>NW_022280046.1:913742-965215 GCF_004355925.1 Anarrhichthys ocellatus
ATATATATATATATATATATATCCCTCACACTGTATGACATTGTGTCCTCAGAGACTGTTGCGAAGACGGGGATGATCCTGCTGGCGGGGGAGATCACCTCCAGGGCCAATGTTGACTACCAGAAGATTGTCAGGGACACAATCAAACACATAGGCTATGACAACTCCTCCAAAGGTACACCGATATCACTTAGAAGGTCTCGCTTCAAACTTCAGCATTGCTCTGTGCAATGATTCAAGTTTGTGTCAATGAATATTAAGATTTACACATGGGATTGCATTAAATCTTCCAAAGGGTTTCATCTCGGAAAGTAGTAGCAGAACTGTCAGAATATCTAGTGAGAATGATCCCGGATTGCATTATAAAAAGTAGAAAGTCAATAACCAAGAGTTCACTATCATTATGCACCATGAAGCCAGGAAAAAAAATTACATTTTAGAAGCCTTTAGGGTGTGAGTAATCTGAGTAGTGTCTGAAATAACTGTTTTATTTCCCTATATCGTCAATAAGTGAAGGTAAAACCTGTTAGGCAATTTTGTCAGGATGCGCTGGAAGCTCTGTACCTCCCAGGTGATGTCCTGTTGCCAGCTTTTAAGTTAAAGTTCATATGTGAAGGAGGCTTGGTGAGGATTGACAGGTGTAACCGGTTACTGAGGTTCAGTTGTCTTGTTCTGCAGGCTTTGACTATAAGACCTGCAATGTGCTGGTGGCTTTGGAGCAGCAGTCCCCCGACATTGCTCAGGGTGTTCACCTGGATCGAAAAGAGGAGGACGTGGGAGCCGGTGACCAGGTCGGAGCGTTCATATGTTTGTGTTTGATCCACAGCTTGGGTACCTGTAGCCAGAAATGGGGTGGTAACCAAGTTCTTGATGTTCTGTTATTTTTGACCTCTATTCATGCTGTGATTTGTGACTGCACCTGTCCCAGGGTGTGATGTTCGGATATGCCACTGATGAGACGGAGGAGTGCATGCCCCTCACTATTGTCCTGGCTCACAAGCTCAACGCCAAGATGGCTGAATTGCGCCGAAATGGAACATTGCCGTGGCTCCGACCCGATTCCAAAACTCAGGTAGGACAAGGAAACGGTACCTCCACGTCCACACAGTCCATCTGCTTTGTTTAGAAGATAAAACCCTGAATCAGAATCACCTTTTATTGGCAAAGTATGTGTGCTCACTCAAGCAATTTGACTAATATTTGATTTATATGTTTTCTTTCCAAATATACACTTTTAAAGACATCGTGCTGAGACATATTTCATTTACTGTAGACTACTGTTTTTCCCCCTCAGGTGACTATTCAGTACAGACCGGATCAAGGAGCCATGGTGCCGTTGCGTGTCCACACCATTGTGGTCTCAGTGCAGCACGATGAGGCTGTATGTTTGGATGAGATGCGCAAATGTCTGAAGGAGCAGGTGGTGAAAGCTGTGGTTCCCAGCGGCTACCTCGATGAGGAAACCGTATACCACCTGCAGCCCAGTGGACGCTTTGTCATTGGAGGACCGCAGGTGAGACAAGAACGTCTTTAAACTGTGTTTAAGTCACACCAGGATAAGTGAAATGAACCGATTTTCAGTGAACACATGTTGTCCAAGTCTTGACACCTTACGATGTTATGTTATTCACAAGACAAATATTTAAAATGCTGTCCTTAGACAGAACAAAATCATGTCAATCAAAAATATGTCTTTAAATGTGCATAAACCTCAAAGTCCCGTGTTTCTTCTCGCAGGGTGACGCTGGTCTGACTGGGCGTAAGATCATTGTCGATACTTACGGTGGCTGGGGTGCTCATGGAGGCGGAGCCTTTTCTGGGAAGGACTACACAAAAGTAGATCGCTCTGCTGCCTATGCTGCCCGCTGGGTGGCCAAATCTCTGGTGAAAGCTGGGCTCTGCAAGCGCGTGTTGGTCCAGGTGAGCGTACAATAAATCAGTGTTGAAGGAATAACTTGCCCCAAATCATTGTATTACAGTAGTTAGTAGCAGGTTTTTTTTCTTGCTAGTTTTTTAAATGTCTCTCCTGTTTCAGCTAAATTCATAATGTCCACATAATCTGTTTCAGGTATCCTATGCTATTGGAATCGCCCATCCACTCTCCATCTCCATCTTCCACTTTGGGTCCTCCCAGAGGAGCGAGAAGGAGCTGCTGGAAATTGTGAAGAAGAACTTTGACCTCCGTCCTGGAGTCATCGTGAGGTATCCTGTGCTGTCTAATTTTAGATGTTAGCCAACAAACATATAACATATGCTTCAGGTTTCTTGAAATTGTTTTTTTTTTTTTTCTGTCTCAGGGATCTTGACCTGAAGAGGCCAATCTACCAGCGCACAGCAGCTTATGGTCACTTTGGCCGTGACTTCTTTTCATGGGAGGTGCCCAAGAAGCTGAAATACTGAACCCCTCCTCCGATCCTTGAACGGGCCTCAAGTGTACTACAGATACACCTGTCTGTCTACTTCCCTCCTTTCTCCTCCCCCTCCCCCCTCTTTCTGCTCACACACACACACACACACAGCCACATCACCACAGCCTCTACTTCATAAAACAATGTCCTTTCTCCACCTCTTAGTTTTCTACACATCTTTATGAGATAACAAAAGTATTTCAGTTGCAGATATTAAGTTGAACAAGCATGTTGGATACATTGTGCGTACAGATTTGAGCAGTGCTGCCAGCTTCTATTCAACTTTGGGACACTGCTAGTTATGAGTGGATCTCTGCAGTATATATTTAAACCATATTTATAGCAAGATTACCAAAACAAGCATTAACCAGTATTGATGGTGTTTTGTAAGACATTTCTGGTATTCCTCAGCTTTCTAAATTCAGAATCTCACTGAAGTTTATTTATATAAGTGATCAGTGGTTGGAATCCTATGTCGCTTTTTCTTCAATGGCAACATGTTATTTTCCAGTTTAGCACTCCAAAACCATCAGCTGCGTTCCCCTCATACCCTTCCCCTTTGTTTTTGAAATTTTGATGGAACTAAGAGGGCCAAATTCGTCTCAATTTATACGAAACATTTCCTAATTTGTGCTGTCCCTTCAGGCCATTTTTTTTCTGACGTTTTACAGAGAAGTCAGAAGCTGCTAATGACCTTGTGGTTATGTTGGGCTGCGCGATGAAATCACTCCATTTTTGTAATTTATTTTGTAGGTTTAATGTCATGTGAATGTTCCATAAAATGTTAAATGTGTCAATCTTCTACTGACCAAGATAAAGGCACGGTGCAGTACTCGCTTCCCCCTACCTGGGACTGACTCTGGGTGTAGCTACAGAGAAACCCGGCTCAGTCGCCTCTGGACAGGGGCTGCTTTCATCACACGGCAAAATCGTATTTTAATTTGGAGAATGGCGTTTGACTGTTTGTGGGACCTAGCGGTTTGACCAGCAAGGAAGGACAACTGAGTGACGGTCGCACATGTTTAGTGTCCCGACACGTTATGAGTCACTGCACTTATTGGCAAGACCCGCCCTGTGAAGCCGGTTTAGACGGAGACGATTAGTTAAGGTCGGGCATATAGCTCGAGGATTTAGGGTCAGGATAACCAATTGGTCAGACCATAGGACCCGAACAAATCCGGTTACCAAGTACCTCGTCGAGCATGGACGCCTGGCCAATCCTACCGCTTGAACGCTGCACAGGCCGGGTCTTGCCAAGAAGAGCAGTGTGATTCATAATCGGGCCGTCCTGACGCCTTCGGTCTCACCCGCACACGACATGAACAGTGGACTGGCACGGAAGAACATGACGAGTAGAGCCAAAGACCGACCAACACAGTAACACAGTCAGCGTAGTGAATGTAACGCATCGTATTACTGCTCAGAAGAGTTAGTTTTGTACTCATGAGGACGTGGGACCATGTGAAATGATTCACAAACACAATGGAATATGTTTCTGTTATGTTTGTGGATTTTGAATCTTCCACTGGAACTGAACGGCAACGTTTGCTCTCACAGTCACCAAGAGTGGAAAAGGCCTCTATTTTGATGTTCAATGTATAGCAGTTCCAAAATGAATGTTGAGCTTGCAGCTGAAGCGTTTCTTTTTTAATTTATTCATTTACTTTTTTAGTAAAGTAGTTTTTAAAAAAACATTCTTTACATTATACCCAATGGATGGCACAAGTCTGATACTTCCTGATTAGTTCACTTAAAGCGATGCAGAGTTGTCAGGGTTGTCCCTGCCATTGTTCTTTTTAAGGCTTTTTGTCGAGAGCTTAGTGAGGAAATTCAGATGGACAAAAGATGTGTGCCAAGGACTTGAATACACAGTATATGCCTCAAATGCTTCCCCAGTTGCCCTCCTCCTTGACATGCATCCTCACAATATAGTTGCAGAGATGAGCCTTAGCCAGCGGTGAGGTATCTTAAAATCACCACGGTTGGTACTTTGTCCTCGCATAAAATGCTGAAGTTAATATTTTATGTTTTCTACTCTGATAACACTGATATCTCGTCTTGACTCTCACCTCGAGTGTACTGCAGAGAAAGCTTAGATAGGATCCGTTGGAGTGGCGCTGAGAGCATTTCAAGTCTGAGTGGTCATCAATATGTTTGCATCCTCTAGCTCATCCACAGAAGAGACAAATGATCGGTTGGTGTTGTACAGAGAAACCAGCCTGTTTACATGGTCTCCTGTGGGGGGGGGTGTCGAGCTGCATTTTTTTTGTTGAATCATTTTTTAAATGATCAGAAGTAAGTCTGTTAGTGTGGCTGCTGAATGTGAAAAAGTGCCTTTTCTCATTTTCTGCAACGCCCTTATCCCCTACCTCAAATACCTAACTCCTTACCTGCTGACTTCTCCCCCGGTGTCTACCCTGAGGTTACTCTTCAATAACACTTACTGAGGAGTCTGATTTGTTGTTTCTCTCTGAAACCCTTTAAAAATAAACTGCACTCTTCTTTGTGGTCATTGGCTTTTGGCTGTTTATTTTGTATCATAAAGCAGATTCGAGTGATTTCATGTCTCGGTGTACATTGAAAAATTATCATTTGTATATGAAGGTTCTGGCCAACAACAAATAACAATGTTGTGTATATGGAAACCAAAATGGTAAAACAAGATGGCAGAAGTAGGTATCAATGCGATTAAGCTCTAAAGATGATCACATCCTCGGGTAGAATATAAATTGACACAAAACCTTGAGTAGTTTCTATTCTAGTTTTTATACTTGTGTTGAGTAACAGCAGTGACTACTCTCTACACACCTTTACGCTCAATAATTCACGCTTACTTCTTTACGTTAAAACTGCAAATACTAAAGTTCAGGTTCAGAACCCTTACCATGGAAGTTGGACTTTTACTAAAACCAGGTTTGGGATTAAGACCACCAAAAACAGTTGCCTTCAAAAATACAGAGTGCTGATATGAAACTGTATTAGAATGCCAGTTTATGACGAGTTCATATAGAGAAGATAAATACGAATTTTTTTAAATGCTCCTTTATTGGCAGAATAGAAGACCCATCCAGTGATGTTTACTTAATTCAGTCAGATAATCTGACTAAATGTAGGGGATGAAGCCCTGAAACATTTTATATAGTGGTTAGTATAAAAGAGTAAAAAAGTTTTAAATAGAAAATTCTCAAGTATACGGAATATTTGTGAAATGTCTTTCTTTTATACAAATAATTCAACTTTCTGATCCGACAGCTGAGCTTTCATATCTGATCCACATTCCTTTTACTACAGAAGTTATCTTTGTCCCTTGTCGTGATGTTTTGTAAAGCTACGTCCTGGTGTTCTTCACTCAAAGCAGACAGTAAATACGGAGCAAAATCCAAAAATGCAGTAAGATATCAAATCAGTGTCAGAAAGAAATGCTATGAGACAGAATGTCACATTTGTCAAGCAGTACGAGTAATATTTGCAGTTTGATGTTGAAAGATCTGGGTCGTCCAAGGGCACACTGAGTTTGACTCGTATTTTTTAGGCCCACCCTGAAATAGAAACATTTGGAGACATTTTACGTGAGGTTGTGTGTTCTAGTTTTAAGATACGTTCTCACAAAAATGACATAAAATTCTACCTACCGTAACATTTTAAAGTGTGTCGAGAGGCTTCCAGGCAAATTTCTGACAGTAATACAGAGTCTGCGTAAAGAAGACAAATAGGATCACTACTTAGCATTCAGAAGATAACCAAGTTCACTGCTTGATAGTCTTTTACTTACTCCACATTTGAGGGCAGTAGTCATGTCTCTGCACCTGTAGGTTGCCAAAGTGCATGGGTCTGAGAGTGCCAAAAACAAAAAACAGGGTCATTAGAATGTTAATAGATTTGTTGAAAGACAGCAGATCACTTCTTTTTTGAGAACTGATGAATCGTCCTTTATCAAGTAAACATTTGCTGCTTCCAGTTTCTAAAAAATGCGACCAAATGTGTTCTGTTTTATATAATTGTAAATTGAAAAGGGCTTTCTCACTGTGGCCATTTTAAATAATCAAACGTGTCACACTAATGATGCATTCAATGTAGGCGTACTAGTTCGGGAGCCTTAGGGTCTGTCCTGCTTGCTCACTGGCACGGTTTACTAAAAAACGATGGACAAACTGGAGGATGGATGAAGTAAGTTATTTGCAGATGAAGCTCTGCACACAACACGGAAGGAGAGGCAGACTGACCTACAAGAGGAGCCTCCTGCCCCTTACACAGCTGGATGAGAGTGCAGATGGCCTGAGGGGTGGCGTAGCTCAGGATCGCATCCAGCACCGTCTTGGTGAACCTGCCAATCACGTCCTTGCACTCATCTTGGTAGGCGGAGGGCAAAGTATGACAAATCTCCTCCAGCAGCTTGATCAAGGCATCCTGCAACAAGTGACAGAGAGGAAGTTGCATTGTGTCAGCCAAAAGTTATCAGTGCCATCTGGAGGCATTTAGGTGTCTACGTACATGTGTGTTGGTGGTTGTGCACGTGTGTTCTTTCATTGCGTGAGCGTAACTCACCTCGGTCCTTTCTTTAGGGAGCAAGTCCTCCAAAGTCTTGATCAGGAAAACACAGAAGGTGCATTGTGTTGTGGACTGCAGCTGATTGATTCAAACAGCAGAAGGAGTAAAGCACAACACAAACACACACACACACATATAAACACGTATTATCTTCAAATGTGTTCCTCGAACTTGTACTTTACTGACATTTTCACTTTTCGCAGCAACCTGAAGGGCCTCCTTGACGAAATAGCTGAGCATCTTCTCCTGCTTCTCACAGGAGCCACAGAGTCCAATGACTTTGCAGACCTCTGCTGGTTTCTGCAGCGAAAGAGATGTGTTGAGGATAGACATCTCATCAGGAACACACCGACAGCAAAGACTACAGGATGCACTGATACTTTATCAACCTCAACTAAGACGATCAATTCAGCATGCAACTTACTACGATACCAGCAATGAAGTTGATGGCCATTGGGAGCATCTTCTCCACCTCGTCTTTGCAGAGTTTAGCAGTACTAGCTGGTCCCGGCAGGTGGTCACACAGATGTTCAATGCCATCCATCATCTTTCTCTGAAAAGAAGCGCTGAATTATGTGCTGTGTGTTCTTTAAACCTCAGGACAAAGCTATATTATATTAATATTATTGATATAAATCTAAACAGGATTTTTGACAGGAGACAGCATTCCCTTTTTCAACCTCTATTAAAGGCTTGAGTGAACAGTTTAAGAGCTATTATTGATAACATACTACATTTGTAGTTAAGTAACTCATTTCCTGCCAAGATTTCATGAATTGTCTTATATGTTGTTCAATGACTCGGTTTCCCTTTCTTAAATCCCATGGTCTGGACTGGAGATTTACAGCCCTCACTAAAGTTGCAAAACATTAAACAGACAATAAGATAGTGGGTGTACCTTGTCACTTGCATTACATCTTTGAGCAATAGGTGCAATGCAAACCCAGTTGCATTATGACTGGTCAAAATGACCCTTTAAAGGAAGAGTTTTAGCTTCCACCTTTGAGGCAAAAATGTACACAAGCTGCCTAAACCAACAGGCATAGATAGATTATTTCAGACTCAGGGTCCATAGAGACAAATACATTAAAAAAAAAAAACCAGACACAAACAATAAAAGTACGGAGGCCTAGCAATACCTTACATGCATACAATATATATTAATGAATACTAATGAAAACTATCTTTTTGAGTTGAACATCATCAGAGTCACAAAGCTGCCGAGGTAACTGAAAATATAAGCTGTCAACAACAGCGTTCACTTTAAGAACAAATGAAAGTCCTTGTCACGCGGTGTCTGGTGCTTATTTATAGCGGATTACTTCAGCATAACAGCAGCTAACTAGCTGGCTACATTGGAGCATTTGTGACACAAGAAACAAAACAAAAGAACCTTTGTGGAAGGACATTTTAAAACCTTGCTTGGATGGAAATAGAATAAAAAAACTTCACAATTAGTTGAGTTTAAATTATCTATTTCACCATTTATTGGTTCCTTTATGTATTTCTCCATAAGATTAAATTCCACAGCGTCTTAGTTATGTCTTTAACACTATTTATGTTATTCTATTTTGTAGTACCATGAACCCCTAGTGGTATCTAAGCATGCACATGTGGAAGTTTAAGCTTAATGTAATTAGTTTTGTGGTGCTCATAGCAAAATTACATTATATAAACCACATCTCTCTGTAACTTCTTGTTTACTTCTTGAAAATCATAGAAATGAACCAATTTAAGTTTTCTCTCTTTGGACTCAGATGGGACCCGATGAAGTTCAGAAGAAAGAGGATCTTTGAGATCAGGCGAGAAACTTTCATTTCAACATTTGATTTCAACTTTTTGTTCGACAGAAAATAGGAAGTGGCTTTGTACCAAAAAGAAAAGGGGACCTTAACTTTGTTGTGCATGCTTGAATGCACTGAATGTGAAGAACAGGCCTCAGCTAATAAAAGAACAGGTGGAATTGAAGGTGTTTTTTATTTAATGAAAACTATTCAGCCACAGAGCTTAGCACAGTGTGCATTTTAATCTTGACTTGTGCATATAGACATAAACAGAATCAATAATACTGTCAGTGAGCTAATATTAGTCCTCTGGGATGTCTTTGCTTGGTCCACTATTGTACTCACCTGGAGGTCTGCATTGGAAAACATGTCAGCAAGGAGTTCAAATATTTGGGTGCAGTCCTGGCAGACGTCCCCGGTCTGGTTATAAAGTAGAAGTCACATAATGGAAAATTAATCTTTAAACTTTAAACCAATTTAATCACTTACGCACCGTGGGGGCCTCATTCTTGGCATGCATGAGATGTGTTGTGTTTCATGAGGAAGTAGACATGTGAAAGTTGTTTTTCAGTTTTAAATATTCTACGAGTGGAACTGTGCAAAATTGAAGACACTTCTTGATTTTGAAGAAATGCAAATCTCAGTTGTCACTGTGACGGTTGAACTCCCATACTGTATCTATCTTTAAACTAGCTCAACCTATGACGTGTTTACGTATATGTAATCATAACATGTACTTTTATACTTGCATATACTTTTACTTTGATACTTTAAATACATTTTGATGATAATACACACTTTTAGCACTCAATATACAAAATACTTTCATAAACCTTTTCTAAGAATTAATGGAAGATTCCTGAATTTCTTGTAATTAAATGTATTTTTTTACTTGAAGTTATATTTGTTGTTTGGTGAGTCGTGTCT
The DNA here is from genome assembly GCF_004355925.1 of Anarrhichthys ocellatus. Classification (NCBI taxonomy): domain Eukaryota; kingdom Metazoa; phylum Chordata; class Actinopteri; order Perciformes; family Anarhichadidae; genus Anarrhichthys; species Anarrhichthys ocellatus. The sequence continues at coordinate 923,410 of NW_022280046.1, forward strand.
CAGTGCGTTCTTATCGGTAAGATAAGGTGTGTACACATTATACTTTGTGTCGTTTGTTCATGTTTTGAATGCAAAATATAACAAGAAATCAAAATAGTAAACTTACTGCTTTCAGGGCATCTGGAACATTTTGCAAACCATCGATGTTGAAAGCCGAAGTCAGAGCTGCAGAGGGAAATATTCATCAATAATAATCTTCATTGTAATGTCTCATCACTTGACTTTTTACTATTCACTTCATAATTCATCATCCTAGTACAATTAATTATAGTCTCACCACAGGCTTCAAGACAAACGAAGAGAAGCAAAGCGATCTTGAGCGAGGCCATCATGTGTTATCTTCAGGCTTCTAGTTGAATGTCCTCCCTCCTGAGCTCTGCACAGCGTGTACTGAAGCTTATATTTGACAGGGTCCACCACCAAGATAGGATTTGTTTTCAGCACAGAGGAACTGCTCTTGTTCTCAATATCTAATATTAGTCAAGTTTCATATTCAGTTCCTCACACCAAGGTCGGCCTGCTGGTCGTTCCGCCACAGGGGTGTGGACTGAAAAATCTCAACAACTATTTCATCTATTGCCATGACATGCTGAATGTCAGCATGTTAACATGTTAACATATTTACTATGCCAAATGTAGGCATGTTAACATGATAAATGTAGCATATTAGCATTCAGCCTCAACGTGCATAGATTATTATCATTATTATTATTATAGATTAGTGCAGTAAATAGATTATTTGACAATTATATACATCATCTCGTGAGGCAAAAGCCTAGAAGACGTTCAAATCAGGGAGTAAAAAGTATATTAAATACCTACAATTGGACATGACATGTTATGATGTTGTCAGGGTAGCATGATATGTTGCAGCAAAGTGCTGTCCCATTGGTATTTACACCGTTTCAGGCCTGTGAACGTTTTTTAGGTTTTACAGGGCTGCTTCTCTGCTGTCACCCTCAGGCTATAGCGTTTGCTGTCCACATGGTGAGGTTCTCATAATGACAAAGCCATCTCACTTTTTTTCTTGTGTGTACTGAGTGGTATAGCCTCAAATGGTCGCAGCCTGAATTACCTCAAGTGCCCTGGATTATTAACTGCGTACGTTTTGGTGCCTAATTACCTTTTATCTTGGTTTGGTATGAGCCCAGACCGGCTGGCTCTGCACCAGCATCTTGGTGGTGGTGGTGGTGTGCATCAGAGGGCCGCCCGGAATATGTCACTTGGCTTATCTTTATGACCAGTACTTTATGGTAGTACTTTGTGTCATTCCAGTAATCCATATCTCTGCAGCAGCTGTCAGAGAATTGTGCCAATCTTAAATTGTATACTATAGCAGGGGTCACCAATTGGCCAGTGTGTCTCATATGTTCAGAGATCGTGACGATTATTAAAAGCAGTAAATGAAGCGACACTACGAGACAAAGCACAACTCTTTTGAGCAAAAGTTCCCACTCACATCTGAATGAAGACACAGAAAATAAACCCAAGAGCCCAATATGATCAGAATCATAACACATGAATTCACTGCCCAACAATGATGTAAACAGAGAGAATAGAGCTGAAACAAGTGTTAATAGTGTTGACATCACTTCACACCTGAATGAACTGGATTTAAAGCTGCAGGACAATTCAGTGAAATTAATTTGTCTGAAATGAAGTACTTTATTTTAAGATGCACATTTTTCAAAATCTTTCTGTTATATCAGTTATTGTGTAATCCAGCTCTTATTTTACTTGAAATGAGAAGAACATTTATTTATGTATTTCTATGTATTATTTATAATCCATCCAGTTCAATTTGAAAAGTGAGAATAATAATTGTTAAAATATAATTGATGTGTACTTTCTTTATTTGATTTGACAGTTGTTGACTACACAGAGACGTTGTTACTACTTCAAGAGGCTTCTTGAATATATATATATCACTAAATAGCGCAAGTTAGATATTATTGTAATGTTCCGGACCTTTGCCCGAGGACATTTTCTCAATCTGGAATTTAAACTTTTGGAATTTAAATGGAATACCCCTGCTATATAGTAACATAAAGCGACTCGAGGTGACTATGTTGGCTATTTGTGCACTTTAACAACGTAGAATTCTACTTCCTGTTGAGCGTAGTTAGGTAAGGTATAACACACTTTAAGACGAAGCACAAACAAGAGGTGCTGAAAGAGACTGACAGTATCGCATTGTTCATGTACCGCGGACTGTTTCAAAGTATTTGCCGTCACAATGTTTGTTGTTAATTCCAGCATTGACAGCATTGCAACATGTTCCATTTGTAGTTTCTTCCTTCTGACTTTCAAAGGACTGACTTTGTTCGTGTCAGCTTTGCTTATGAAATCTTTTTGATGCTCTGCACATTTATGCTTCCTGCATGCTCCGAATTTGTGACAGAATCTGCAAGTTTAAGAAGAGCTCCAGGTGAATTATAAGCTTTTTCTTTGCTAAGTGTGTTTTACCTGCAACATGGAGATGCTGGAGCCTTTTTGTCCGCGCTGTTTTCGACTGTTAACGATCCCCACGAAATATAAACCAAACTTTACCTTTACAGTCTCACTCTGTAAATGTCTCAGTACAAACATCTCTTTTATGTGTAATAATACTATTTGTACTTTATTGTTTATCGTTTATTGTTGGAACAGTCCAGTTTATGCACAGGGATCCTCTGTACACAAAAATTAAAGCTATATTGAGACTACAGGAAATATTTTGATTTTATCTCTAACTCCGAACTTGACATTTCAGCAGATTTTGATTCCTTAAATGCTGACCAATTGCTCATTGCTCAAAATACAATCCTATTACCTTTGACTAGCTCTGCTGGCCATTTTTCCAAACTTTTCATTCAGATCAAAAAGGGAAAAGGAAAAGAAAACGAAATAACTTCAGATCCTTGCTCGGCTTAGTCACTTGGATAAATGTAAGGACCGCAAGGAAATATCTGTATTTGTGTGTAACAACAACAATCATGACCAGAACCTAAATATCAGTTCATTTATTAAAAAAAAAAAATAGAATGTAATTAAGCATTTTAGAGTGTAAATTCAATTCAATTAATTTTGTATAGCTCAAAATCACAAATTACAAATTTGCCTCAGAGGGCTTTACAATCTGTAACATCCTCTGTCCCGGGATCCTCACATCGGTACAGGAAAAACTCCCCCAAAAGGATGGACGGAAGTGTGATAGATGTCATGTGTAGAGAATGAACAACATGACAGAGTTACACCACATTCAATGCACAGAAATGATTCATATAATGAGAGCAGAATAATGATGGAAGAATTATGAGTACTAACAAATGTTCTCGTCTCTGTAATAGGATGTAATAGTCAATGGTGTCGAACGCAGCATTACGGTCTAAAAGCTAAACATGTCAACATGTGAATGCAGAAATGGATGAATGAAGGGAGGACAAACGGATAGGCTGTCCATACAGCATGTCTCCAATTAAGCTTATTGCTCTCTGAACTGAATTGGTCTTTGTGTGAAAAAAGGAAATATACATGAAAAAAACAATTTGACCTTATAAGACATATCACAGTTGTATTTACACTCAAAATGCTTAAAATGCATTGACGTCTGTTTATTTAATGCATGAAAAGCCTAAATATTTGTTAATGCTTCGGTAAAGATGATAAGAAAAGAGTTCCCTGGTTTAAGAACAAATACCAGAACAGTTCTCGGCTGTGCGTGCAAGCTCAATCATTTTGGCTCTCAGTGGTGGTGAGTGGAACTCAGACAGGAAGTCTCTTAAATGAGAAAGCTGCATTTTTCTTTGCTCTTTTACTGCCAACTTTGTCTTTTGTCCATGGATGTTTGTAAAGAACTGAGATTGTTTCGTACTATTTCATATTCATTTGCTTTGTGCAAATTGTGTCTATGTTCATGAGGTTCAGGTTTGCACAGGGATAGACACATAATCTCCTGCAGTTCTTTTCTAGCTTTTCATATGCATGGGGTTTAATGAAAGTGATCGGAATCAAGAACAAAAACGATAAGATTTCCTGCATGTTGGAAACCCCTTTTTGCGTAATCAGTCTGGTGGAAGACACCTTGAACGCATAATCTCTGGTGCAAAGTACACTGCTTCCTTATTATGTTCATTGTTCAATTTCTAAACCAAGCAATTGTTATTGGGACCGTCATACATGACTCATGCATTGTTCAGAACAGCTCTACTTCCTGGACCATGGGTAATTACTCGTAAAACTAACAGGATGCGAGGAATTGTTAAAGCTCCAGCTCACGAAATGTTCATCTGCAAAACCTGGCGTTTTTCAATTTGAATGTATTATTGGTTATGACATTCTTGTCCTTTTGATTGTACAGAATTGTTTGATGGTAAAAGCCGAATTTGCCAGCACTCTCTTGTCAAATACACAGAAACAGCAGTCTAACCAATCCACTGGAGAAATAGGATTTCTTGCTGAACTCTGAGTTTGACTAACAACATTTCAGCCATTGCTGTTGGTTTCTGTTTTTTATGACATCCATCAAAGAGGGAACTGGAGACGATTAGTGCAACTATCCTGTGGATGTTGCAAACACAATTATGTGCTGACAGAAAAGTGACCCTGCACTTTGTTAACAAGCAAGCAAACTGAACTCTCATTGAAATTGATGAGAATTAAAATAGTCTTTCTTCTGCACAAATACGTGTTGTTCATCCTACATTTCCTTTACATATTAAACTAAAGTACTTTCAATCACTTGTAGTCACTGATGCTCTAGCATGATGTGCAAGATTATTATTCTTTATGTCTGTACAACCTCTTCCTCAACTTTTCAACAATGTCTACTGTAAACTGCAAATACATCCATAAGAGTTAGAATTTGTTTAAAGAAAAAAAGAAGGGGGTAGTGTGCACATCCAGTCCCACAGCCGGGTAAAGCAGATGAGGTCGTCCACTGTGTGAAATCTGTTACGTATGCCTCACAAAGACCTTGTATGTCAAAGCTTTGCATCAATACAATTTTTGGAAGTGTGCAAATTTACATTTTTTTCTTTTGACTTTAATCATTTCAGCACCTGACTTGGTTGAAATGAAGGCCACGGATCAGTGGGATGACGGCTCAATTTGCAGGTTGTTGAGGATTCAAATCACTCGACTCCTGATTCAAAACATATAGTATGAATAAATAAATCCGAAATCTAACAACATCCTGTATAGTCTCAGCTGTGTGTGTTTGTCTACAGCTGAAATCTTTAATTAATTAAATACGTGATGCTGTTTTTTCATAGATAATTAGACTTTTTAAGGTCGTCTGGTGTGTTTTGGACTGAAATAGTACATTATGTAATACTCTCCAAAACCTGTTATTGATGTTGTTAATGACCATCAGTTATTTAATGTAAGTCAGGCTTGTCACGGCTTCTTCTTTGTTTTGTTATCGGTGACAATTGTGCGTGACAACTACAAAAATGCTTTTGTATCTCCAGCAGCCACAGGGCTCTCCACCCAAACACACACATGCAAAATACATAGTTAAATACATAGTTGACTTTTAATCTGTCTTTCTTTTTCCTCATTGCTCAGCCATGGCTGACGTATGCAACCTATTACTTATTTACCTGTCATGCTCTGTGGCTGACAGCTTAATTTGATACTGCTGCACTTGTGGGAATTCCAAACCTGAACCTGAGGTGAAGGGATTTTTTGTTCCATTCAGAGGCTAAAGATAGATCAACTCTTATTTTGAATGTGCATTAGTTAGGAGGAACAAGAGTGCATTCCTTCCCCTTTTCAAATCGTTTCTCAAGTCCATCAGTTTCTGTGTGGTAACATGGAAGGCCAACAGCCACAGCATGGCGACATCAGTAAACAAGTGACACAAAGAAAACTGTCCAAATGCTGCAAATCTATTTACTGTTTTCCATCAATAAAGGAAGGAAAAAAAGTTATTACAGAAGAATGGGCTAAAAACTATATTTGTCCAGTGAGAAAAGACTCGGTCCAGTTATGTCAAAGTACAGTGTGTATGATTCCTTCAAGGAAGAAGAATGTCAAAAAGTAAACATACTTCTAAAATGCATCTGAAATGCTCCTTAAACACATCAACATTAAAATAATAATAATGAACAAGAAACATTTATTCAAATAGCTTTATACTAAAATTCTTAAAAGCCAACAAATGCTGATAATGCCATTTTACTATTATGACTTACTGTTACCACTATCACTACCGCCACTGTTACTGGTAATTATAGTTTCTTTTTCAAATGTGACACCCAATAATAACTGATAAGAGTGAAGGATTTCCTGAACAGACAGAGGAGGAAGAAGGAACTGCTCCTTACTGACAGGAGCCTCACCTACACAACCCTATTCAGGCCTCGCCCCTCGATCAGAATATAAAGACGATGGCAACGCCGCTAACTCCACATCTCCAGGAGCATCTGAAAGCTTCACAGACGCAGGTAATGAGATCAGCTTTTTGCTCTGGGTGCTTCGATATTTTCGATGTTACATGGTGCTGAAGAAATAATTTCCGTGCATGCCTGTTGACAAGTACAATGAATTAAGTTTTGTATTGACTTTTATTTATTTGTTTTAGACATGCTTTTCTCTGTACTTCTTGTGCTGGGCATCGGCCTGATTCCCGCCCATTCCAAACCTGCAGGTAGGCGACATCCCTTAGTTTGTAAACACGTTTCTGATCTCCACCTAAATTTGTCTGTGTTACATACTGGTCACGTTTTAAGTCCTTTTGTCCCAATTGATGAACTGTTTGACGAGCGTGTTGTTTCTTTGCAGCGGAATATCTCGGCAGCCCTCTCCTTCAACAGTGTTTTGAGGACGCAAAGAAAATCGTCGATGCCGCGTACAAGTACTCCAGAGAAGAGTGAGTTCCTTTTATGTATTATTTCATCACCACAGTAAAATAGTAGATTATCTTTTATATTAATACAGAAGAAATCTACACTAAAAAGCTCAGTAATTGCTAGAAAAAAAGTACAGGAGCTCTAAAACAATCCCACAGTTAGTACTTCATTTTTTGACTGTGTGACTTTTTTCATCTAGGAGTCTGAGACGAGTCCGCAGGGAGATAGTGCGTCCTCACGATGCTCTTCGTCTCCTCAAGCAACCCCGTGGTGACACGCGCACAGCTGTGAGATCCGCAGATTACATGGCACAAACCCTCCGTCTGCTGCATGAGAGGGTGAATCACGTACACAAGCGCTCACTCAATGCAACAGGTAAGACAGGTCAAACAAAATGCTCACATTGTTTTTTTTGTAATGTGACATACACACATCAACACATCGACACATCGTTGAAATGCCTTTCATATTTTTCAGATTTGCTCACCACGGAGGACCTGAAAAGACTTGGTGAAATAACTGGATGTTCACCTCGAGTCAGCCTTCCATCATGCCGCACCACGCCAAACCTTAACAAGTATCGCACGGCCAGCAGCGTCTGCAACAACTTGTAAGAGAAAACAATCAAGTGACATAACATGCTGTTTCAAAAACTCACTTTTTTAATTCATGTAGCAGTTTATTTTCTGTATTTTGACTTCTGTAACATTCCCAGATGTCTTCATTATCAACTTTCTTTCACTATTTTCCTACATACACGTTGGTAAAAAGCACTTTGTTCCAAGTAGAAATGTGATGAATTAATGAAAACTTGTCGGGTTTGTGAGATTGAGTGTTGCTAACATTCAGAGGAAATTCTTTTGAAATACACCTGAACATCTTGGGCGGTACACCGCAGAAGATGTGCTCACCTCCCTGGTATTTCTCAAGCAGTATTTCCAAACATGTCCCCTGTTTTTGCTTTTAGAATTGAAACTCGCCGCGGTTCCTCAAACACCCCCTTCAACCGCTGGCTACCTGCCGAATATGAAGACGGCGTCTCTGTACCAAAAGGCTGGACCAGAGACCGAAGAATCAACAACTTCTTGCTCCCACTGGTACAGCCTTAAAATCTTAGTAACACGCTTTGACTAACACACGTAAATGCTGATTTAAAATGAAAACATAACTATTCTACTCCACTTTCAGGTGCGACAGGTGTCCAACAACATCCTACGCACAACAGACGCAGGCGTGGTCAACGACACAGAGTACAGTCACATGGTGACCATCTTTGGTCAGTGGACCGACCACGATCTGACCTTCACGCCCTTCTCCCCCAGCATCCGCTCCTTCAGCAACGGGCTCAACTGTGATGAGAGCTGTGAGAAATCTGAGCCATGCATCCCCATCGCGGTTCGTGCGAAAACTCAAACCCAAACACAGAGATGTTGTATTCACTAAAAGATTCCCTCCATAAACATTTGTCTTTTTCCTACGAACAGATTCCTCCCGGCGACCCCCGCTTGCCCACTGGCCCAGAGAGCTGCATCCCTGCATTCAGATCCGCCCCTGTTTGCGGGACGGGAAACTCTGCCTACAATTTTGGTGGAGAACCCAACAAGAGAGAGCAGATCAACACCCTGACAGCCTTCCTGGATGTCGGCCAAGTGTACGGCTCTGATGAGAAGATCGCCCTGTCTCTTCGCGACCTCGAAAGTGACGGCGGCCTGCTGCGCGTGAATGCAAAGTTCAGAGACAACAGGCGCGATCTGCTGCCCTTCGTGAAACTCGAGGCGAACATGTGTGCCACTCGCAAACGTGTCACCAACAACACAAACGCCGAAGAGGTGCCCTGTTTCCTTGCAGGTTAGTCATCTTGCAAGTTCACTATAACGAACAGCTTTATGAATGGTTAATTCATCATCTATTCAATCTTAAAAGATCAGTAATAAGCTCTAAGGGTAGTAATAAGAATTTGGGGTTGCTATGTTGTGAAAAACTGATGTATATCCTGCTCTCGCCTCTAACCTGTTGTCTTCCTAAACATTATCTACAACTCATAAACTCCTAATAGAAAGAGGTGCCAACGACATGAATCAGAAGAGGAAGTGAACACTATATGATGTGTACATTTCTGTCTGTAAGGTGATGTCCGCGTGGACGAGAACATCGCTCTGACGTCCATTCACACACTGTTTATGCGCGAGCATAACCGCCTGGCCCGTGCACTGAAGACACTAAACCCACAGTGGGACAGTGAGACACTCTACCAAGAGGCCCGCAAGATCATGGGTGCTTACTCACAGGTAGGTAAACCAGTCAGTCAGAATTCATGATTCTATTGTTATATCTCAACAGCATGTGTCATACACTCCGCTGTCTTTTACTCAAAATAGATCTCTGTCTCTCTCAGGTGTTTGTGTTCAGGGACTATCTGCCTCACATTGTGGGTGTCGACGCAATGCGTAGACAGCTCGGCCGTTATCCCGGCTACAATCCTAACGTGGACCCCACCATCTCCAACGTCTTTGCAACAGCCGCTTACCGCTTCGCCCACTTGGCCATCCAGCCATTCTTAGGCCGCCTGGATCAAAGTTACAGGGAGAACCCTCAGTTCCCCAGTGTCCCCTTGTTCAAGGCCTTCTTCACGCCCTGGAGGGTCGTCTTTGAGGGTGAGTTGTACAAAGAGAAGGGCAGCAACTTATCAATCACGCTTTCTCAAACTGTCACCCTAACTTTTATTCTATCTCTCCAGGTGGCATTGACCCTCTGCTCCGTGGTTTGATCGGCCGTCCCGCTAAACTAAACACTCAGGATCACATGCTGGTGGACGCTCTGAGGGAGAGGTTGTTCCAGTTTGTGATGCATCTGGCTTTGGACTTGGGCTCTCTGAACATGGAGAGGGGCCGTGACCACGGCTTGCCTGGTACAGCCTTTTGTAATGATTCTTCTCTTTCTTAATTGTCCTCATCCTCTCCTTACTGACTTGTTCGTTGTTCCTCAAGGCTACAACACCTGGCGCAGGTTCTGTGGCCTGTCTCAGCCCAGGAATCAGGCGGAGCTCGCTCGGGTCTTGAACAACAGCGACCTGGCTTCCAGGCTGCTGCAGCTCTACGGTACAGCCGACAACATTGACATCTGGATGGGAGGCGTGGCAGAGCCGTTCGTCCGTGGGGGCCGCGTGGGGCCTCTGTTCGCCTGCCTCATCGCGTCACAGTTCCAGAAGATCCGCCAGGGTGACAGGTCAGTATGTGTGTGGATGCATAAAGTGATGCTAACACAAAAAACAAACGCTCTCTCTAGTCTCTGTTGACACTAATCTCTTGTTGGAAAAATCAGACTGTGGTACGAGAACAGGGGCGTCTTCACCGCGGCGCAGAGAACTGCTCTGTCCAGGACCTCCTTATCCAGGATCATCTGTGACAACACCGGTATCACGTCTGTCCCCACTGACGCCTTCAGCGTCCTCACTAACAGGAACCGGCTCGTCCGCTGCTCCAACCTCCAACGCCTGAACCTCTCAGCCTGGAGGGAGAGAACATGCACAGGTAAAACAGCGCGGCGCCTAACTTTTTGACCATGAGGGAAGACTTTCATTCGTCACCTACTGTATTCTTCATTTTGTTTTTAACCTGGTGTTTATTTCTTCTCTATCACTTGTATGGAAATGGTTCTTTATATGTGGTGTTTGATCCTGCAGGCCCGGGTGATAGCTGTAATGAAGTCAGTGGAAAAGAGGTCGGTTTAAGTACTAACACGCGGTAGCTAAATTTGAAAAGCACAATGAAGTTAGAAGAAAAGTTCACATTCAGACCATGACACTTAACATTTTGTCATCTTGGTGAGGTGTTCTTCACTCCACTCAGGGTTTACTGATACTAACACATTTTGAACAAATCTAGAGGCTAAATGATGAGGCTGAAAAAGTTTAACTTCCATATCTTGATATACAGACTGTAAACCAGACCAATCAGACGGACCAGCAGGACACCGAGGGCCCCGAGGGCCTCGAGGGCCTCGAGGACAATGAGGTAATCTATTCAGTTATCGTCTGTTTAGCCTTTTGTAAGTTGTAGATAGTGCTGGAAAAACGAAACGTAGAACATCATTAAGACACATTTACCCCACATATAAAACAACCAAGCTCAGCCTTGGCATCTTCAGTAAATCTACAGTACGCTCATCTTTTATCCTTCACCAATTTTTTTAACTTTAACTTACACTGTAACATCAGGTCTTTTATATTTGTTATCATGAGCCAGGTGTCATTATTGTCCACTTTTAAAAAAACAACAACATTGTTTTCATGATGATTTTATGAAAGAGATTTCTTTAACTGAACAATGCAACATGTTTTAGAACATTATCATATATGTTGTATAAAAACGATATTCAGAATAACTAGTAATTATGTAGTGGCGTTAAAAAGTACAACATTTCCATCTAAAATGTCGTGAAGTAGAAGTATAAACTATACTCAAGTATCTCATGTGTGTGCTTGAATAAGTTACTTCCCTCCACTGAATAATTCATAATGTAGAACCAGATCAAAAATCTCTGTTTATGTATTTTAAGATCTATATTTGTGTTCCTCTGCAGGTCTGATAGGAACCCCAGGCCCTCCTGGACAGCTAATACACCACTCTAATGCTACGCAGCCACTATATGCCTTCTACAACCCATCCTCAGAGAAAATCATTCAGTTCCGTCAAGTCATCTACAACAAACAGCAGCTTTACAGCATCCAGACAGGCCTGTTTACATGCGCCGTCCCCGGTGTCTATCAGTTCAGCTTCCTCATCATATCCATTGTCAGCGTGGGAGATGTGGACCTGAAGTGCAATGACAAGCTAGTGCTGCGCGGTTTCAAGGTTTATCAGGGAGGTAACCACTTGTCATCAGGTGACACGGTGCTCAAGCTGGAGGCGGGAGACAAAGTCTGGGTGGAGGCCAGCAACGGGACCACCGGCCTGAGCACCAAAAGCTACTTCTCGGGACACGTGCTCTTTTCTGGGTGACACAAGCGCTCTCCAGACCGAACCACTACCCTTTAATGGTTCTGCTTTAGGGTCTGATTGCATTTCTCAGCCTCCCTGCTCTGATCTTCAATTTCCATTAATCATATCAAATATCTATTATTAGTAATTCCCTTGGTTTGGGGGCACATGCAACTGTACGTGTTTTATATTTGTCTGAAAAATGAACAAATATTCGATGGTTTTAACAAGCTGCGTAATGAACATGGAATTTGTGTCAGAAATTCTGTTTAACTCTGTTACAGCATTCAATCTATTGCACCAAAATGTAGCCAGTATTGGCACCGATGAAAGTTGGAACTGATGAAATTTAAGCATGCAGTGAAATATGTACTGTGCTTCTCTGTGTGGCTTTTTTTACTTTTAAATGTATCTGTTGTATTTTCAGTTCTATGAATAAAACGAAAGAAACTGAGCCGCATCAAATCTGTGTTCATGTGTTCATATTTCTCAGACTTCAGGAAGTCTTTCATGGAAATATTTCAAAATATAGGAATTGCATGTGTGTCAAATGAAAAACTTCTGCGGAGATGGTGATAGAAAAAAAGATCAAGCTGGGATACTTTGCATCCCAGAATATATTTAAACTTAACAAAACAGCTCAGTTCGTTTATAATATTATTATTGACTTTTAGTTACCTAAATGGAGCAACGGAGGCCGAAGTGCAAGAGTGTCTCCTGTAGATGGAGCCGTCGTTCTTTTTTTAAACAGAATAACTGTGATTGATGTTGTGGCATAACTGCTTCATTCTGACAACAAGGCCTTGAAAGCACTGCATCTGAAAATATATTTCCATCAAAGTCGCAGTTGTCCTATTTTCATCTCTTCAGTTAATTATTTAGCAATCGTCCTCCAGTTAAACACTTCCCGAAGTGAGTCAAGAGACGATTGGTCAGAAATATACAAGTGTTCCCTCAGTCTATTTCTGTTGCTGCATGAGAAACTGACTTACTTCATCGTCAAAATGTCACATTTTATTCACAAGATGTGGGGAAAAGACATTAATGCCTTTGTTGATTGTCTTCACCATTTATACTATGTGGGTCACTAGAGGCCAGAACACACCCACCGTGAGCTGGATACGGGCAAGGTAGACAAACTAACACACTAACATTTACACCTGCGGTTAGCTCATTGTAAATTCTGTCGACCACCTGGCCTGCATGTCTTCACACTGCGAAAGGAGACTAGAGGTGAACCTGCAAACTTTATACAACACGTTTCTGTGCTGAGATTTGAACTCGTGACCTCGCTGAGAGGCGACAGTGTTCGTCACTGAGATGATTGATAGAGCTCTTATGTTTGTCTATTAAACATAAAGCTACAGCTAGCAAGACTGGAAAGAGCTAGCCTCTCTTCAACCCTCATCTCTAAAGCTCACCACTAAACAAAAACCTCACTCGTAAATCGTGAGATGTTTTTACAGAGAGCTATATTGCACCGGACTATTTCTTGGCTCCAAGACTTCAAGAAGTTGCTGTTCCTGGCCAACAAATAGTCTTAGCAAAGAGATAGAACAATTTTAATCAGCATATTCCCAAAAAGTCAAACTATTCCTTTAAATAGTGATACGTTTTCCGTGTGTTCACAGCTTGTTTCCACTGCCGCCAAGTGGCCAAAAACAAATCTGAATTTGACTGAAGATCAATCATCATGTCACATTGTAACTTTTACCATTTTACAATCAGAAAGTTGTCAGAAAGTTGTCCCTGCAATATCACAAGTCAAAGTAATAAGTCTCTTTATCACTGGAATGTACACTTCTTCTCTGTTTGTGGAATGGAAGGACATGCATCTGCATGAATCGTTGCACAATGTAAAGTTTTCTTGGCTGTGTCTTGATAAAGCGCTCCTCCTTCTGGCTGCAGAGTCTACAGTGCTTGTGCAGAGTGCCACGTAGTCCACCAGACTGTGTGTGTGTGTGTGTGTGTGTGGTGGCTGAGTGTGTGTGTGGTGCAAACCCTAGTTTGGTGCTATAAAAGTAATGGAAACACAGTATTTATGAAGGAGGAAAAAATATTTGAATTGTCTGTTTCTGTCGTAGAGATTTGCGCTGAGATGAACCGGAGCTTATTTGTGTAAGCTGAGCTTTTCAAATGGGTAGACGGTAAGATCTACTACTGGAAAGAAATGTAAAAGTGTAGAGAGATGTCAATTAACAGAAGCAATGGATGTTATGAGGTTGAATATGTGGGGTTTAAGTAGAGGATTCTGACAGAAGAGACCAGAGGAAGTAGGCTTGTTCTGGATGTTTTTGAGAGATATGTGTGGTCCTGTTTGGTCAAAATGATGACATGAAAATAATCAGAACTGGAGAAAACAATCCTTTTTTCAAACTGATACTTCCAAAGCTGGATTTCTAACAGCCCTTGTTTGAGAAAACAAAGCCACCAAAACTGCAGCAATGGGGTTTTTATATCAGATGCAAGAGCACGTTTTAATAAAGTATGCCTTAAATCTAGAAGGCGGCTGCTGTAAATGTGTAAATGTAGGGTTCACGTCTCAAGCAAAGTGGCAAATGTCTGCCAGATGTTGACTCAGTGATGGCATTGAAAAATTGGTCTTGGTTTTATGATAAATTTAGCATCATGAAAGGAAGGAGCTCTTTTTTTCTTTCTTTGCTCAATGACGTGTCTTACGCAGGAGGTCTCGACACTATTTTCCTTCCGTATTCTGCAACCCAGACCTGAATATATTCAAACTCTTTTAACACAACCGAGTATGCCCAAAGAATATCAGGAATGGGGCTGAATTCCAGCTACGTGGACAAAAGAACTCTGCTAATTCCTTGCAGATGTGTCTCTTGAGCTTTGTTGGGAGAACACTGTGCTGCCCTCGCTGGAGAGAAGAAGAACTCTGCATAGAGAAATTGCAATGAATTACGAGAGAAAAACATCAGTGACCCAGTTCAGCTGGTTCTGTCTGTGTGGTGTTCCAAAGAAGAGACAGGAGGAAACCCAGGAACACCTAGTTTTCACTCTCTGTATGCAGATTCAGAGGAGGGTATCTTAGTCCTGCTCCACGCAAAAACACAATCAGGTTTTGGTTAAAAATAAGGAGCATTTACAGAAGAACAGCCACATTCATAGCTCGTGACTCTTTTCACTTTTTAATTCCCCAGGAACTGATTATTGTTCAGCAAAGTCTCATAAAGTTTCACAAAAGCATCTTTATTTGGAATAGTGAGCCATTGGAATCCTATTTCTTAATCATTTCAAACATTTCCCACTCATCTTTAACTCACATAAGTCTGCAGGGAGGATACATTTTCAGGAGATCATATAACTCCGCTCTGATTGGCCCTCAGAGCTTGCATAAACTGAAATGTAACGTCACATGAAAGTGAGATGAAATGCGCCCTCGGTATCCAAGAACAATACATCTGGTTGAACTGTCAATTACAGCATGATATCAGTTTACCATTAAATAGAACCCATTCTCAGACCATTTTCAGTCCAACTTGGGTTCTTGGTCTCTTTCTCAGCTACTGTTTGGGCAGAATAGACAACTAGAAATCATAAATGCTCATGTTGATGTATAAATCACTACCACGTTGTGTTTTTATTGCTCAAGTTTCATCTGTATGTTAAATATACACAACTAAATATGCAACAATCGATGTTAAAAGGTACCATGTGGAGTTTTTGGCCACTAGTGTTATGGAGCAACGTTTTTATGAGAGGGCCCCTGTTTTGTCTGTTCTGGAGCATGTTCTCGCACAGCAAGTGAGTGATATGATACACGTTACTGCCAACGGTTTCACACCACTCCACTGATCTACAGGTGAGATACAGGCGGCGGTAACGCGCCAAGAAATGTAGCAATGTGCCCAATAAAGACTGTTAACTATCAAACATGAATGTAAATAATACAGGTTTCAACATTTTTTTATAAAAATTAGCTCTGTCCAAAGGTGATAAAACTATTTTTTATGACATATTTTGTTTGATTATTCATAGCCAACAAAATCGGAAGTATAAAAATAACAATTTGTGGTTTTATTACCTTTGGTCAGAGCCGACTTCGCTGCTGCGTCTTTTCCAGTCTTTGTGCTAAGCTAAGCTAACATACATAAGTGGTATCAATGTTCTCATCTAACCAGAAAGTGAGCAAGCGGATTTAACAAAATGTCGGACTATTCCTTTAAACATTGGAGAAGCAGATTTGTGAAGGCCGGGACATAATGTCAGTTCAATCTGAAGGGTTACATTTGAGCAGCGTGAGTGAGAGAACAGAGCTTTCTCCTCCTTCATTACCGCCACCGAGGTACCCTTGAGCAAGTCCTCAACTCCCTGCTGCTCCAGCGTTGCTGCTCAGCGACAAACAGATCAGACTAAGGTTGCACTTTAGGGTAACTGTGTGATTGTGAACAGGACACAATAAATCTAATTTTATTACAAAAACTGTAAAAATTCATCTATATTAGTAATACTTTTTGCTACTTTTTGCTACCTTTAGTTTTAACATTGTTTGTGCTTTTCCAGTATGTGATTCTAGACATTATTCATTCTTTGTCTAAGGAAAGATCATAATCCCTCACTTCCCAAACAACTCCCTCAGGTAGTATGCAGCCCTCCAATGTTATTTGCAGTCATCTGCCCCTAGTGTCGGGATATAGGACCCTGGGATTGATCTGTTATCACAGCGGATTATTTGATCATTACTTGCTTGCTTTTTAAAGATACATAGTAGCTCATAACCAATCTCAAAGTGTACATGTTAAAAAAATCCCTCTCAAATAATCCAAATGTTTTGCTTTCAAGTCATAGCTCTCAAAAAACTTTGTGATTTTGAGCACTTGCTGTGGTTTAGCAGCAGCCATCCTGCGGTCAGTTGTGTAGATGCTAGAAAGATTATTTTGGTTTGATATAGACAGAGGAAAATGGAAACACTGGATTAAGTTTACAAACTAATAATACCTCTGGTGTTAACAGCAGGGCAGTGATTTGACTGGGCTGCAGCAAATGACTTAGGTTCATCACGAGAGGAGCGTGGGGTCACCAGTCTGCCACCAGACGCAGTAATGCAGATATCAAGTATCACGGCAGCCTCATTTTGTTTATTGCTCAGAACAGATTAATTATGACTTTATAGAAGATTACTATGGAAATGCACGTGATGAATCTTTCACGTTGTCAGCAAAGCTTAACACAGACAGGACTGGGCGGAGGGGGATTTGTGGGAGATGGTTTCCCAGAAAAAAAAATGAAAATGTTGCAGGGCCATCAAAGAGTGATTGAGGTTTGTGAAAACCTCCAATGAGAAAGTGGAGTGCAGAGACGTCTGGTAGAGTGTGTTGCAATAAGGTTGTGAGTTCATCCAACAGTCAGAGGAAAAAGCTATTTATCATGACATTCTGTTGATTTGTCAAAGAAAAAATGAATACAATATACAGCAGTGCAAATGGGTTGTGCTATTCATGCCCCAATCCTAATGAAGTAGGAAGAAAGTTTACATATTTTTGAATGTCTGTTTTTGGTCAAACTGTTATGACTCAAAATATGCATAATCTTTGTGAGGAAGAAAATATGTCTCACTGCCTGGTACTGACACACATTAACCACTTTTCGAAGAGCCAGACTGAGCAGTTATCAAACACACTTGGCTGGGAATGATCACACATAGCGTATCCATTCAGTGGTTATATGAGCAACAGCACCAGACTTGTGTAACAGATTCAGAAACGCCAAATGCTGAACTCCTCCTCCTCCTCCTCCTTCTCATCCTCATCATCATCTCACTGCAGGCTACAGGAGCAGAGCGATATGAGGTTTATACGGATACATTTAAACTTAGCTTTTCCTCTCTTCTCAATGAATATCCTTCAAATAGCGATGAAAGATATTTAAGTCAAAGACAAGTGGCAACCCCAGCTCATTTGAAATATTCGCTTTGTCACATTAAATCTCCTTTAGTTGAGTTCATAATGGGATTACGCATATTTGGCACGCCACTTTACGCATATGCGTGCGTCTATTTTTTAGTTTTCCTCCTGCAAGTTGTCCAGTCTCAGACAAATTCAGGGACCCAACAGGGAAATAACAAAAGAGAAGCTCTCCGGCAGACGCTACAGTGGTCACACAACGGCAAGGTTTTTAGCATTTTAAGCCAGGGCTCGGAGTATCAGCCACCGAAGCGCAGGGGCGCAGCTCAGGAACAAGTGCAGGCGCGACCTGTCACCATCATTCGTGATGCGGACGTGAGACATCCGGACACCTCGAGCCAGCGTGTGGCCCAGCAGCAGCCTTCCCGGCCGGCGTCCGACCTGCACACCCCCCGCGGTCTCCCGTCTTCGCTCCAAAGGCTCGTGAGAGGACACGAGCACCGCCAGCATCACAATGACCGTCTCGGTGAGCGCACGGGGACGCAGAAGAGCAACAATGAGACCCAGGAAAAGGTCACTGTCAGTCCTCCTCTGCCCCGGAGAGAAGACATGATGGTCGGCGATGATCCCTACGACCCCTACAAGTCCACTGATAGTGACAACCCATATTACAATCATTATGACGTTTACGATAGACCGAGCCGGAGATCGAGACCCGGATATGGCACAAGGTATCATCAGTATGGTAAGAGTTGGGTTCTCAAAACAACATTAATGAAAATAGATATGACCAATAAAGTGGTGTTTACGATGCTTAAATGCTCCCCGTCTATTAATTAATCCGTTTGTCTTTCTTGGTTCAACATTTCTGCATTGCGTCATCTATTTGCCATCTGTTGCTGTGTTTGTCTGTATATGAAACATATCAATTTACTGATTGATTCATGTTTTAAGTACCACTTTTATTTACTGTCATATTCTTATCTATTGTCAGTATTATAATTAGAAAATAAATAAATAATTTGTTGTTTTAGGTCTGCCTGATCTGGTACCGGACCCGTACTACATTCAAGCCTCCGCTTATGCCCAGAGAGTCCCAATGTACAACCTGAGATGTGCAGCTGAGGAAAACTGTTTGTCAAGGTAGGTCGACTGCTGTCAGGACTTATCCACAGCGAGGGAAAAAAACAGGGTTTGCATCCAAGTCTGAGTGTGATTAACAGAGCTTTGAGCCATAACTACCTCAAGTGTTTGTGGGTGAGGGCTGCCAAGTGGAACCATGAGATGAGGTAAAATTAAACGAATCCTGCCACTGATGGTACAGACGGGTGGAGTGGTGGATTTCTGTAAAGTATAATCATAGTTTGCCCCGAGGGGAGAAAGCCTGAATGGTAAACACATTATCAAAAACTAACCCAAACAACCTCATCCCTCCAAGTTGTTTTTCCACCCACCATTTACACACTGACTGCCTTCACTCAGACACTGAAAATCTGCTCCACTCAGAGGGGGGGGGGGGTCCAGCAGGAAAAACAATCTCAGTGAAGTAATTGTGTCCACATATGACCTTTTTTTTTTCTGTAAACTTATGCTCTACCTTTGTTTTGTGCCTCCAGCTCAGCCTACACAGCTAGCATTAGAGACTATGACACCCGTATGCTGCTGAGGTTTCCTCAGAGAGTCAAGAACCAAGGGACGGCGGACTTCCTCCCCAGCAGGCCACGTTACACCTGGGAGTGGCACAGCTGTCACCAGTGAGTATACGGTCATTTCACTGCTGTCCACCTCACCATCACACACAGAAAGTAAAAAATGTCTCTGACTTGTGGCTGCTTTCTTGTATAATTTGTTCTCACTGGCCAACAAGCTGACATGAATTACAGGCCTTCACGTGAAGATGTCATGCATGAAAACATAAACCAGATCCGGATCCAGTTTTGGAAAGACGTGTCTGAATCAGATATAGAACATTTAAATATTACATGTTTTTTAGAGTTTGAATCGGAGACAGAACTTTTTCTTCACACATTGTAACTCTATAGTTGTTTTAATTTGTTCGACACATCAGTTGTTTCCAAGAGATAATATTTGCCACTACACTATTTGTCTTGTCCAGTCTGTAGTTGTGGTATGGCACCCCCTGTTGAACCACAGCCGGCTTTACTTCTGGATGTTTTATAGCTCTGCTGAGATTTTGATATCAGATTTGTCATCTTAACATCTGTATTTTTAGGCTTTTAAAGACGTAACTTTATATTTTTTAAATCTCAGCATAAAGGCAGTAAAACCGAGAGATTATGTGACTGAACTTCATATGACCTCATCATTCAGTTGCTATACGGCTGCAAAGCCAGACATTGTAAAATAAAGTTGTGTGATGAGGATAATGAGCCTGAAAGGAAAACCGCTGGTGTGTTTGTTCCTTTGTTGAACTTTTGGAAAAGTGCCAGTTTTCCTTGATTCATCGGGAACTACCTCACAACATAGTTATGTTGTGAAACAACCAGTCCACTGTGCTTATTCCCAAAATGGAGCACATTCGGCAAAGATCGAATAAGCTGTTACTGTAGACTGTATATATTTTTGCCAGTGTTTTGAAAGTCAACTTGTGTTAAAATCCAGACCGTTTTGTCTCATTAAACAAACTGACTTCAAGATAATAGAGTGAAAGCAGATTTAGATACAGTGTAGTGCTACATGTACATGATAAATACATGTGATGTTTGCAGTCACAGGGACTCAATTTCAGTGAATACTGGGAAACAAAATATACTTAAATGTTAATCAGTAATTGTGTAAATGTAACTCAGGAACAAGACAATCTCAACATGTCAAACAGTGTCTGGTTGTTTCAATAAGTCCCAGACTGCTTTGGGACTCACTTGGTGTAGATAAAAAATGCCGGAGTTGTTGAACACTGCTGCTGCTGATCCACAGGCACTTCCACAGCATGGATGAGTTCAGCCACTACGACCTGCTGGATGCCTCCACCCACCACTCGGTGGCTGAAGGCCACAAAGCCAGCTTTTGCCTGGAGGACACTTCCTGTGACTACGGCTATTACAGGCGATTTGCCTGCACCTCACATACCCAGGTCTCAATGATACCCGCTGAAATGTGGATGTTACTGACTGTAAAGCTGCTCTTATTTCGTTTTTATATTAACGCCTGATTACATGACTACTTGTCTGTGAAAGGAGTCGTTCGTACTCACAAACCAACAGCAAACTCTACAGTTCTTCTCTCCTCTGCGTTTAGCATCTTTCAACTCTCTGTCTTGGCTTTACTGCCCACAACATTACTGTTGTGGTTCACTCGCACCGCTCACATCTGCTCTTTTCTGGCTATAGCAGGCAGCTAACACCTCTGATAAATGAATTGTATGCTTCCTGCACGGCATCAAAGCAGACAGACAAAGTTAGCCGCGTGCTGGGGAACATAGTGAAGAATTTAGCAGCTATAGAGACAGAAATGTCCCTCAGGAGTTTTTGGAGACCAAACACAGAGCTTAAATGTGCAAATATGCAACCAATCTACTTTATAAGGTTCTGATACATCGGCCTTCTGTTTACATTTTGTTATGCTGCCCCCGAGTGGCCAAAAAACAAACAAGTTAATGCAGGTTTGAGCTCACAATCTAACACCATATATAGCCTGTTAGCTCCTGTTAGCTAGCGCAGCAACAATGTCAAAGTAATTCTGAATCGACCAACATCTAACTAACTAAAAAAAAAGAAAGTAGTCTTTTACCTTTGTGCTTTTCCTTTTGTGACATGTCAAAATGTCTTCAGAGAACAAGATCGATTGAATTATGGTTGCAAAATAAAAGCCTGTTCACGTTGAGGAATATAGTTATAGAGATAACGAAAAACACTATAGTGGTTCAGTTTCATTTGGGTTCAGACCAAAATAGAGGATATGAGTTTACTGATTTGCTTTTCATTAAATGACCTACTCATAGGAATTTGGTTACATTTCCTGGAAGGAGAGTGGAACTAAGAAAACAAGTGCTCTTGTACTGAGGCAGCTGTCCTTTAGTATTTCCTCATCACACGAGCCAGTGGTGATTAAACGATTTCCTGTTCCTCCTGTCAGACGATCTCGCCTGCCTGAACGTCTGATCAGTTGTTTGGCACACTATTTATTTTTTCCATCCTCTTTTCTTTATTTAAGTCTTGCCATAAGATATCATACTGTAATAAAACATGAAAATCTTTGTTACAGTCCTTTACGTAAAAAATATAATATCCATGTATTGTTTCATAAGAAGTGTGTTTGTTTAAATAATGTTTTGTGTGGATGCTGTCCAATGTGTAGGGCCTGAGCCCAGGGTGTTATGATACCTACAACGCAGACATCGACTGCCAGTGGATTGACATCACAGATGTGAAACCTGGAAACTATGTCCTCAAGGTTTGTTAGAAATACCAGAAGACATTTGTCTTCCTCGTCGGACGCTAAACTCCTTTTAAAGAGCTGCTTGTGTGGAATCCCATTGAGTCCATGCTGTTTATTTAGCTTTTGTTGCTTTGTTATTGATCCTTATATTTTTTTTGTATGTTGTTCCCCACAGATCAGTGTTAATCCGCAATATCATGTGCCAGAATCAGACTACAGCAACAACGTTGTGCGCTGTGATGTTCGCTACACTGGCAACTACGCCTACGTGTCAGGTTGTCACATGTCATCGTGAGTATCATGTTTTAAGGGACAAATGTTTCTTTGACATTTCCTGCATTGTCTATCAATCCTCGTGGTGTTTTTTTTCTTTCTTTCAGGTATTAGATAACATAATAACATTCACAGGAACTCAGCAAAGATGTTCTGTAAATGACACCGCAGAGGATATGACAGCATCATGAAATAAATGTAAAATTGTGATACTTACATTTTAGATTTTGAAACACTCCCAAGTTAGAAAGAAATGGTAGGAATCATCGGACGCCATGGTGATGGATAATGTTGAATTTGCTTGTTTTTCTCCATACTGATAAGTATGTTGTTATCTCATCTTTTCATGAGAATATTTTAAATGTCTTACTTCTATTGCATTGTACTGTAATCTTGCGTGTTATACCACTTGGAGGATAGTTAAAGAATAAAGTGTGAACCAGCTTACCCTCATTGTTAAATCCATATCAGTTATATCACAACTTAAAAATGAACCAGCTGTAAAGGAAATGTATTTGTTATATTTATACGAAAGAAACTCTTACAAAGATTTTGTTGAAACTAAGTTGAATAAAACTTTGTGATATTGCATCACTTTTTTTGGGCTGACCAGATTGAGGTGACTTCCTTGTCTTGCCTTTGTTTCTACATTTTATTGTCTTTGCCACACACACACACACACACACACACACACACACTAAATCACAAACACACACACACACACACACGCGGAATCACAAACACGCAACCACCATATAAAAAGGTGGATACAGACAGTTTAAATGGCTGCAAACATCTGATTCTTTTCCATACACATTATGATATTATTTTGATGAATCCATTAATTGTTTAGTTGATAAAATGTCAGAAAATATGGAAATGTGCCCAACACAAGTTCCCAGTGCCCAACGTAACATCTTCATTCAAATATAAAACAGAGAAAAGGCTCACATTGGAGAAGCTAGAACGAGAAAATGTTTGGCATTTTTGCATATATTATTTGTTCAAGTATATATTTTGTATGTATTTTACACAATATAATTATGTAATAATATGCTTAATAATTACGGGTTAATAGGTAACACTTTGGGCTCCATAATGTGGATCCGTGTTGCACAATATTAAAATATTAAAATCACAACCTGGCTCTCGTAGTTGTACTCCGGTGCAGCAGGAGGCGTCACTGGGACTTTGTTCGGGTTTGAATCCAGTGATTTTTATCTGGCTGCCAAAGAAATTGGAGTCAAACACCAGCAGTGTGTGAGAGTGTGTGTGTGAGTGTGAGTGTGAGTGTGTGTGAAGCATAGGACATTATATTACCTAAAAAAAACTCTTGTAAAGATGCACCCGGTCAGAGTGTCGATCCCGTCGTTTCGTTCAGAAACCAACTCGATCGAGAAAGGGTACACGGTAAGCTGCTCGGTAACAACCTCCGTCTGTCCGCGTCGTCTGCCCGGCTGCTGTCATCACTTTTACATTGTGTACTCTGATTTATTCATGTCGCTGTTGACCGCGTTCACCGTGTACATTGTTAAACACGGCAACGTTAAAGAGCGCACCTTCATCTAAATGTAACGTTTGGCAAAGACTTCTGGATTTGTGTTGTAAGCTGTTATGAACCAGCCCACCCAGGACCCCCCCAGCTGTCTGACATGGATTAACGATTTATTTAAATAAAGCTGTATGACATCATTCATTGCACAGGGAACCTCAAATGTATATGAATAGTAGCTAATCCTTAATGACCATACCAGAAATGTTGTGTTGCAACGAGACACCGTTACAATGTTTATTCCTTAGTGTGTTGGTCAGCCGCCACAAATGTTGGAGCCTACATTTCCCATAATGCATTCAATAGACGTTTGGTTAGGCTCCCCCAAACTCTCATGTCTTTCAAACTCCACAGCTCCAGATTGAAAATGCTCAGACTTTCTGTCACAAATATGTGCCATTTGCATTACTTCCCCTCTACTGACCTGACCTCGTGTCCTCTTTTCCCACATTTAAAAGAGTAGTTTAGCTCTTTTGGGAAATGCACTTATTTGCTTTCTTGTAGCTCATTTGTTAATAATGTTGACTTGCTGCCTCTCTGTTTTAGGAGACACAGTGGTTGTGTTGCCAGTACTGAACTGCAGTAACAACACTGCCATCATTTATAAGTGGATTTCCTTATTTACATAAGGCTGGCAATGAGAGGGGCATTTTACGGAAAAATCCAGCAGAGTGACGGAAGTAGAAGTCTGTTTAGGGACGTTAACTGTAATTTTGACAGATCTAACAGCAGATGTTTCCTCTTGGTGACTGACTGTAACTGACGGCTCTGCAGTCAGCTGGTCACTGTGGTCAGTCAGTCACACACTGACTGTAGGCACTGGGAGGGGCCCTTTAAGGCTGATGTGCTCTGCTGATAAATCATGATTCCCTGAACTGACTCCCAACGACAGAGTTCAACCCTTTTTGTCAAAAGAGTAGTTCAAATGTTTCTTCTTTCTTTCAGGTCTTTAGAATTGACGTGCTGATGAATGGCAGACAACACGCTGTTGAGAAACGCTACAGTGAATTCCACGCTTTGCATAAAATGGTGAGCTTCAGTGATTTTGTGTATTAACAAAGTCGCCCTTTCTCATGAGTTCAAATTTAGTGTTTAAGTCCTTAACCATTCGTAAAATATTATAATTTTTACATATTGACCACCATGTTTTTTCTTACTGATTTATGAGTTGCAAAATCATTTGAATATATGAGCTTTATTGCATAATGTGTTGCATTATGCATAATAAATCAGTTAATAGTCAGTTAATAAATCGACAAACTGCTGAAAATGTAATGACAATGATTTTATTAATCAATTATTATCAAATGAAAATGCAATGTAGATAGCAGTTTCATATTATTATTATTATTATTATTATTATTAACTGAATCCAGTTTTTTGTTTTTTTCGTTGCTCTGTCAAATAGCGCAATTATAAGATGACACTTTGGGCTCTATGAGCTTCCATCTTCAATTGTCTTAGATTTCAAAGAGTAATCAATTAATCGAGTAGTAAAAAACATATAAATAAAATTGATACAATTATATTGTTCCAGCCCATTTCATTGAAAAAGATGCAATATTTTGGGCTTCACAAAACATGAAAAAAACAGACGGACGAAGAAATGTGAATTGATTATTTAGCTATTTACAAGTACTAAATTCAGAAGTGTGAAGGCGTGCTTAGGAAATCACAGCAGCAAATAAATAAATGATGAACGAGCTCCCTGGTGGTGAACCACGTCCACCAGATCGTTTGAGGTTGTAGAGTTACAGATGAGTTCCTCTTCCTGTCCTGCTGAACGGTCCACATGTTAGCATGCTGCTATAGCATGGCTATGTGTATATCTTTGAATGATGTTTTTAAATCCCTCCAGCTAAAGAAGAGCATAAAGCCACCTGAGATCCCTTCCAAACATGTTAGAAACTGGGTTCCCAAAGTGCTGGAGCAGAGGAGGCAAGGCCTGGAGCTCTACCTGCAGGTACTCCGACACAGCTCCACCTGCTGGAACTGAAACGTAACATTTCTTTATGCATAAATATCGAAGTATTGATACTGATTCAAAATTTGAGTTGTGTCAATTCTCCCTGTGGTAGTAAAAATGGTTTAAAATATTGTCTTTCAATGTATTGTATCAAAGTTAGAAGTTCCAGTATCATGACCAGACTAATATGGAGTCGGTATCAAGAACGCTGCCTTTCTGTCTTTTACCAAATACACATTTAGTCTCTAACTCAAAGTAAACACACAAAACTATTGTACAGATGTCGGGAGATGATACAAACCGTTCAACGAAAAGGTCCTTCAGGTCACTTCAGCGGCACTGCTTCTTGTGCACATTGCAATTTGCTTTTGTTTTGTCTGTTTTAACAGACTATAATTATGGAAAATGGAGTTCTTCCAAAGATATTCTTGGATTTCCTCAATATCCGCCATTTTCCTTCAGTGCCAAAAACAGAAAGCTGTGGGTGAGTTGACTCTATGATATAAAAGACCAATTTTGTGGTATTTGAATAAAAAAAAAAAGATCTGTTGGTTGTGGCTTAACTTGTATTTTTGTTCTCTAAGGTCGTTTGATACAGAATCAGAGGAATCGAGGTGAATATAAACTATTGTATGAAACAGCTGGTCCGATTCTTGTTTAGCAGCTTTTCCAACCGGTTAAAACTTGAATCACTATTTGCTCTGCACTTGAACTTCACCCAGTGTAGGTGGTGACACCACCTACATTTCTGCATCCTGTTAACTTATATACAAACCTTCTGATTTCTCCTTTTTGGATTCTTCTCAGTAAACTTTCACATCAGCCAGTCTTGCTGTTTCTGAGAGACCCCTACCTGCTGCCAACCGCTCACGGTGAGTTCAGGCTACTTACACCTATATCGTAATATCATTTCAGCAGAAAGTGGGGATGAGCTTCTCCCTCATCTTCCCTTCAATGTGAAAAACGTTCTTTTCTTCTTTCCGTTCAGATGCATTTTCAAATGTCGTGATTGAAGGTGTGGTCCACGGAATTTTCTACCCAGATCTTCAACCGAGGTAGAGCTGCGGAGCCGTCTCTGAGGGCACGTCACTACGAACGGATGCTTCATGTTCGCACACCGTGTTAGGTGTGCACCACGGAGGATGTGACATGTGGAGATGCACTGAGCCTCATTTACATTTAGCAAAGCATAAAACAAAAATCCATACATTTAGGTTCTTTTCTTTCGATAAATAACTGGCACCAGCACCATCGGTTGTTCCTAAAATAAGCAATATTACCCCGTGTGGATTTCTCAGCTATAAAATGTAAGCATATATGAAACAGTGACAGGTTATTTTTAGTAAGCTGATAAACTTCTTTTTTTTCTTCCTTATTTCTTAAGAAAGAATTGAGTGAGATGTACAGGATCAGCTGGAAATAGAGAGAAGAGGAAGCTCAAAGTAGAGAGAAGTTTGAAAGCTTTTAGTAAGTGAATACCAGAAGTTGAAACTGAGGGGAACCAGAAAGGAAACGCTGATGCCAGCTGGACTGAAGGTTAGTTTGCCAGACACGGAGGGGCCCTGTAAAGACGAAGCACATGCAGGGCTGCAGTGAGGAGCTGGATCGTGGCCTGCAAACAGCGATGTGTTCCCTCCCCTTGTAGCACCAGTACTGTGGTTTGTGAACATTGAGCCATCTGAGGGGGGAGCGTGGAACAATGTAGAGCGTGTTTGTGCATTCTGGTGGAGTTGACGGCTATGTGCCACATGTAAGGGTGGAGATGATTTGAGTTGTGATGTGGACCTCATTTGTTGAGCATACGATGTTTGTGAAGGAGCGGCTCAGTCTGGAGCTCCAGGTTTTCGGCACAAAGCCTATTTGAAATGTAACCACGACAGACAGACCCCCAGATTCTTTTTTTTTTTTTTATTTTCAGACTTTATCCGATTCGGCGCAGCTCCCTCTGGAGCAACAAAAGGCTCAATACACATTTTTCACATACACAGTAGTACTCTGCGAGACCTGTATACAGACTTTGGTGTGTAAAATAAGTGGCGTTCCCCTTTAAGAGAGGATTAGGGCAAACTCGAGGGTACTTCTCCATTTATTATTCACTTGCACTTCAAAAAATGTTTTTACGAAAGATGCAACGATGAGATACGAGGACTGATAGCTGACCGTAAAGCAGGAGAATGAGCTGGTTTGTCCCACAGCACATGCAAAATGTAAGTACTAGTCTAATAGGAGTAAAAGTATTCTGATAACACTTAAAGGCCACTATCTAACACTAATGCCAGTCCTGTTAAGTTTAATGTTGAATTTACACATAATCTAGAAAGCCAGTTTTTCCACTTGTGGTGATTAGAAGTCTAGTCACCCATCATGAAAAGGGAAGCAAAGTGTGCTTTGTTTTACAGAGGATTTTTAAAATGAGAGATGGTGATTTAAAAGACTACCAACCAGTAAAACACTGTGCAATATGTCACTAAAATACAGGTTGTCTTTACAAACCTCTCCCGATGTGTACTCTTGAAGATACTTGCAGCGTTTGAAGTAGTTGGTGACACTTGTCCGGCCAGAGTTTTCTTATGTGACTGAACCTCCAGTGGTGACAACTACATATTTATACTGAATCAAATGAATCCTGAGCAATTAACCTCAACTAAACAGATCATGAGTTTATGTTTTAACAGAGTAAATCACTTCCTAGGGGATCCATCTCATAGATTTATATTTATTTATATTTTTCAACATTGTACTGTTTGTGCTCTTGAACATGTGAAAAGTGTCATTTATGTGCCATAACGTCAACCTACAGTGAACACTGGAATTCAACTGTAGCACTTTAAGATGGGCGAAATGTTAAATACTGACACCAATAAAATTCATCATTGCCACTAACTTCTTTTGTCAGAATTTTAATTCAAATAACTGAATTGACACAAGCTTTTATTAGAAAAGTCACTAGAAAAGGCCGTCAGTTGACATGCTAACAATTGTTCTGTATTTCAGTCAGTTTTTATCACATTAAAGGGGTTCGCATAAAAGATCAGAGAAGTATATTCCCTCAAAACAGTAAATCTCAACATATCCTTCTTTGTATTTTTTAATGTGCTTGTTATGAGTCGGGACAGAATCTTTGACATTCGTGCTGGACAATAAACCAACAGTTTATTGACCAACCTGTTTATGTCAGTATGTTCGCCAAGATTTGTCCCCTTAAAACTCAAAACCGTACAGAAACATGTTTGTTTTCATTCAAAACAAAGCAGAATGAATAGTTTAGAGTATTTAAATTACCATCCTCCAGCAGATCACATAATCATCATATCATTTTCAATATGTTGTGAATGTATTTTTGGTCAAGTCACCCACCCAGGTTCACAAAGAAATGCTATCACAAAATACTGGCTTAACATTTGGAAATAATCTGAGAGGCAGAATATTTCAGAGGCATAGAAAATTTAAAATAAAAATCCTTTGATTTCTGTCCCAGTAACAGTCCAGTAGTAACAACACACACACATCTGTTTGGAACGTGTGATCCAGCAAGTCAACGCATCATCTTTGGTCCCTACGACAGATTCAAAGTTCTCCGTGATCGACTTCGTCTTTCAGCCGTTCGTCCTGGTTGGCGTCTGCCTGAGGTTCTTTCATGTTGGCGAAGGCAACTTCTCTTGTCAGCTGTTCGAGAGGAGGGAGACCAACCGCCAGGTTTCTCATAGCGATGGCTGTCATCAAGAATCTAAAAGAGAAGGGGAGGGAGTTAATGAGATACATTCACGGACATTCTCTGTGTGAATACAACTACACCTGGTACGTGACTGTGTTGTTGGAAGACAGCGCTCACCCCCTCCGTATCGTGTAGTACTTCTTCACTGCAAAGCGCTCCAGTCGCTCCACTGCACCGGCCTCCCTGCGCTTCTTCACCTCCTTCATGCGCCGTTGTCTCTTCAGGAACAGCTGCACAATCGGGTCAGTCACATTGACCTCCGACCCTTCATCCCCGTCTGCAGCGATAAGAGGCTGCAGCTCAGGAGGAAGAGGTTCGGTTTCTATGGGAGGAGACAGAACAGTCCGGTCAGCATCCGGGGATTTTTATTTATGTTTGCATTGGAGCAACGCACTGTATTTTGTCATATCATATATTCCTCTATTAAGTGCTCCCCCTTCATAGTGTTAACTGCGTAACATTTACCTGTCCCGTTGCGAACACGCTCCTGAAGCTCATACAGCTTGGTGAAGTTCTCCTGCAGCGCCGCCTCTGTGGTGTTCACGTAGATGTACATATAGCATGATGGGTCTTCAGACACTGTGTACACCTTGTGGTAAGCTCCAGCCGGTACCTACACACGTACACATTATGGTAAATGCTTTGAGTGTGTCGAGGTTAAACAGATCCATGTTCATGGGGATGATAGTGTGCTGCCGTACCTTGATCTGCTCACCGGGCTGGAGAGTGTAGTTCTTCTTCTCCTCCACGATCTCAACATTCACTTTGCCCTGCAAAACACTGATGCTGGTGTTGCCCAGATCTTCACTTACAAAGTTTTCCAAGTGGAGACCTGAGAGGTAACATACTGCCAGTTAGCACAAAGCAAACTACAAACCATAACTATCTTGTTCCGTAAAAATGAAAAGGACGAGAAGAGATTCGTAACCTGGGAAGTCAGCGATGAAGACAATCTCAGTCTGATTGTCCAAACTGCCCTCAATCTCCTGAAACTTGGTCCTCCACGGTGAGAGGTCCACCAGTAGAGGCATCAGCCATGTGCTTGGTCGGAAAGGTGACCAATTTGCCTTCACGAAGTCCACGCGGGGATCAAAGATCCTTAGAGAAAAGTCCAGAGCAAGTTTAAAAACACACTCTTACATTATTCATTTGATACTTCTGAATTCATTATATTGATAGCATCTTTTTCTCAAGCAAAAGAGTCTCTCATACCTTTGCTGGAAGCGTTCGTTGATGGACACCCAGATGTCGAAGTAGATTTCAGGATCAGAGATATTATAGCGGGGCAGGAAGTGATTGAGGCACGTGGCATACTGCTTCAGCATGTCTCCGTGGTCTTTCCAGCGACGGCTTTGTGTGAACACCTTCAGTACACAGACAGTGTAATTATTTCTTAATTAGTAGTCGGCTGAACTGAAATTAAGAGAAAATCTGAATCTCGAAGGTCAAGTCAGGAAGTGGTATATTTAGTGATACCGTGTTTTTTTCTTCAAGATGTTTGTTATCTAACCTTTAAAGTGTTTTATCATGACAGTTAACCTTACACGCTTTGCATTGCAGCTCTTGCGCATTCGTCCTCATCATCATGACGGTCTGCGCTGCATGATATACCGTTTAGATAAATTGTACTGCTCACACACTCTGTGCCTGACAGTGTTTTTTTCCCTTGTAACTCACCCCGGGGTTCAGATATCCAGTGTCTCCAGTTTTTCCATCTTTGTAGGTGATCTTAACATGCTGATGGCTGCGGGAGTGAACCATCATGTCCCATGAGTAGCCGTACAAGCCGTTGGTCCAGTTGTTGTAACCCTGCAGAAACACTAAATATTAGGATAATTCCATATAGAAATCATTTTTTCCTCACCCTTTCACCAGTTTTTATTTAAGCTGTATATAACCCAAGACTTTAAATTCATAAAGAACCAAGAACATATGATGAGTATCTACTCCTTTGGGGCTTTCACCTTTCTGCTGACACCAGTCTGAGCTGTTGTTTGCTGCGGATCAATGACTGTTGACTCTGATTGAGCAACAATCGGCCTGGTGACTCAGAGAGGGTTTAAAATGCTATTGCTGACAGCAAAGTACAATCCTATTAAACAGAATGTCTCCGTGTGTAGAGAAGGGGCCAGAAGAACCAGTATGCAACCATTTACTAATTGGTTCTTTGGATCAAGTCAGCTGTAAAAGTCTTTTGGGAAAACGAGTGGTTGGACTAATGTACCTGTGTGATGAAGTGGGAGTAAGGCAGGAAGAGCTGTTCAGTTATGTAGAGAATAGTAAAGATGGCTGCCAGCTTGTGCTTTAATCTCAGTTTGGGAGCTTTGGCGACCGGCGGGGTCTCCTGGGGATCGGTGCTGGTGCTTTGGGTCGAATTGTAAACACAGGAAGTACTGGGCTGAGGGTCCGGTGAGGTGATTGGCAGGATTGCCCTGAGGAATGCTGGGAAACGGGCGAAGAATCTTCTTGGCCAGTCGGTGTAGCAGAAGAGGGGACTGGTGGCCAGCATTGTGTAGGAAAACATCCCTGTTCGAGGATAAACATTCTCAATAAGATGGAGGCAAAAGGACACCCCACAAATTAACGGCAGAATTAAAAGAAGTGAGATGTTTTTTTAATGCAGACTCACCGATGCTGAAGAGCTGAGAGTTCATACAGTGGAAGTAGGAGACAAAGAAAAATGCATACGGTCGTGTGGCATCAAAAAACAGCAGGTAGCCGGCTGTCAGATCCAGAAAAAGACCACCTCCGTGCACCACTAGCAGGTTAACTAACTCCACAGGGAGAATCACTCTGAAAAACAATGTGTGAACAGCAAGATCAGAGGGGGAGTACTGAGATACAGTCAGTGATAAAACAAAGTCTTTGAGCAATAAAACCTACTTGAAAGGATCAAACAGCCAATGATGAGCCAGGTATGACATCGAGTATCCCTCCACCCAATCTGCATCCAACTTTTTGATTCCAGCGAGGAAGTATACAATAAATATCTTTGAGGAACAAAAAAACACTGACATCATTAGACCACCTGTACCAAAATCCATGTTCATGAAGAACTTAAGAATTGACAGTATTAGCTGTTAGGAGTCCCTGGTGCACAAACCTGTGTCCTCAACAAGGTGTAATTCCATAGAGGCACGTGAGCATTTCTTATAGAAGGCCTCCGCAATCCATCGATTGACCTACAAATAAGACACAGGCATTAAGGTCTTCCTCTGCTCTCACACGTAAATGGGACAGAAATGCTCAAGCAAACACACAGACTTAAATAAAACATGATCTCACCAGTATCTATTGGCGTCCATAAATGTGAGCTGAAACCCGATGAGGCCGTACAAGTACGAGTGATTGTTCCACGCCGTTTTGTCCAGAAAGAAGACGTACCAGTACGTTGAGATGAACATGAGGCAGGAGAGACGGTAGAAACAGCCAAGCATGATGCCCAAAGCACCTTCAGCGAGAAACATAAATAGCAACTTCAGTTAACAATAAAAAAAACAGTTGTTACTATTAATTATTCTATTTTTACACATAGTCCAAAGGGAGTCCTACTCAGACAGTAAAAATAGCTGTTTAATGTCTTCTGTGGACAACTGTAGAACTGAAAATAGAAAGGCTGCGTTACAAAATGAAGGTGTGGAGTTTGACAGATGTGGGTCTAACCAAAAGATGCTATAGTATTGCATTATGGGAAATAAAGGCATTCAGAGACCCATACTAGAGACTCATCATCAGGATATTGTGGAATATCTGTTTGATGTTTATTTTGTCTCAGATCATTTTTGCCTCTTTTTAAATATGTTGTGTATGAGTTATAAGTTGTATATGACAAATATATACAAATGTAATACCACATACAAAACAAGCAGTATTACTGTACCTACAATACTGTAACAGTGTTAATGTTGTAACTGTCAAGAATTAAGTGGCTTTGTGGTTTCCTCTGGTGTGAAACTAATGTTACGTAACACTGGAAGTGTCGAGATTAAGAGTAGAGCATGGATTAGTCAGTATCAGTATTTATTCACTTTGATTGTCATGGTGTTGTTGTTGTTGTTGTATTGCATTCTTGCTACAGTGAATGCCACATTTGCATTAGTTGCCAAAATCTTTGTAAGACTCAAACATAATCTGTCATGTTGGCTTGAAGGGAGAATAAAAGTGAAAAATTGCAGGTCTGGTTTCATGTGCTTTCATCTTCACCGTAGACAGCCACCCCACAGAGGCTGTCTCCAATAAAACCTGCATCCGCTTAGACTCAATAAAGACGGGGTCCCCTTTCCTCACCAAGCCTCAGTGAACACTGGGGCGTGAGCATTTTTAACCTGTAACGTTTTGGACATAAGTTTCTAACATTAAATAAGGAGTGTGACCAACCCAAGAACATCACCACATACACCAGATACATCCAATCCAGCGGCAGTGGCTGCAAGACATTGAAGAGGGGAAAGCGGCACACAGGGGCACCATCCATGTATTTAAAGTCCAGGTGACTGAGGCCACGTTCCTGCGTGATGTCGATAACCATGAGCAGACCTGCATGAAAGGACACACAGTGAAGTTGGAAGGGCACAAGTGTTTTAAAAGCTCCTAGGAGCTATTCCAATCCTGTTACAGACATCCCTTAAACCCAGCAGGCAGTCTGGTCTGAGTCAATTATATCTTAACTTACCAAACAAGCAGCGGAAGATGCCAAGGGATGCAGGGTCAGTGGGGCGGTTCAGGAGGGTCACCAGGCTGTGCCAGGAGGTCAGGTCCTCCTTCCTGAACCCAAAGATCTTCTCCATCTTGCTTTTGATCTGTGGTGTATCGTTTTTTGGAGCTGTATCCTTCTTTGCAGTCTGCTCCTCTCCATCACTGCTCACAAGAGCACCTAGAGGTTTAACAGGCCCATGAACGAGATACGATGTAATATGTTGCTTTGTGACTGAGAGCAAGATAGTGTGTAGAGAACACTTTGTCAACGGAAATAATTGTGCATTTATTTACAAACCATGAAAATCCTTGCATGATTTACAAAACATTCAGCTCTTATTTACACACCAAGCCCGACTATGTTTTAGATTACAGCGTCTCCTTGTTTAAATATTGATTGGTCTAACTGGTTATTGCATTGGCTAAACAACACCACACCGACACACTTGACTTTCACCGCTGACTAAACCTCACCTGCAGTTGTGTCTCTCGCCTCCATGCTACAAAATGTTCAGAAATAAACGGGTTTTGATCTGGGACATGGGTTTTAAGATAGCCCTGTCTCCTGGACCCAGGTGGACGTTTACTGCACACGTCTATGAAAGGGACAAAGTTACGTGTCACAGTCCCCCACACACACACGGGCGAGACAGGGTAGGGAGGGAGAGAGAGGAGGTGGATGTTTCCGGAGGGATTGGAATGTTGTGAAAGAGGTGCTCGTCGTTGATTGGCTGATTTTTCCAATAAACACGCCCACTAAGAAGCACAACTCAACGTCATATCCGGCGCCAATTTCACCACACCTCCATACTAAAATTAAATGAAAACAAACAAATTACATCAAAAAATATGAGGGGAAAAAACAATAAATATGCATTAAATGAAAAAATTTGAATGATCGTTAACAATCAATATTTATCTGTTATATATTATGTATAATGTATGAAGGAATCAGGTTACATTTACATATTTTGTGCCACATTTACTCCCTTTAAATATTCATTTCCTCTGAAAAGAAATATAGAAAATAATACATATCTTTAAATTGAAAAATTGGCTTACAACTGCATGGGCAGAGGCACAAAGCTGGAGGTATCTTGAAAACCCTCGTGAGCATGACACACTGTCACCATCTGTGCTCTTTGATACACTGTTTTTTCAAAATCACAATGTACCACACACATACATCTCGTGACTGTTCTGATGACTCTTTTTCCTGCAGTAATTCAAGCGCCTGTCGTGACTACAATACCACACAGTACCACTGGAGGGCAGTCACGTATTGTATGTTTGTTGACCCAGAGAAAAGAAGAGGGATTTAATCTCCAGATTTTAGTAAGAGGCCAGTCCCATTATTGAAGACAGTTGGCAATGTCAGAGTTGTTGATGTTAAAGAATGTTAAATTCACAGAAGAAACAATAACTACAATACTACAATACCAGATACAATTGTTTTATTTCTGTAAGGGGTTCGGTAAGGGATCTGTAATTGAAATTGATCATGCTTGGTTGTCATATTTTCACACACAAATAAATTGTGACTGTTCCACCCTTCTTGCTTTCAGTATCTATTAAAACATTTCTTAAAGTTAGCTTATTAAATACATCCAAAAACAAACAAAATATAATTTAATAGCCCAAATAAATGTTTTTTTCTCGACACAAATTAATAAATTATAATTTTCCTCTCAAAACATTTAGACATATACAAACAAATAAACAAACACGTAGTGATATTTGACAGACATTTCCAGGTTTATGTAATCCCTCCGTTTGACGGCAGGTGGCGCCGTTGAGCGGAACAGCCGCCTTTGTCGTAGAACGCTGCAGTGAATAGTGAGAGAAGAAGAGTATCAAAGAGCAGCCACAGCCTATTAGGTCAATAGTACAGCATCTCCTGTCTTTGTGTCTATATTTGCGATAATCTAGAAACATGTAACTGGAACCCAAGAGGGTTTTGCGGTCTGGAGGCGTGTGTGGAACAGAAGCGTGTCAGAAGCAGCGCTGTTATTGTTTTCGTGTGTGAATTCGTAGCTAAGCTAGCTCTTAGGTTAGCTCCTCTTCAACTAGCTAGCTCCTCGTCTGGCAGACTGTCTGACCTGAGAGAATCGGTGTTTACTGTCCAAATTAACCCTACACCTCTCCCTCAGCCGGTCCCCAGCCAAGCATCAGGTAAGTTAGTTCATGTGGTCGTTTCTGTTAAATATACTGTGCATCTGGTTTCCATATGTTGCAGGAGGAAGCCTTGGTAAAGGTACAAGTGTACCTTTGTTAATCAAACTATATAAAATACAAGTACATGTAAATCTCTTTACCATGTGGGTAAAATATGTTTCAATGTAATTTGCTTGATTAGGCTTATTTATTGTCGGACATTTTATAGACTAAACAATCAATCAACAGATTAATCAGGAATTCAATTAATTGTTAGTTGAAGCCCTCAAGAAAAGTTACATAAAACTCCAACACAAGCTTTATCCCAATGCTGCAAAGTCCCTAACAGTATCTGCTCGAATGATTTTCATATTCTGTTGATCTATGCAGATCTGTTGCAAAGTCAGGATACAGGACAGCAGACTTGTTATTTATTAAAAAGATTGTTTTGTTTGTGTTAGGTCTCTTTGGAGGTGTCGAGATGGGAAGTCTGAGCAGTAGGTTCCAGTCCCCCTCTCGGGGACCAGAGGAGGCTGCAGAGGACACAAGTACCAGCCACAAGCATGGATGTGAGTGTACGAAGAGGAAACGACACGCCCAGTGTGACTGTGACAGTGAGCAAGAGGAGGATGATGCCATACTAGATGCACCTCGCAGGCAAGTCTGGTTTTAAAAAAAAATTTAAATAAAAATAAAAATAAATCAATTCAGTGTCAAATATCTTTGAGACGTGAATATTTTGTCTTACATTTGTTTTTGTCTCTCCTCTGTTGTTTGTTTTCCAAACCTAAGCAGGAAGAAATTGAAAAGCACGTCACGATACATTTATCAGACTTTGTTCCTGAATGGAGAAAACAGCGACATTCGTATCTGTGCTCTGGGACAGGAGTGGAACCTCCACAAAGTGTACCTGTGCCAGGTAAAACAGCGCCAAGACAACCGGTGATATATCCTTTCACGTTATCATTGCCTGTCCTTTAATATTGTTTCTTTTCTTGTTTCTCTCCCTCCTAATTGCATTCTGTAGTCTGGGTATTTCTCCAGCATGTTCAGCGGCTCTTGGAAAGAGTCCAACATGATGGAGATCAACTTGGAGATCCCCGACCAGAACATCGACACTGAAGGTAAAGAAAGCAGCAGTTGACTGTTTGTTTGTTTGTTTATGTGTTTTACTGATAGAACTGTACTTGTGTGTGTGTGTGTGTGTGTGTGTGTGTGTGTGTGTGTAGCTCTGCAGGTCGTATTTGGATCCCTGTACCGGGATGATGTCCTGATCAAGCCCAGCAGAGTTGTCAGTATTCTTGCAGCTGCTTGTATGCTACAGCTGGTCAGTACATTGAATTAACACTATTAAAAAGCTATTATGTCAAATATAAAATGACCATCTTTATTTTTGCAAATGCACTCAGTAACTAATCAAGTCCCTTTTTCTTTGTTGTCTACAGGATGGCTTGATCCAGCAGTGTGGAGAGACCATGAAGGAAAACATTAGTGCGAAGACCGTGTGTGGCTACTACGCTTGTGCCAGCATCTATGGCTTAGATTTAGTCATGAAAAAGTGCGATTTTATTATTTGGAATCACAGTAATTAAAAGGGTAAAACAGTATCTTATACTGTGTACTCACATCACACTCTTTCTGCAGGTGTCTTGAGTGGCTTCTGAACAATCTGATGACCCATCAAAATGTCGACCTGATGAAAGAACTTGGGTGTGTGTGTGCGCTCGGCTCACGGTTCTGTAGTTTTTACATCATCTTCCTTTCGTTAGGTAGCATTGTATCTGCTCTGATAATGAAGGTATCGCATCTAATTTCATATCGGCATGAACCTCATGATTAAACTGTGTAGCTCAAATAGCTTTGGTGCTGAGACCTTTTTAATAAGGAAAATCAAACGGCTGTGTTTAGTAATTTATCTTTCAAATCATGGTGTAAATATATTGTCTTTGATCAAACTCACCATTTTACAGGGGAGAGGTGATGGAGCAGCTCATCCAGTCCTCGGACCTGTTTGTCATGCAGGTGGAGATGGATGTATACACGGCTTTGAAAAAGGTACATGAAAATATATATATTCTATTTGTCTGTAGCATCAGACCTGTTTCTAAGAGCTCTCTTTGTAATTTCTCTCTCTCTGCAGTGGATGTTTCTGCAGCTCAATCCTTCATGGGACGGCCCGATCAAACAGCTTCTGGCTGACGCTGACGCCTGGCTTTGCAAACGCAGGACAGGTACGGTAAAGGCCTTGTGTTATGAAAGAGGGATCTTCATATGTAATTATTTTTCATTAGTAGCCACACGCAGACGTTTGACTCTGTTTCCGATTGGCTTTGTTCTACAGACCTGTGTGAGAAAGAGCCCTTCTTGAACACGGAGGAGGGCGAACATTTCCGTTCGGTGTTCGGATACGTTCGTCTCCAGTATATCATCAACGATCTCGCATCTGCACGCATCCTGGAGAGAGACAATATTCTGCCCCCTGGTAAGAAGTCTGACTGGAGTTCATCATGAATGTCTTTCTTCTTTGCTCTGGAAAAATAGATCTTTAATTAAAAAAATAAGCCCAATTATGTACATCAGTGCTCTATTTCCACTTTTGTTGTTAATTGCAGTTGCTTAAGTTGTTGTTAGTGGTTTGAAGAATCAGGCCTACATTTTAACAAAATTGTTGAGACAAATTGTAAAGCAGAGTTCCCATCGTTCATCCTCACATTTACATCTCTAGGAATTGTGTTTATGCGCTGTTAATATTTTCTATTAAAACTTATTCCAGATTGGTTAACGTCGGTGTACAAGAACCAGTGGTTCGCAATGCTCCGGACAGAATTTGACAACGATAATGGGTGAGAACCTGAGACTGAACAATTGTAACATCAGCGGACTGTTTAATTTCACCTGTATTTCACCTGCTGTATCTTTATACAAGTGCAAAAACTGTACACATAGAATATGATTTGAATGTCTGTCATTAGTCCCCAGGAAGCTAACAAAGATGAGTTTGAGCTGAGCAGTATGAGGTGCGGAAGAAAACTGACTAAAGATGGAGACGTAAGTCAGACAGTCTCACTTCTACAGCAACTTGTGCTGCTGTACAATGTATTGTTTTTAAATAATGTGTTTTCCTCTCCTCAGTACTGCTGGCGGTGGACAGGCTTTAACTTTGGCTTCGACCTGCTGGTGACCTACACAAACCGTTTCATTGTCTTCAAAAGAAACACTCTGAGTCAGCCATGTGGGGGCGCTGTGAGTCTGCAACCTCGACGGCATCTGGCATTCAGGTGTGTAGCGCAGCCAACCTTTGAATGTTTATCTAAATGATACCTACAGCTGTGTCTGTATCCTAGAGTTAATAGGAAAACTAAGATAACAATTGCATCATTCCTTTTTAATGTTATGTATGTTTATGTATATGTATCTGCAGCTTTAATCTTGGAAAGTCTCTAACCTTCCTTTGACGATCTTTGTGTGTTCAGGTTACGTCTTGCCTCATTTGACAGCCGAGGAAAGTTGGTCTGCAGTCGCTCAACGGGTTACCAGCTTCTCACCCTTGAGAAAGACCAGGTCAGTTGTCTTGTCATTCATTACCTGATATAAGATGCTGCTTTTCCACTTGCTTAATATTCTTCCCTTCCCTTCAATGACTCAGGAGTATGTGGTGATGAACCTGGACAGCCGGTTGTTGACATTCCCCCTCTACGTGTGCTGTAACTTCCTGTATACATCACCTCACTCGGACCACCGTCCAGATTCTCCAGAGCAAGAGAGCGCTGCTCGCTGCGTGTCTTGATGCCTGTTCAGCAGCCATTAACTGCTACCGTTACTCTTGTAATGCTGAGACACCGACACGAGCTTGTGCGTACGATCCATCGCCACAGTTAGCATCATTCTGACATTGGACATACCATCTGCATGCTATGTAACACAGTGAGATGTTTAAACATGATGTTTAAAGTGCAACAGAGACGGTGGCCGGGAGGGATTAGGACACTTTTGTCTTCAGAGCAGCTTCAAACTTTGGACCTCTGCAATGAACTCTCTGCACTGGGATGTTGGACAAGTTCTCAAGATGAGAAAAAAACAACCAACTCACTTATATTAATATATTATGTTCATGGGAACATCATCGGATAACTGCTCTGTCGGGTGAAACTGGACCTTTAGTGACTTGTATGGGAAGATTCAAGTCTTTTGCTCATTCTGAGCATATGTACATTGACTGTGAGGTGTAGTCAGAGGTGTGCACAGTCAAATGGAGGACAGCTGACGACGAAATTCAACAGACATCCACTTTGGTATTGTGAAAAACTGAAAGATGCAGTAAAGGCAGGAGTTTCAGCTAGTGTCCATCAGTCTTTAAAACCCTTGGAAGTCCACCTCACGCAGTCTTAAGTTGGATATGTATGTGTGCTGTTTTACACGAGCTTCTGTAAATGCTTTAGGATTTGAAAGTCCACCACCTCTTTTGTAAATTGGAGATAACAGCG
Organism: Anarrhichthys ocellatus; assembly: GCF_004355925.1. Taxonomy (NCBI): domain Eukaryota; kingdom Metazoa; phylum Chordata; class Actinopteri; order Perciformes; family Anarhichadidae; genus Anarrhichthys; species Anarrhichthys ocellatus. Next base: position 964,323 of record NW_022280046.1, read on the forward strand.
TCCCCACTTCCTTGTACCCAGTATGAAGTACTTTGTAAATAACATTTACTGCAATATTCAAGTTGTAAAACAACATTGCACTCAAGTGCTTAAAGTAATGTCACAAAGCCCAGGTAACCATGCTGATGTTACATACCTCTATGTAAACCTACAGCGTGAAATCAAAAATCCAGGTTACGTTTTTTTTTCCCATGAGACGTAATCCTTCAGGAGTGTGTTGGCCTCATTTAAACTGTTTACGCTTGGCTGTCCGTTCATGGACACCAGCTTTCTGATATTCACTGCAGAATGTTGACAGACTTCAGATTTTGAGAATTTCTGTGTTGTTCACCAGCTATGCTGTCAAATGTCCACTTACTGCTGTTACCAGAGTCCACTGCCTTTTGCAGTTCGGTTTGACACATCGTCACATGAGATACCTTTGCAGTTTTGTTGTTTTACACTTTCATATTAATGATAAGGTCACTATTTGTTTGGCAATTTTGGAAATCTGTAACCTCATGCTGTTTTTCAAACCTGTAAAGTAGACATGTACTGATGAAGAACTAGTCAGTAAGACTCACCTGTATATCTGTAACTGTTACGAAGTTTTTGTTTGGTTTTTATTTATTATTTTTACTTCATTTGTATGGATTTATTTTTTGCAAAAGAAAATATAATTTTAAACAGCCAATAAAACTGCCCATTCAGGTAGGCTGTGGTGCTATCACGTTATCCTGTCTCTTTTTCCAACATGCGTCTTTTCTACAGCTGCAGTTATTAATGTATTTGTTTCTGTAGATAACAAAAGTTATGTCTACATTAGTTATATAGCAAGTTCATGTCGAATAAAGTCAAAAAAGTCATAGTATAGCGTGTCGAATAAAGTCACAGTATAGCGTGTCGAATAAAGT
>NW_022280046.1:965225-1065172 GCF_004355925.1 Anarrhichthys ocellatus
TCGAATAAAGTCACAGTATAGCGTGTCGAATAAAGTCACAGTATAGCATGTCGAATAAAGTCATAGTATAGCATGTTGAATAAAGTCATAGTATAGCATGTTGAATAAAGTCATAGTATAGCGGGTCGAAAAAAGTAATTTCTTGTACCATTATTTGTAAATAAGATTTTTTTTTTGCAGTCATTAAAATGCAGTCCAAAAACAGGTACATCTACAGTGCTTTTAATACAGATACATAAATCATGAGGTCAGACAATCACAGAACAACTCAACAATGAAATGACAAAAAAAATGAAAGGGATGAGAAGGCTCATACTGGAGAGAAACTTCAGAAATCAAATATGACTGACAAGAGTTGAACATTAAGTGCATTCAAAATGCAAGAATAGATACACACGAGGACCATTGTGTGGTGTACTCTATACTGGCATTTTAACACACTTCTCTTCTTCAATGCATGTTTGCGTTGGCATCTTGATCATAAACAATGATGCGCCACCAGATGCATCACTCAGTTTACCAAACCAGCACCAAACAACAATACTTTCAGTTCCCAGTATCCAGGAAGGTTATGGATTGTAGATTACACATAGTAAGATAACAAATCTCACAGTGAAGAGTTTTAAATCTCCACAACAGCAGCATTCAGAGTCACAGCCAGTAGAACTTGTCAAAACTCTTTTGTATCACACAATCCATGTTAAACTTCCCTCTCAATGCTTTCATGGTATTTCAGCCCTTTATTCTTCCGTTATTACTGTTCAAACTGGCCGAGTTGAGCGACCCTGTGCTTCTGTATGTGTAATGACCTCAGACTGAGTCTCCAGGAAGGACGACAAGTCATCCATCCCTCTTCCTTACTGCTGTATAGAGTCCAAATTATCTTTGATTCTTCGGGTCATGCTGGGGATCAGGTTTATGTGGTCGTCCACACAACTTCCCACACAGCCGTCCATCAGTGATCGAACAGCTGGCTCTTTGGCGCCGGAGTCAAAAAGATCCTTCGCCTTGTCATTGCAGTGCATCGTGCATCTGGTCAGACGGTCCTGATGGGGCAAAGAGGAGAGACTGTTTAGACCTGATAAAAACAGACAAGCTAGAAGTCCCAGTAGACATGTTTAGGAGTTGCAAGCATTTAGCCTCAAGCTGAACCAGAACACTTCAAATGTCAAAATCTTGTCCCGTTGCCTTTAGATTCTACCGGTAAATGTAAAATCTGTCATAAAAAGTAAAAAAAAATAAAAAGTATACTGTAGTACATCATGAAAAGTTATAGTATTTAATAAAAAAAGATATAGTATAGTTTGTCATAAAAGAGGTCATAAATAAAAAAAGTAAAAAATTGAGAAAAAAAATCTTAGTATAGTATGTCATAAAGTCAGAGTACAGTATGTCATAAAACAGTCATAAACACATTTATATTATAGTAAAAGTATAAGTCAGAAAAAGTCATGAACAATGTCGCAAATAAAAAAATCTACGTATGTACGGAAAAATTTGAAAAATCGAATTGCAATTATTTTGACTGATATTGCAATAGCGATATGATTTGCAGTATTAAAGGAGATTATCATATTCACATCACTATTCTCCTTTTAGTTGAAAACCATATTAAAATGATTATGGTGTGATTTTTGCTTGCTAAAATACTATATGTGCTGATAAGATGCAACCCATTACATAATTCATAAAAAAAAGTTCCTGTACAAATATCACGATGCCCTCATCAACCCATTCTTTGTCTGAAAATGTCAAAAATAAAGTTGAAAAACAACAACCTAGAATTATCGCCTTGCGTTTGGATGCCTCTGCCAACCAGTCAAGTTGCAGTTTACATCCACATCTGTCCAAAATGTCATTACTTCATTATTTTATCACATTAGACATTTGAGAGAAATTGTCATAACTACCATATGAATACTTGAATTATGGCCGAAAATGATGTTTGACAACCAAATTCCAATCAGTTCATCCTTGAGTCCAAGTGGACATTTATGCCAAAAGAAATTCCCTCCAGACTTTCCTGTGATATCACGTTCATAAGAATGGGACAGATGTTAATAGAAGTCTCTGCTTATGAAAGATTTTCATACAGGATATGTGCCAGGACACCTTTTTTTTTTTTTCAAGAGGGGCTTCTTTTTATTTTTATAAACACATAAGTGAAAGGATGAGGTGAGTTATCTGACATTTTCTTTGGAATTGCAGTACTAATGTCATAAAAAAAAAAATACTTGAGTGCAAGTAAAAACTCCATTAGAAATATCAGACTGATGTATAACCTTGTCATCGAGAGCATGGAACAGCTGTTACATGTGGCCTGACTGAGGACTTTAACAAACATCCATTATTGAAAAGGCCACTCAGTCAAATGTCCCCTCACCTGAAACTTCTCCAGCTCTGAAGTGACCTGGCCCTGAGCTTGGGCCATCGGAGTGTGACACCTCTCGATGCACCGATGCACCACAGACATGGAGTCCGTGGAACGATCACAGCAGTCTGCACTGCACTTGAACATGCGACCCTGCAGCGAGAACACACGAACACGAACACGAACACACACACACACACACACACACACACACACACACACACACACACACACATATATATATATATATATTATGGATACAGGTGCTGCACAGATCGGTGTGGTAGAAAAACAAAGCACCACATGCACAGATCATGTTTCCAAGGATAGAAAAAAACCTGCCTGCATTACACGGATGTGGTCCCTCTCCAGGCTTTGGACCATTTCTTCCACCGCAACATGCACGCGTGCCTGATGTGCCTCTGCCATCTCAGTTCGTTCTGCTCACACCACTAATATTTAAAGTTTAGTATCTAAACCAGACTAGACTGCCCCGACGTATCCGTGATGTCCACAGCAAGTTCCTTTACTTTACAATTTGATAACTAAGGTCACCTCCATTCAAGCATGGTTCAGGATCAGTAGACTTCCGCCACTTCCGCTTTACTTCCGCAACAGAATCCTCTTCGGTTTTTTTTTTCTTCTTCAAAATTGGGTTCCAGTAAATTCCTGATTTTGGATGGGCAGGGTTGCAGACTGACGTTCTCGGAAATGAACGGGTCTTTATATTTTTCGTGAGAAATTACAAGAAAAATGACAACTTCCGCTCAGCTCCTTTAAACCTCCACGACCGTTTTCATAGGTCAGTGAAAAGTACATTATCCTTCCTAACTCGACTTTAATTGTGCTTAACTACTGTTTGTAGTCTATTTACATTTATTTTAAATGAGCATATATATATATACATACATTCACACACATAACCCTCACATACACACATATATATCCATATACATGTATACATCATATCTTTTGAAAGGTTAATTATAATATGATCGCCAATGAGGCTCAAATCAATTGCCATAGTTTAAAACTTTACACATGCATTCAGTTGTTATCTCAAATTAAGATTTTACGGCCTTTATTGTGAAAATCACGCGTAAGCATACCCGGAAGTGTGTCTCGTTATTAAGAGACGTTCACGGCGCTCCGACCTGCTGCACCAGTTAATCAAGTTAAGTTAGTTGCTGACACTTCTCGTTTTAGTGGCTGATATCACCAGTTCAGTTTAAGTTTAAGTTTTACCGGACGTTGACTATTATTTGACAGTGTATCGAAGATAACGCTGTGAAGGCAACTTCTCGAAAAACAACTGTATTTTTGAAATAGTGAGTCCTCACCGTTCAACGCGTTCTCTTTATAAAGTTTCTAAGTATTTGACATACGATACTACTTCCTTTTTTGATCTATGCGTGAGTCTGAACTCCTGTGAGAGTAACCTTTGACCGAGACTGAAAAAGACTGTTGCCTTCGAGTAATTAGCGGAACTCGGACTGTATATAATAAGAGTCTATGCGGAACTCACCATGTTTGTGCCTCCTGTACAGATGCTGTGCGGTGCAGCAGAGAACTAGACGCGCACCATGAATCCACGAACTCTGTCACTGAGAGCCCTGCTGTTTCTGGGGCTCTGGCACGCTGGGAGAAGAAGTCTAGCCTCAGCACCAGAGCTGCAAGATCAGCCCAAAAAGATAGGTGAGTCTGTCCTAAGGTGCAAAACAAAAACACACCAATCCTCCTTTCTATCAATACTTCATAATAATAATATATTACTGTGCGAGAAACCTCACTGTGACCTTACCCAGAATACAGTTGCAAAGACGCATGCCAGTCAATAATCATATTAGTTGCAACTGTAGTACATAATTTAAAAAAGGCATCTCAAGAGACTACTGAATGCAAGATGTTTATTTTAGGTACCTCATATGGAATAAAACTTTATCATAATCAAATTAAACTGAAGGATGTTCCGCCTACAAATGTGCATGTGGAGCGACAGCAGTAGAACCAGTTTTAATATCACCAATGTGTTTAACCGTGTTGTCGTTGCTGCTTTGAAGCCGTGGTCGGAGCGGGCATCGGAGGCACATCTGCAGCATTTTACCTGAGGCAGGAATTTGGAGCCGGGGTGAAGATCGATGTGTTTGAACCAGGTGATGTTGGCGGACGACTCACGACAGTGAAGATCGGAGATCACGAGTACGAGATGGGAGGCGCAGTGATCCACCCTCTGAACCTACACATGAAGCACTTCATTGAAAAATTAGGTAACGTATTGTCACAAAAACAGAATCACAAAAGTATAAAGCAACTAAAACCCTCTTACTATATGTTTTTCTTTTTAGGTATTCCTCCGAGGACAGATGTCCCCACTAAAATGGCAATATTTGATGGAAAGGAGCTGACGTTTGAAGAGAGCGACTGGTTTATAGTTAATTTCTTGCGTATGCTCTGGAGATTTGGGTTCAGCTTTATCAGAATGCATATGTGGGTGGAGAGTGTTTTGGACAAATTCATGCGGTGAGGAGGAAAAGCATTTGTCGTGGCTCCTAAATGTCACTCTTTTTGTTGCATAAGATCCAGTATTATCAACATAGATGGTCATGTGAAACCTCTTTTTTTTTTTTGACACACAGGATCTACCAGTATCAGCAGTACGGTTACTCGTTCTCCAGTGTGGAAAAGCTCCTTCATGCCATGGGCGGCGATGCTTTTCTTACCATGCTGAATCAGACCCTGGAGGAAACAATGATGGGCGAAGGATTCTCCCAAGTCTTCCTCAACGATATTGTCGCACCCATCGCTCGTGTCAACTACGGCCAAAGCGTCCGCATCAATGGATTCGTGGGTATGTGTGTCAAGAGTTTGGATTGGTTCATGAACACAAAGGTTTTTGTTGAACACGCTGTAAAACAGAGGTAACATTTACCGTCTGCCTCGTCTCCTATAGGGGCCGTGTCATTAGCCGGAGCGGATCCAGGCTTGTGGGCAGTAGATGGAGGCAACAAGAGAGTGTGCTCAGGACTGCTGTACAACAGCAAAAGTGAGCTCATCGCTGCCAGAGTGACCTCCATTTCGTTCAAAGTTCGACCATCCAAGACAGGTGCCTTTTGACATTCCTTCATTTGGTAAAGAACTGGCCACTGATGGATTTTTCTCATGTCCATTTTTAATGTCAAATATTTCATCTCAACTCTCTGTCTCCCGTTTTTTTTAGGCAACACAGCCAGTTTCTATGAGGTCAGTTATGTGGGAGAGTCGGGCTCAGCACACTCTCTGTATGACATAGTGGTGATAGCAACACCGCTTCACCAGGGAAAGTCTGACATCGCCTTCTCAGGATTCTCTCCCCCAATCCCGTCCCACTATCCCGGACGTTACCACCAGACTGTCTCCACTCTGGTCCACGGCATGCTGAACGTGTCCTACTTGGGCACCACACAGCCGGCCTCGGAGTTTACCGTGTCTGACATCCTCACCAAAGACTCAAAGGACTCCGTCATCAACAGCCTGGGCTCTATTGACCCTGTGCACATCCCTCAGGGTTACAAGCGACCCCCTGCCAGCCAGACCAAAGTGTGGAAGGTGTTCTCCCCACAGCCGCTGTCCCAGGAGCAGCTGCGGGGCATGTTCCTCTCCTGGGATTCGGTGTCGGAGACTCAGTGGCTGGCTTATCCTTCTTACAGCCCACCGCACCGCAATACACCTCCCTTCATCCTGCACAACAGGCTGTACTACCTCAATGCTGTGGAGTGGGCGGCCAGTGCCATGGAGATGAGCTCTATCTCTGCCAGGAACGTGGCCCTGCTGGCACACCACCGCTGGCACCAACAGGTCGGCAACATCGACCAGGAGGACCTGCACACCCGACTAAGAGGGGAACTCTGAAGAGAGAAGAAAAGTAAAAGCAACACAATCAATCAAGCACAGTATTGATCCACACAGATACTCGTGGACAAGCCTGGTGCACGATAACCAACACTCCTGTCAGGGCAAATCCAAACTCTTATTCAGGTATCTGGAGTGCTCTGACCACTTTAAACTCCACACAATTACGGTTTATTACAACTTTTCTCTTATTGTCGTAGTGGTGGCCATTATTTCCTTATAGAAATGTTGCCCACAACCAAGAAACAAATTGGAATGACCCTTTAATCGCCCTAACGGCAGCCACAGGTCATCATTCACCAGCAACAATAGAAGAAATCACACTAAAAGATGGTTCAACATTGCACTGTGCTGAATTTTGTAATCACTGTGAACACCGCTGCACTACAGGTTAGACACATACTTTTAAGTGTTGCTCTGTCTACATGTGTTTGTTTTTTAATGTGCCCAGATGTTGTTATGAAGGAGGTACAGCTCACATCTAGCCACATTATCCAAGATGACCTTTTATTGATTTACTTGTGCCACTAAGATGTTGTCTTTCTAAATGATATGTTATTGATGTCAGTTAAGTATTAACAAGTCCGTGTCTTCTCCTCCTATTTAATTGTACTGATCATTTATAAGTCTTTAATTGGACAGTCTAATTACACTGAAGAACTGTAGGAATTCAAATTCTTAAAACTATAAAGGTGCCTTAAAGATATCAGACTAATTGGCTTAAGTCTCCCGATAATTTTAGAAATCATTTGTCTTTCGGGTTTTCGTGTGTCATTTTTAATGAAGTGAAAGCTGCCATCAGAGTCGGGCCACGAGGACCAGACTCTGTGTTTTGTTGTAACATGTAAAGTGGCTTATCAGATGTTGTGTGGCTTCAAAACCTACAGTATCTGAATCTCTTTCATGTTTTTTTTTTTTTTTTAGCCACTTTGGGAAGAAAATTGTAGTTTGCTAATAGTTTCTTAAGCACTTTGAAAGGTGTATTTTTCTAGATTTTTGAAAGAAGTTTCCTGTTTGTGAGTATATGTCAAGACGCACTGTTCCAAAAAAAATGAATAGCGGCATTTAATTGACAGAAAAGTTTCACTTTTACACTTAATGCTTTTGGCAAATGCCAGAAAAACTGTCTTCCTCTGCACAAATACAATGAGGCAAATCTAAAGGTTTGATTTCAGATTTTAAACAACACTGAAACCTTCCAGTCCAACCAGTTTTACAAGTGTTTACGATCACAATAAAGTTATGAAACCTTGTCTGCTTTGTACTCTTACTTGACATTTTACTACAAAGCCATATCGGGTATTTATTAAAAGCCGGTTTAAATTACGCTTGAATCACTTCTCAACACACTCGTTCTGCACTTTTCATGACAGATCGAGGTCTGAGGTGAAAACATTTAATAGCTGCGTCAGTTTGCATCCTTGCTTGTGACCCGTCATTCACAAGCCAAGGTTGTGTGGTGAAATCACCATTACCAGTCCCAACAGGAAATGAACATTGTTTTCAGCTCAGATGCAAGGACTCCCATTTGTATCAAACAGACACAACTAACACCCCCCCCCCCCCCCCCCCCCCCAAATAAAGGCCCGTGTGACTGAAAAGCCAACAATGGGTGGCATTGACAGCCTGAATAAGGATACGTCTGTGTGGTGATGTGCCACCCAGCTGTCCTCTCAGGTAGGGAGGGACAATGGTACCAGAGCCGCCTGTCCATGCAAAACATGTGATGCGACTGAAGATATAAGAGGCTGTAAACTGACAACAACCCAAAATCTTCCAGTACCCAGAACACCAGCCAAGATGAGATTTCTAGTGCCACTGTGTGTTTTCCTCGCTGTCGCAGCGCTTCACTCTGGTAAGAAGAAGAAATAGTTATCATTTCATTTTTAAGATTTAGAATATGACTACAATTTTTAAACAGGTTGATGGAGACTGAGAGACAACATTTTTGTCTTTTAATTGTTTTTATTATTGTTTGTTATAATAACGTGTGCAACTTAGCCGTTCAGTTATGTGTTTATTTGAAGCCTGACTGATGTACTTGTGACTATTCAAAGCTCTCTCAGCATCTCTGGAATCTGCAGAGAAAGAGGAAGTAGTTGCTCAGCACGGTGAGGGATTATATATTAATAATTGGTTATTAATAATTATGTAAGGCGATGAGACTGGCATGTCTTAAAATGTATCTAAATGTGTTTTTTCATGCAGATGGGCTAACTGAACTGCAGAAAATAGGTACGGTGCATTGGTCCAATTGAGAACCAGCCGAGTGTGAAACTGATGCTTTATGTGTTTGTTCACCTGGCAGCAAGAGCAGAAGTCTTTTTCATCTGCTTTGTAATGACACAAGTAGACTATTTGTTAAAGCCACCCACCAGACACTTTATTTTTTCAATTTAATTCATGTTAAATCTGTAACACTACATTTCTTCATTTTTAATATATTTGGCTCTTGTTTTGCATCACTGTATCACTCCGTCTCCTCAGATCAGATGGAGTTTGAGGCCGCTCAAAAGAACGAGACCGCTCAGATGAATGGTAGGTTTGACCAAAGTCCAAAGCAATGACCATAACCCAAAACGACGTGACCTCAATAATCTGTTTTTGTTTACCCCCCACTGTGAAGTTACAGAGAAACAGAATGAGGAAACCCGCTACCTTGGTAAGAGGAATTATGAGCTTTAACCACATTCACAATGAATTCAGCTGCACTTTATAATGCAATCTTTCAAAATATGTTACATACAGAAGCTGTTCAAGAAGGATCCGGTAAGTTATACGTATATGAATAACACCTGAACACATATTGATCGTGTGTTAATGCCACCTGTTGAAATGTTTCCAACAGTAGAGGAGCATGTTGAAGCAGAGGACGACGACACAGGTGTGTAAAACACATCCTGCTGGCTTTAAAAAAAAAAGACAACATTTGATCTTTTTGAGATTGAACATTACATAACTGTGAAATCCTCCTTCAGCAGAGGGAGGCGGTAACTCTGACGCAGCAGCTCATGAAGGTGAGAGGTTTTACTGTTCCAGGTATCAGCCTGTAGATGGTGTTAAAGGACAGACTGGAAAAGGTACACTTACATGTAAAATATCACAACCATGTGACTCTCTCTCTCCCCCACAGAATCCCAGTCTGAGTCCTCTGAGGAAGCAGATGGTGAGTTTGTGACATTAAGGTTTTTTGTGTATGCAGTTTATTTCAGCACATTGAAGATGTAATTTCAGCTTCTGTCATTCTATCAATGACAATGTGTGTCTTTATTATTTTTATAAGGGAGACAGAGGCGGGGTAAGTGATGAAAATCGACTCTACTACACCACAACTTTTTGAATGTTTAGTTGTTGAACGTCTTTTGAAAGAACATTTCGAGATAAACAACAGAAAGTACACAGCAGTTTGGCCTAAGGCCATTTTTAAAGCTTTTTACTGTACATACGATACATTTGAATGTCTCCCTAGAGCACCACGAGGCCCTGCAGACTGTGAGCAGTTTGGGTAAGATCAAGTAAAGCCGCTGACTCACTGCACCGATGAATCCCTCGCCATAACTCCGTGGTTGTAACTCTCCATTTCCTCTGCAGATGGAGTCAGTCATGATACAACCAAGTGGGAACAAGGTGGAGATTTTCAAATTCGACACACTAATAATTTACCTTAAGGCTGAGTGCTATATGTTATTTGTTCACCAATATTATCCAGAGACGACAGTTACTCGTAGTACCTGCTGAGGCAAGATGTGGTGAACTGTTTTGAGTAACACAGGGAAAGTCAAATTGTAGGTTATGCAATGAACAGACTGTGAGCAACAGAGCCATTCTCGGCTCGTTTGAAATAGTGTTGAAAACCGGTTGGGTTCAGAATCAAAATCTGTAAAATGCCTCAAGAGCAATTACAAATTTACAACTTGGCAGCTTGTTAAAACGATTTGTTTAAGAAACAAATGTTCTAGAGAGATATTCAAGTCACCAAGAAGATCGGCTGGCTGCTTGACCTCAAAAATAAGATGCTGGGGTTGTTTATTTGAGCACAGTCCTCCTTGTATGCGAGTAAATCTAGGACAAGAATCCAGGACACTGAGGAGTCTGTCCCCAGGTAGTTATTGTGCTTTATTTATACTGTATCGTCTGCTTCTGGTTATTTTTGGACCAAGGATGCACCATCCCTGCCCTGAAAGATGCCAGAAGGCTCGTTTTCAAATTGATAAAATGCTTCTGCCTCAAGGTTACTGAGGCGGTGATAGAAGGTTGTGTTTTATACTCTCCTTGATGAGAAAAGCCAAACGCCTGAGAAGGCAGACCTACATGTACAGGTTTTTTTAGCAGTAAATCCTCATCCTCCGGGGATAGAATAGGCCTCTTTGTGCTTTAACAGCAGTAACATCACACACTGGTGCTGCCGTCATTCATCAGTATGCAGGAGTGAGTGAGTCATATCCGATTCATACATTTTATTCAGAGCCCTGGAAACCTACTGCATTGTGGTGTGTTGGCGATGTAAATCTAGCGTAAAGGAATCCTCTCGTCTGTTCTTGCGTCACAGATGCACTGGAGTGAGACGGCACAGCAGCGCGTGGATCCCAACGCTCACTCCTCTCCCGGTGCCTGAGCTTACTGCCAATAAAGACGGGAACTATTCCACCTATCTGAACATGTCCTCCTTTGTTTCATGTTGTGCCAAAATACTTCTGAACAGAGTTTCAGAACTGCTTTTTGGGATATTTACTTCAATAACACAGCAGTATATTACAATAACCTGTGTTAAAAGTTGCAATACTTTATTATATAAAGAAACTTTTTGTACCATTATAAATTACTAACAAGTTCAACACCATTATTTTCCCATTTTTTATTTTTTCCATCCACAAGTGTGGACTAGAGTATATTGATGTGCATTTAAAAAAAAAACCAAAAAAACCAAAACACTTTTCTTTGGTACCTAAAGGGAAAATTAAAACAATTAAGGCAACTACAGCAGCTATAGATCCGATATGCATTTAGTACTGCAGCCAAAATGACCACACAGGCAACGTATGGCCACCCTTAGTCAAACAAGAGACTAGATCAGCTTAACACCAAACCACTCGGAACTTCCAGTTTTGGGTTCTTGCTCTCTTTTACAACCTTAAATCGCCTTCAGGATGAGAAAGAGAGAGGATAGCTACAACAACCAAATGTGTAGGCAGGTGCAAATCTCACAGAAAAAGAACATACTGGGAAGTAGCCAATACACGGTGACCTGGAAACAACGCTGGAGAAGGCATTAAGCATTTAACCATCAAAGATGATGCAATCAAGTTTAAACAGGAGACTCGTTTGAGAGCATGTGTTTCTGTTCGTCAACATTCTGGTGGTACATTTCTCAAAATTCAAGTAACTAATAATACCAGGCGAAGAGCGAGAATGTGGAGACTCAGGACATTCTGATGGACTGGATTGCAGGTGTTATCATTTCCTGCCAGAGTGGGCCGACTTCTATGCTCTTGCTACAGTATTTCACATACTCTGCAGGTGGTCATACAGCTGGTACTGACAATTATGCCATAAACACTGCAGGAATGTGATCGAATGTTTAAGTATGTTAGAAAACACCGTCAGCCACCTATCTGAATCAACAGTCCGGTTAAAGTGACTTTACTTATATAACAAGAGAAGGGGAATAGCTAATGTACCACAGTTTAGGAGATACAAGCCAGATTGAAAACATTATTTCATTAATAATTACTTAGAAATGAGGGGGGGGAAAACACGCACATTCAAACCTAAAAATACTGCTTTTGCATCTACGTTACTTTCAGCATGTGTTATGACTTAAGTTACATCGGCAAAAGGCTTACACTGCATCTTGAGTTGTTCACTTCTTTCTAACTTGTAAAACAAAGTTAAAAACAGAACATGGTTGTATTTACATAATTGCAAAGTAAAATAGGAAACTGAAAGAAAATACAAAAATATAAATGAGTTGACGCTTTCAGAATAACTCGTTACAGAATGTTGCGATATGAAAAAGCAAGTCGGAACAAGGAAATGCAAGCTTCCTGCTAGATATCATGTGGCCAGAATGGAACAAACAGCAAATTCTAGGTTGAAAACAATGCAGCCAAGAACCACAGGCCCATAATCACAAGTCCTGTTCAAATATTTCTATTTTTTTCTCCTTTTTCTTCCAAAGTTGTTGGCTCGAGGTAAGCGATATATTCTGGCCTTCCAACTCTTTTCCTTTTCTTTTGGTGCGCACTGAAGCGGTTTCTTTCTCCTCCCCTGGTTGGGGGTGCAGCCCAAGGCTCAAAGGATGCCGTAGATGAAGATAGCCATGATGGCGGCACTGATCAGACCAGAGATGGGCACAGTCACAAACCACGCCAGGAAGATGTTCCTGAAGAGACGCCAGTCTACTGCCTTCTTTGAGCGCAACCATCCGACTGCAACCACAGAGCCCACCTAGAAACAAAGATGGCCGATCAATCCCATCCTCTTACTCTAACACATGACTTCTAATCACCAATTTGCATACCTAAAACATTACTGAGGAGAAAGTTGCTCCACATTTGGATGGTGTCCCAGACTGGGATCCTGTTTACCATAGCCTACTTCACACTAACTAGCCTCTTCCCCCGTGTCTCAGTCTAGCTCCCAGACCACAGGGTTTGACCCGCTTACCTTGCAGTGGGTGGTGGAGACAGGCAGGCCAATGTTAGAGGCTACCACGACAGTCACGGCTGAGGCCAGTTCGATGCTGAAACCACTGCAGGGGAAATAAAAACAACAGTCATGTCTCTCTCCCGTGGTTGTGTGGTTTGCTAAAATTCAAAGTCTGGTCATGTCTGAAGAGGATGTGGTTTGTATAAATAAGGTGGTCTGTGGAGTCTGTACCTTGAGGGGGTGATGGGAGTAAGGTCCTTGCCCATAGTCTGGATCACTCTGCGACCCCAAACCCAGAGTCCAGCGCAGATGCCCACACCGCCGTACAGCAGCAGCCAAATGGGCGTGGGTTCGTTCGAAGTCACACTGCTGGTCGTGTAAACCAGCCACAGAGCTACCAACGGGCCAATGGCATTACTGCAGAGGAAAGGATTACATTTTAACAGATATCAAGGCTCAACTCACAAGTCAGAATCTTTGACGAGTAAAAATGCCATCCATCAGCCTGATGACCAAACATGATGCCGGCTTCATGAAGGACTCTGCATACCTCACGTCATTTCCTCCATGGGCAAAGGATCCAAAGCAGGCGGTGAGAATTTGGAGGAACTGGAAGAGAGTGGACACTTCTGGCTTGTCTGCGTCACGCCTGTCGTCATCATCCAGAGAGCTTTGGCTGCTTCCTGCGTCCTCCTTCGCCATTTCTAGTGTCACGTCACCCTCTCCCAGAGCCTCGGGAGTCGTGTGCTCTGCCACAGCGTTGCAGTAGCTGGTGTAACTGTCCATACGCACGCGCTTCCTTTCCTGACCCGCTGCCCCCGTGCCCTTGTCGCTTTCCTCGTAGGCACGGTACTCCCCTTCTTTATGCTTGAAGTCTCCGTGCATGCCGATGATGGCCATGGTGTAGGAGGTGTAGCTGTTGTTGCGCCGGATTGGTCGGTCCCCCCCCTCGCCCATGCAGTCGCCAACCTTGGCCAGGTGGAGCTTGTGCAGCAGGTCCTTGTAGAGGCCCGAGTCCTTGTGGACTGTGTGGTACTGGCTGTAACCGTTACTGGGAATCTGTGCCGGCCTGTTGTTGAACTGGACCTCATTGTTGAACTGGACCTGATTGGCTGAATTTTGCTGGTTGTTGACCTGACTGTCTGATTGGACCTGTTTAGGAGCTGCAGAAATTGGTAAAAACAAACAAACAAACCTTTAAGTCTTATGTTGTATCAACTTCATGCATCTCATACCATTAGGCTGCATTATTT
Organism: Anarrhichthys ocellatus; assembly: GCF_004355925.1. NCBI lineage: Eukaryota > Metazoa > Chordata > Actinopteri > Perciformes > Anarhichadidae > Anarrhichthys > Anarrhichthys ocellatus. The sequence continues at coordinate 979,386 of NW_022280046.1, forward strand.
TAATTACATGTAAATATTGCTGGCACACTTACCACCATTTGCATTGCTGTAGTCCGAGTCATCAGAATCTCCGATGTCAAACGCCACCCTACGTTCCTTATTATTGTCAACATCGTCACAATCTCCAATGTCAAATGCCACCCGGCGCTCCTCCGGGGCAGCCTGGGACTGCTCAGAGGGGCTTTGATTGACAGCTGGGGCGGGAGGCGTCGACGTCTCCTTGGCGGCCTGTTTCAGGATTGGACAGTGGGCCTCTCTCAGCTCCCTCTTCTCCATCAGGGGGCTCTCCGATGGGCTGGCAGACTTGATATCTCCTAGTAGGGGAGGAGTTGGGAGTGAAGATATCGATTGGGTCGTGTCCAAACATGCAGTGTACAAGCAGAGAAATACCAGCACAGCACGTGTTCCCTCTCAACCAGAGCTATAGGGAGTCACGAGAATGACATAACCATAAACACCGCTGTCCTATAAATGAAACATTACTGTGTTCACAAGATCGATAAATGGATTATGACCTTACATGGAACATATTTACACTACCGCCAGCAGCTTAACTTATGAAAGGCACAGCCTGAGGCTCACGTAACTTTTGTTTGTGGATTTAAAGTGAATCAGATACTTAGTGCCAATATTTTCTATGCGGTAATCCTAGGAGTATCCTGAGCAGTTGGCCACATTACATCATCCAAACTAAACTGGTCATGGCCAGACATGAAGCATTCAGTCACCCTCAGCACTCTACCCACACATGTAGCGCAAATGCCACGTCAACGCTTTAAGTCAAGCTAGGCTTATTTCAGTCAATGAGCTAAAGACCAATTAGTGGAACACTACGACCCAATTTGGCTGCTATTCTACAGGATGAAGGCCGATGCAGACTAATGGTGCTTGGCCAGAAAAAGCTGCTGTTTCTCTGTTACTTGACAGGTACGGTCAATATCACAAATATTTTAAGATCGGCCCATGTGACAGTTTTATCAACATTACTACAAGTAAAGAAAACTAACTTTTTTGAATGTATACTCTTTGTAAATGGTATTAATGAGAACAAACAGCTATTCTGTGATTGTTAACGCCGTAACAAAGAAGGCAAGATGTGACCTGTTGTAGGGACAACTGAATACAAAGCATTGTATTGTTAACAATTGAGGGAACCACTAAACATTCATGAAGGTTAGAATGAATGGTGTTGCCCTGGCTCACTAGAAACTACACTATTGGCACGTTAATGCAGATGGGGTTTTACTTTAATCCAGGATTATAGAAACAAAAACTGGTGACAATAATTTCAGATGATTTTCATTAGAGCGACTCTATTATGACAAAATATCCCTGAGCTCCATTTGCTGGATTAAATGAGACCTCAGTGTGAATAGTTCCCCGCGAAATCCCCGCGTCCAAAGGCGGTGAGGAAAACCATAAATTCAGCGGTCAGCAGAAACTGGTGACAGGTATTTGAAAACTGAATCATCAGGTGACCAAAAAATAAAAATGAAAAACATGAATGTGACTTACGTTCAATCTTCTTCTTGAGGTGAGGGCAGACAATAAACCAGACCACCAGGGCGGTCAGCACAGAGAAGCCCAATGAGATGAGCAGGGTGCCCCACCAAGGGATGTTGTCAAATCCGAGCACTGAAGGAACGCCAGGTGCCCCGGACAGAACCACACACACACACACACACACAAGAATAGAGAAAAGGCAGGTTTAACAAACAAGGCAGCCGGTGCTACCTTTCTTGGTGGACACTAGAAAAAGTTGACTGAAATAGCAAACTTAAAAACTATGTAAATATAAAATTTGCGTAAGTCAACATGAGGTCAGGTTTGGAGGAACTTGTGTTCTTATATATTAAAACATAGATGGCACCAATGGATGAAAGTCAACTACAGAAGCAAAGACTTCAATAACATCTGGGCTCTATTGGTAAGAGTACGACTGCATTGCCACATCCTAGTTAAACATGGAAAGCCTGTGCACCCCTAGATGTGAACAGTTCCACAACACCGAAATGAGTGAAAGAGCAAAAAGATGTGACCATGACCCTAAAATGCCCTGCGGGCACACTGCAATGAGTTCCTTAAAAGGCGACGTTAAATAAAAGGAGAAAAGAAAGAGGGGGGGGTCCTTCACTGTAGCAATAAGGACACGCTCTTGCCAAGACTGCAGCAAAGCAGGTGCAGCAGAGCTACAGTTAATGCAGCACATGCCAGCAGAAAGAAACTATTCACATTCCCCCAGGGAAGCAGTTGTCTTTGTCATACCAACAAGGATGCAAGTTAGCAGTGTGGTGAGGAGGAAAAACAAAAACTAGAGCTGCGGAAAATTCCAACAACACCACTTTGGATGAGGTGACCTTGGCTATGCATAATAAAAATTTAAAAAACCACCACCACCACTAGGTCAAGGACTGCATTTAAGATAAACAGAAGAGCCGATGCTAAGTGATAAGAGTCGGCGTGTTGATGCGAGTTTACAGCGCACTCTTTCAACTGAGTCACGCTGCAGCATGAGACTGCAGAGCACCGAACTGATGTTTATTTAGTTACGCAATGGAAGCTAACTCCCGGCAGGACAAGTGAGGAGGCTCTGTAACAGCTGTGGCTCCCGTCTTTCTCCGGGGTGCATCGGCTCACACATGTGGTGGGACACCCAGTAACAGGTGGGATCCAGCTCCACAGTACCGGGCTGTGGCACCACCAGGAATTCAACGAAATACGGGACAAAAAAAAACAAAAAACCAACAACCCTGCAACTGACAAAGGGGGCCTGATGCAAGTCACATGAATACTCTTTTGTAGGAAACTTCTTACAAAATATAAAAGAAAGGCTTTAAAAAGCCAGCCTAGGTCTGATAAACACTCCCACACAAAGGGGTGAGCTTATACCACAGCCATGCAGTGGGATGAATGGGACTGCACAGGAAATGGACTTCAACCACAGCTGCGTTCCAAACCCCTCCCTTAAACCTCTGTATCCCAGTGCCTACATTACACAATAACATAGTTTGTTGTTGTTTTTTCCACTACCGTATGTGCATCTCACCACCAACCTAAATTGCAATGGCTTAAAGTGGCAGTTTATGACTCACTTGGCAAGGAACCGTCGGGCATTTCTCCTCACTTTTGTCTAGAACTAGGTGTAGCACTTAGCAAGAGCATTATGATCACCTGACAGCTGCATTAAGTCTCAGCACTGAAAGGATCTGTTAGCCCAACGTGCACTCTTGACAATAAGTATCTATCCATGATAGTAGCAGCCCCTGAAGCACCGTGGCTCGGGTTTAAATAAGTCACGTATACTAAAATGTGTGCATCAGTTTTAGGTTGCTGTTTGCTTTGTGTCCCCAGAGCAACCGACACTACTAGGTGTTTGTTTTTCAGAGGGTAACCCAGGCAGAAAATTTGTATCCAGCTAAACGCATTGAAGCTCATCAATTGAGGCTGATGTGGAGGGACATACACTGGTATGCAATACAAACTGTTTAGACCCAGCATATGAAGCAGGCTTTTGTCTGAAGGCCAACAACATGGACAGGATTCAGGGATAAACATCAGCTGATGTAGTAAAAACCATAAACAGTTACTAGTTTCTCTAAAAGGATTCTAAAGTGATTTCATACCGACTCAGAAAGCACCATGTCTTCATATTCATGTGACAACATCTTAAGGGAATAAGAATCATATCCTAAGTATGTTTGTATGGTAGATTTATCATTTTTCAATTGCAGTGGAGTGACAGCACATGAGATATACACGGTGTGAAGAACCCAAGTCACGCTAAGCTTCATCTGTAAAGGATCGACAGCTGACCCTCAGATTCTTTGGCCCAAATTGCGTGCGTGTGTTGTGTGCCAGTGTAGCACACCATCCATAACGTGGCCTGAAATAAACATGGGACGTCTGGCGTTGGATAATAAAGTGGCTCCATTGTGGTCTCCTGGGGCTTTGACATCGAGATGTGAGTGGTGACCAGTTTAAGAGGACGACTGGGTTTGTTAAGGTGTCTGAAATGCAATCTCGCACCTTTGTTTTTTATGTGAGGTACCCAAGTACAGGTCCTCGTGTACAGTGTGAAGGACTTCACACAGCTGTACAGAATGAGCCTGACTAGGCCGGGTTAAGGGCTATGCTGGAACTGCGAGTGCTCTCCTCTCTGTGAGTGCGCTGCTGCTGATGTGCGCGCACACACCAGCCCACAATATCTGGTCAAACTCTGGCCTGTAGTGCCATTTAACGGCCCAGGCCAGCTAACATCTTGAACTTTTAGGCCCTGCAGAGAGAAGAAAACAAAAAGGAGCAAAAGTTGCTCATTTAATGAAGAGATTCTGGAAGATGAAAAGCCAACAAATATTTAGAGCATTACTAGACTAAATCTGTGGACAACTATGACAGTTTCCAACAATGTCTTTACTTCTCTTTTCCTCCTGAAGGGCAGACAGTGACGTCAAGTTAAGTGAAATTTTATTTCCATCTCCCTGATGGGCACCGCTCTAAAACCTCATTCCAGCTATGACCCACATAGAACCACAAGCACGAGAGCGCCAAAAAACATGTTAAAATAAACACAGCTTCTGTAAAAAAAAAGGGTAAACAGTCTGGTTCAGTCTGGAGTACGTGTGGGCATCCGGCTGTCTGAGGGAGCAGTTTCTTTTAGGCTGTGGGCAGGCATGCAAAGCAAAGCGACTGAAACAATGATACTCACTCGGAGCGCCAGTGTACATGATGGAGAACAGGTTGATTCCCATGGTCACAGCGTAGAACACAGGCAGCGCCCTCAATCCATTCGGTACCGGGTCTTTCTGCAGGACAAAACAAGGCACGAGGTATGAACAGAGATTCTACAGTCAGGTTACAGTCATTTGATTACAGCTGTTTGATGTGGATAAGGAACAGATTCAGAGGACAGTAGCTTCATTCTCACCATGTAACAAACATTTCATTTTGGCAGCGTACTAGGGCAGTGTTGAAACAGACCTAAAACGTATCACCCCGGAAGGTTCGAGTCTCACTTACAAAAACGCATACCATCACAATCTGATAAAAGACAGCTTACCTTGCGTAAGATGAACATACGCACAAAGTAGAAAACAACGGCAGACATTATTCCCGACAAAAGAGGACTCAGGAACCAGGAAGCAACTGCAAATTATAAAAAATATGAGCAATATAAAAGAAAGGTAATATCTGACAATCCTTTCACAAAAACAACAAAAAACACACACCCTTATACACTCCCTTGACAATTCGAGGAGATATCATCTCAGCTTTTGTGTGTCAGGTCATGCCAGTTTCAACTATTGAGCAAACCATAATGCTTTCCCTGATAAAGGAGACGTTCTTTTGCTATTTTGACACCACAGCTACCTGTCCCATGGACCAGCACGGTGGGTTGTTTTATACTTCTGTCAGCCAATCAGCAAGAGTTCTTGTTGTGCCCTCAGTATAAACATTTCAAGCCCTTTCCATGACTGAAAAACATTAAAATGGTATTATTTCAGATTCTGTTTTTCAAAAAATGGGAAGTCTGGTTTACATCAGGTTGGGCCTTTCCACAATGCAACATAGACCTGAAATCTACAATATAATGCAACAGCGTGTGAATTTAGTTCCGCCACTGTATTTTCCTGTAACGCATCGAGTAAAATTGCCCCATGTTCTCTGATGTGCATTGAGCTCATGGATAGTAGATAGTCCATTGGAGACTACTGGAATCACTATTGATTTATATACAAAATACTCATAATTAAAGTTTAAGTTTTGAAACACAGTTCATATTTTAGGTGTTGTGAATTGAGCTCTGAATCGGCAACAGAAATTCATAAAATTCTAACATCTGACTGTTGACCCCAGCATTGAAGCTCCTCAACACAGACAAAACTGGCTGATGAATTATCATAAGACTGCATTACCAATCACACCCTGTCATTACATTAATATAGTCTATGATCTATATGAGCAAAACACTGAGGACATTTCTAGGTCAGCTGATTAAGAGTGCGTGACTTACCGATACGGAGGAGTTCAAACCACTTGACTCCCTGCTGACCTCTGGCAACCAGCGAGAAGCCTATAGTAGCACCAACAATGCAGTGTGTTCCAGAGATGGGGAGCTTAAGGAAGGAGGCGGCCAGCTGCCACACAGCAGAACCTAATGAGAATAAATTAAGTGATCACATTAGGCATTTCATCTTGGGTCTGACAATTTCTATTCACAGGGTTCAACGGCCGTAGGTGTAACGATGTGTTGCAGGTACTCACCGAACATGGCGCTGATAGATCCAGCCATCAACACATGCTCGGAGCCGTTGTACATGTTCACATCGATGATGCCCTTCCGGATGGTTTCACTCACTTTGGCCCCAAGGAGCACAGAGCCCACGGTCTCGAAGACTGTGGCCAGAATGCACGCCTGTCGCAAGGTGACGACTCCGGAGCCGACGGCTGTGCCAAACGAGTTGGCGACATCATTGGCACCCACGGAGAAGGCTAGGACGAAGGCGATGATGAAGCCGACAACCAGCAACCACGTATACTCTGTCAGAGCAGTGTGGGTACTGGCCAGCCCCACCGTGGTGACCAGTATTATTGCAGTAGCAGTAGTTGATACCATGATTATAGGCTATAGAGAAATTGCTTCACGATCTTAAAAGTTAATGAATGCCTGTCAAAATAGCTGCCGTTTCTAAACAGCACCTTGTAAAATTAAGAGGTAAATGGTCAAATAAATAATTAACTTCTTTAGAACTGCCTGTATTTAACAGGGTTCTTTGTGCAAATTAATACGTTTAACTGGTACTGACCAGAAAACTAGAGGTAAAGTGTGGGCTTATTGCTATCCTGTAATTAAACTAGATTTTTTGCTGTTTCTTTGGTGCTGAGACATCAAACTGATTGAATAGACTGCCATTGTGCAACTGGAACTGCAGATGAGCAGGGGTACATGCTGAAAAGAGAAAGAGAGACAGAAAAGACCTGCTTTAATAACAGCTTCTTCTCATTCAACCTTCATGTGAAGAGTCACGTGCAGAAAAGACACCGACAACAACGCTAATCAGGGAGGGTGTCAAACCAGCATCTTTATAAACCGAATAAGATAAACAACGCAACAACAGGGAAACAACGTGGAAAACCAGAAACGTTAGTAAACACTTGCAATGGAACAAGGGTCTCTAGTAAATGTCTTTCCTGAAAACCAAACGGGAAGCCATTTTTTGTAAATGTCGCAGGAAGAAACCGGGGTTTATATTACACGAACGTCGTCTAATTGTACCCAGACTTGTTTATACATATATGATTTATTGCTGATCATGACTACCGTTACGAGATAAGGTGCGTCTTATCCATAGTAGACTTTACAATCGTTCATCGTTTCTACGAGTGCACGTGTCGTCATCCATTCATAGAACACAGCCCTGAGCACGCGCGCCATCTGTTCGCACCGCCTCACGGGATCAAACAGAAACCAGACTAACGTTAGTCTTTCATTTAATTATTTGGCTATGTCCGTTTAAATGGCTATTGCGCTTTTAACCACAGTTTCTCTAATATTTGACGTGTTTTTTGTTAAAAGGGGGTGCAACCGGAAGTGACTCAGTGTGAGGAAACACAAGCCCCGACCATAGACTGTGTATAGAACCGACTGACTGGGCGGGCAGGCACCGTTGTGTGGCGTGCCCTTTTTAATAGAGTGTACGATGGACAGATGGAAAGTACCGTAAACGTCAGAAATTAACGTAAAATACTCTTTATTGCGGCGTTGTCCCCCGTTCACCTTGGTTCGAGACAAACGTTACATAGTTGTGGCGTTAATGTTAACGGTAACAGCCATCATCTCTCCTAGGTCAGACAAGATGTTTAACTTAGCAGCTACAATGATGTTAGCTAGGTCTCAACTCTCGCGTACACTTACGTTAGCTACGTTACCTGGCAAACACTCAGATAATTAGTGGCGAATACACAGAACAAAGATTTATTTTTCCGGCTAGCTTTAGCATTAGCTTTACGTTTATCATCTACGCGTTACGGGGTCCAGCACACAAAACACCAAGAGCCATTTATTCTGATAGAAAGTCTAAATTCTAAAACTTACCACACGTTCCAGTTGTCGGTCCTGTGAAGATTTCTATCCGGTAAAGCTAAATAGCGCTCGCACAGACCGTGTCGTTACAATAGCGCGCGCGGGATAACGAACAAATCAATTAAACTGATACGGAAACAACTCCCTTTCAAAAATTATGCCTTGCGTTCAGAAGACAGCGTTACTATGTCAAAGTCTATTAACGATTACCCGACTCGATGTGAAATAACTCCAAAATCCAGAAACGTTTCCGTTTGATTTAGAGCTTCGCAGTGCGTGTGTAGAACTCGCTTATACCGGTAAACGGAACAGGGGGGTTCTTTTTTTATTGGATACACCCTTCACAAGCCCCGCCCCCCCCCCACCGGCGAGCTGTAGGCGAGACTTCTTTTTATTCTTTTACTCATCACGCGCTCAGTGGATGTACGTCAGAAGATCCCACTTCACGAGTCTTCTTTTACAACTTTATATTATTATATATTCCTTCACCTTATAGTTTGCTGCCACCACTATTAAAATAATCTGGTTTGAATCCATGCCACTAGGATAATAAATGATGTGTATTTATGTAGTATTAGGACTCAAAACCTAGTGAGTTTATCAAATAAAATTCATTGCTATGGATTAATCCACCCAACATCATTAGCTTTACCTCAACCTTTTTAAACATAAATGCATAACTAATAATAATCCAAGAATATAATAATAAAATAAAATCACACTGACACTATTTTCTGCATTATGCACTTTAGGTCTACTTTATATAACTGGTAACACTATACTTTTCCTTAATTAACATTTTGAATGCAGTAATTCTAACTATAATACCTTGTAATGCGACCAACTTTCAGACAAAACCTTGAATGCACATAATAGACAAAAAACACAATTAACCCTGAACAACTGCTTTCCCAGCCAAAAGAAACAATGGCCCGTCAAAACAGTGCGGAAAAACACCCGGTGGTGGTGATGTTGACTGCTTTACAGAAGACGTGTCATTCATTCAAGTGCATCCGACCGAAAATGATAAAAACATTCACTCTCTAACAATAGTCGTTTTCTTTGGTGACTGTTCTTTTATTGTGTTCAAGAGAGACGTGATATGCTAAATGGAGGAACTGCTAGATAAGCATATATCAATTTGACTCACCAATAGTTTAGGCCAAAGCGTGTATTTGCATGACAGCAACGAGGTTAGAATTCACAAAACACAACACAGTATGTTATTTATTTACATCGGCTGATGCTGTTATAACAGCACATATAATTATTATTGTATTACGACCTCACTTCCTCCGGTGTCTCTCCCTACTTGACGTCACATGCTTTTGAGGATCGTGGAAAATTTCCCCGTTCCCAATCCATTGAGCAATGGGCTGCGATCACTTACAATCCTTGTCTTGGCACCTGAAGGCAGCGTTTCACAAAGGAATAGATGGCAATTTGGCATTTTTCATAACCACTCGATCGGGTAGTCTTACTCTCGCTATAAAATATAATCTCAAAACTTGAAGTTGATATAACTTCAACTTCAAGTATATATTTTGCGTCTTCTTCAACTTCCCAGAAAAACATTGTTACTCAGTAATGCGCCTAATTGTTTACTCCCTTGCCAGGAAACAGAAACGTGACATCGAGATAATGACAGATAAGATAGTGAGATTGTCAATTTCATAAAATAACTCGGAATTCATGTTTACTGATGTTTGTAGCTTCTACTCCAATAATCATAACCTAATTCAAACATACTTGAAATTGCAGAGAGTCTGCTTATTTTTTAACAGTGGTCAAATGCCAAACTCAAAGAAAGGACACTTGATGGAATATAGTAATTTTCCTTAATGCAATATATAGGCAAAATTACGCATTAGAGCAGTCAAAAAATCGTGGACTTGTTTTGTGTAACGGATAAGAAAAATGAGACAAAGGCACATGCTGTGTTTGCACAAGGTTCTTTAAAAACATCTTGTCTCATGGTCTTATGCACTGGTGTACTCAAGAAGTGCTCTGTTGGGTGCCTCTATGGTAAATTAAACTTAATGAAGGGCCCTCTTGCCCTGTATAGAAAACATGATGAAGGGCCTAGGGTGCCCTACCAGTATAGAAAACATAATGAAGGGCCCTCTAGGGTGCTCTATACCAGTATAGAAAACATGATGAAGTGCCTTCTAATGTGCCCTACCAATATAGAAAACATGACGAAGGGCCCTCTGGTGCTCTACCAGTATAGAAAACACGATGAAGGGCCCTTTAGGGTGCCCTATAGAAAACACGATGAAGTGCCTTCTAGGGTGCCCTACCAGTATAGAAAATATGATGAAATGCCCTCTGGGTGGCCCCTAAAAATGAAATGAAAACATGATGCAGTGTCATAGGCTGCCCAATATGCTAGAAAACCTTCTGAGGGCTGGTGCCCCACCGCATGCAGCTGGTGCCTTGTTTTTTTCCATCACTGCCCCTCAGACAGCCTGAGTCTGGCAACGGTCTAATGATACTGAAATCCTTCACAGCTTGTTTCATGAGCAAGACACACGTGGTTCATAATAAAATAAGATAAATCAAGCCAACACAGGGCCTGAAGTATCTGTCCTATACACCCACTTTGTCAATGTAATCTTCGGATCAAAAATAATGCTATAGATTGTGTTAATATGAAGTTTATTTCGTTACCTCTGGCCTGTTTGTTTACAATTCCTGATGTGTTAGACTGCATAAGATAATTGATTGAATGACATGGTTGGATAAATACACACTTGACTGTTGCTTCCATTGATTCCTGGAGAGCCTATGACACCATAGAGTCGTTGAGTGCAGTGTATACTACACCTCTGCTGATCGGAATTATTGAGGCCCCTTCTCTGATACACTAGCTATATTTTTAAGTTTCATTTGTGCAGCTTTTACTTAGCTTGTATGCTCCTATCAGACATGCAGGATCTATGTGCAGGATTCTAGGCAGGTCTATGTCAACACTTCCAGTTCTCTGCATGGTTAAACAGTGCCATCTGGCGTCATACTGCAATAACAGTTTCATAACTAAGATTTCTCTCTCTGCTTGTATCTTTTTGTATGAGCATTGTACGATTCAAATGTCAAAATTGCTCTCTTATTACAGTTTAAAACCCCCATCCCCCCCCCAAAAAACCTACAACTAAGGGATAACAACACATTTTCAACAAATGGTCGCATTGAAGAAGTGTTAGACTTAAGTAACAATTAATCAATGCTCCTTTTACAGCAATAACAAATGCATGTCATAAAAAATGTTTGTCACAAAGTGTTATCAGAACAGTAATCTGGGTATGTTTATAAAGTGCTTTTTAGCAAGGTCACTGCAAGAACTAACTAGAAAGTGGTGTTTTTAGTCAATATCACAAATTGTTATAATTCCAGACAATAAAATAAGTTCGTTTTAACACAAAAGTATGACTGCTGCGTGCAATAAATAATCTTTCCAGCTCAAACACATGTGGTGAAATCACTTGTGACTTTGAGTATGAACAGCACCGCTGAAGGGTTAAGCTCTATGGCTACACTATACTTCTCTCCAGTGTGGGCTCAGCTTTCTGTCTGATCTTTCTGACACTGATCCTGGACTATGATCCTGAAAATAACCCTCTCCTCCTGAACGTTATGGTTAACCCGAGGAGCTGGGACGCAACATTTGATCCCAGCTCATCGAAGAAACTGGAAAGTAGGGGAGCTTTAGGTAGAAGCAGTACATTGCGTACTTGCTGGCACCCGAGCAGCTACATTTAAGACTGTCTCCCACTGGGACCAATCAGAATGGGCCTAGAGCGACAGACGTCCAATGAACGCCCGCTTCCTAGTTTGTAAGGCGGGACTTCCGAGTGGGTGTGTGTGTGGGTGACTAGAAAGAGGAGGTCAAATGCGCTGCTAGTTTAAAAAAACGTGAGGCTATCTCCTGGAAATATTCACAGGTAGACTATTGTGTTGGAGTTACAGTAGACGATATAGTTAACAGCACTGTTATAAGAGTTTAGGTTAAGAAGTACGTGCTGCCGTATCGGGCGTGGTGTGTTCGTGTCGTTAGTAATAGGCAGATAACGATAACGATAACGTTAGCTAATGCTAACTGTAAGGTTACATGTCGCGTGCTCGCATGCACTAGACGGCTCCATAATTGACCTTACAACCAGAATATAAGTATGACTGTCTAGCCAAACGTCCGTATTATCAACTGTGCATACGGTAATGCATGGTGCATGTCCACAGATCATTAGCTTTCGCTGCGAAGTTCGTTAGCCAACGTAAAGCTACTCCACTTGACATTTATTTTGTCTTTGGGAACCTTGTGTCACACGGTCACAGCCGTCATGTTTCACTCTGCGTCCCGTCGTCCGATCTGCGAGATCGGTGCGAATACAATGAGGCTTCGGAGCAGCAGGTCGTTGAAGCGGACCGTCGAGGAGGGCAGAGAGACTATCGAGAGGGTCCCGTGGCTGGGCAGGGGCATGGGCCTGCTGCTGTCCTGGCTCCAGAGGGCAGGTGTCGGTGCCACCGAGGCCGCAGCAAGATCTGGCCAAAAGAGGAAGGGTTTGCTCTCCATATTTGCGGACCACTGCAGCTTTGTGACCGGACAGAGGCTGCGGCGTGCTTGCCAGATCGGCGAGCTGTACTCCAACCTGTACTCCGAGCGGACCAGGATGACCCTGGTCTGCAACATATGGCGGAGATTTCAGAGCAAGCACGCCCCGACTGGGAAACTTGTCGCGGCCCTGGCTGGAATCTTCCTGTGGGACAGTGAGAAGATTCAAGATGAGGAAATTCAAAGGTTTGATATCTTTCTTTTAACGCACACTGGATGCAAAAAATAAACAACACAGCCATTGTATCAGAACCCCACATATGGGAATATCCTTTATATTGTCCATCCCTCTAGCAGAGTTAAAGAAACTTGTAGCATTGATGCAGTTTTAGCCACTTAACACCTTTAATAATATGTAATGTCAGCTGTGCAGTGTGCTAAATACGCTGTCCTGTTGTTTGCATCCATTTGAAGGTGTGGACTTGAGCTACAGGCGATGGAGTCTATAAAATGTCTCAACACAACTTCGGGGACGAAGGCAGGACTGCTTGAACCCGGCTGGGAAGTCGTGGTGGAGAAGAAAGGCTTCAAAGTGTGGAAGCGACCGATACCCGACTGTCACCTGTATGAATACAGAGGTCAGCCCACTCGCAATCTCACGAGTTACTTCTGTGCTCCTGAGTTTTATCTGGTGCTTTGGTGCTGGTTGTATTGATGTGACCTGTTCTCTGTGTGTTACTTGCAGTGTTGGGCTCCTACAACGATGTCACCCCACGGCAGTTCTTCAACGTACAGGTACAGACTTTTCTAATATCCTATGGGAAATCTTTGTATTACTGAAATGGCAATCATGCAAGCGGATCCAACTGGCAATGGTAGTCATTTTGTGTGGGACCTGTTGCATGTTAATTTGTGCATGGATTGTATTTCTGGTATACATTGTTTGTCATTCACATTAACAAGCTGCACTTGCACAACCAACGTGCTTGTGTGCAGGACAAAAGCCACTGTGACACTCTGTGCTATATTAAGCACCTTACCCGTGACTTATGCCTTCCCCTTTCCCCCAGTTGGATACAGAGTACAGAAAGAAGTGGGATGCGCTGGTGATCAAGCTGGAAGTGGTGGACAGAGATGTCTGCACAGGCTCTGAAGTTGTGCACTGGGCGACACACTTCCCCGTGAGTTTCTGCTGACTGTGTGTTAAGGGCATGGGTGGACACCGAAACCCGGTATCAAACTGGCACCGGGGCAAAATGATTAAACACTGGAGTATTTATAAGCGCAGACGTTTTTGCACACCTCTCCCTTGCTTTGTGTCAGGGCTTAGCTCCTCCCAACTACACAAACAAACGCACACATACACAGAGAAGTCAGCCAACAGCAGAGCAGAGAAGCTGCGGTGGAGACAAAAGTTAACCAGGTGATAAAGTGGATAATCAGCCGGCATAAACATGTACACCTGTAGAAATCTGGTCTGTCCGGTCTTTCATCCACCACCGCTATGCTTAAAACAACTGCAGCGTTCTAGTTCGGCTAATAGCAAATAGTAACAAACAAGCGATACCCCCGTAGTTAATGGGGGAGGCTATTTGTTCTACATAATGTGTGTTTACAGATAACCTTTTCCTTCTTTGTTTCTTTATTTTTGTTGTACAAGCAAACTGATTGACATTGGTTTATCATGTGGTTAAAATCAACTCCTCAGCTGTTCTTTAATCCGGTTTAATCTCTCCTAACAGTATCCCCTGTACTCGAGGGACTACGTGTATGTGCGCCGCTATGATGTTGACGTAGACAACAACCTGATGGTCCTGGTATCCAGGTAGAACTTCAAAAATAATGTGTCTCTGGGGTCAAATATAGTATAGTTTGATACATTGCTTAACAAATAACTTCTGTCTATAGAGGCGTGCAGCATCCAAGAGTCCCGGAGACTCAAGACTTTGTGAGAGTCCATTCATACCAGTCAAAGATGGTCATCCGCCCTCACAAGTCCTTTGATGAGGTTTGTGGTGAATGTGTTGCTACACAAATTACTTAAACTTGCATCCAGGATCCTGTTTTGTAGCCACTGAGTTTGTGTTTTGTTCTTAACAGAATGGATTCGATTACCTGCTGACTTACAGTGACGATCCTCAGACTGTCTTTCCTCGTTACTGTGTGAACTGGATGGTGTCAAGTGGTGAGCTGTTTGAAAATGTCTTAGAGCTACATGTAATGATTTTCAGAATCATATTTCACTATTTTGTCCCTATTTAATTTACAATGACATTAAGCAGCAAATCCTCACACTGCAAATGTTTTGCTATTTTGTTTGCTGTTGCATTCAGATTTCTGTGTATTTTTTACTTTCCTCCACATACATTTCATGTTTGGGTATTCTACTCTGTCTTTGCACCTGCCAGGTATGCCTGACTTTCTGGAGAAGCTCCATACTGCCGCCGTGAGGGCCAAGAACTTGGAAGTGGGGATCTACGACTACGTAGGCACCATTAAATCCAGCGACGCCAACCGCCAGCCGAGCCAGGAGCACCTCAGTGGAGAAAAGCCGCACGCGGGCGGCCCGGGACAGATCTACGCCTGAGAGACAGACATTTTATAGACCGGGGGTTAGATTGGTGTGTTTTCACATGCGTACGAACCTCAATCGAACCCTCCAGCCCCAACTTTAAGGGTAGATCGCATGAGCTGCAAATGGAAGTTGCAACCTACATTTAGGACACATATACAGTATGTCCATCCGTAGACATGGTTACATTGGTTGTAGATGAGATGTCACAAGAACAATGGACTGCCTGGGAATGAGCCTGTTGCCATAGAATTTTTCATCCAGATTGCTGGCAATGGCACTATTTTTGCTGAGCCAGGCAATGCGGCGTAGCATTTTTTATTTTTTTTGGTAACGATGTGTCTGTTGGTATGATCGAGCCAAAATTCCTAATTGTAGAGATGCTTTTTGCCAAAACACTGTTTCTCTCGTCCTATCTTTCGGCGTCTTGCCACATTAAACGGGGTCTGCGGTGAGATCACGGCGAGATGTTGTGCAGTATTGGACATAGAATGGTAACTGACTGGCTTCTGATGGACATTATCACTGTATTTAAACTACGGCCACAGACCGATGAAGAATCGCGGCCTTCTGTGGGGAATACTGTCTACCACGCTTCTTCATTTCATGGATTCAACAGCATAAATGATCTTTATGTGACAGGATGGGGTGGATTAAAAATAATAATGATGTCATTATTGCGAAAATTTGTCCACAGAATTTTAAATGAAAACTTCTTTGTGTTTTGGGGATGGTGTTTTGCTGTCAGCACAGGTGGAGGTTTCATGTTGTTCAAGGCTGCCAGCATTGACAAAAACAGCCTTCTGAAGATAAACCAGTCCTTTAACATTCGGGGCATAGTGTCTTATAACAACCACATAAATCCTCAAAAGCACTTCAGTTTAGTTCTACAAACAAGGCAACCCTACAGAGATGCATTTTAATAAATCAATATCCCTCTTTAGAGAAACTTGGAGCTATTCTGCCACATCACAACTCATTTGCATTTCACATGAGTTAAATATATACGAATTCGTCACATTCAGCTCAGAATTTTTTTGTTTTGTTATCCTGGTGTCCGCTACAGACATCACAGGAGTTTGTACTGTGTGAGTTATGTGTGTTGGTGTTTTCTTTAATATTGTGGGTCTTGTACATTCATAAAACAGTTGCCTGAATACTGGAAATCCCCGTTCGCATCAAGCTCGGCCCCATTTATCCTGCATCATTTTTGTTATTAATATGGGTCCTACTGAATCTCTGCAACTCATCCATCCAAATCATCCTCGTTGCTTTTGTAATTCATGTTGCAGGGGGTGTTATGAATGTACAAAGAGCTTCCCAATTCTGTGGAGTAAAATATGGCCTAATAAAGTACACTGTTTACAGCTGAACAATCTGGCACAGATATTTAAAAATTAATTTGTATTTATGTGATGGTGGTACATCGGAGTGAATCAGGTCCAACATGTATGAGTATTGAATATTATTATAGCCCCACTGTGTAAAAAAGTGTATAATTCTACTCTGTACTGGAGTATTTCAAGCTATTTGATTTAAAATAACTGACAGAGTAAGTTTTGCAATACAATTATTTTGAAAGTGTGGGAGGAAATTAAATGTTTTTTTTTATATTTACCTCTTGTATGGTCACACAAAACAGACTTAAGAGCTCACAATAACCCAATTACACATAATGCAATGTTTGCTAATGTTCAGCTTGCGACTGTATTGTAACAGTTAATGCTCTGTCATTTGTGGTCACCTGCAGTAGTCTAAAAGAGTTGTCACATACTGTTTTTGTTTTTTCTTTCTGCAGGCAGTAAAACATTTGTGATTAGCTACCACATGATAATTACTGAAGGAGCGTCTAATCAGATCAAATAAATGAATATATATAACAAATCAAATATCTGTCTCTGTTCAGCTGTTCCTTGCAGAGCTTTCTTGGTTTTGACCTTATCTTGGTAAGAGTAAAGGTTGAATGGCTTTGTTTTAGTGCCAAGCAGCCAGCGTAGTCCAGTTTAATGGGATAATCTGTAAACCCTACACTCCCCGTCTGGGCGTAAGGTCAGCGACAGACTGCAGAGAGGCTCCACCATTTACCCAAAGCACTGTCTGCTCAACTGATCAGCCTGGAACCAGATTAACTCTACTGGCAAACAACTGCAGCTGTGTCACAAATCCACACTAGAAAGTACTTCATATTAATCATCATTGTATATTGTTTCAGCAGTTAGTACAGCTAGTTGTGAGCATTGCATTATGGGAGAATAGCATCCATCACACTACACACTCAAACCCTGCTTATGATCAGTATGTAGTGTGGCTTTGAGATATTGGGTGTGTGCGTAGTTAGGGAGATTGTCAATCTAATATTTTAGCTGTGTGAAAAGACAATGTTTTTATTATAATTTTTAAATCTAGACATATCCATCC
This sequence comes from Anarrhichthys ocellatus, assembly GCF_004355925.1. Lineage (NCBI taxonomy): Eukaryota > Metazoa > Chordata > Actinopteri > Perciformes > Anarhichadidae > Anarrhichthys > Anarrhichthys ocellatus. The sequence goes on from NW_022280046.1 coordinate 997,005, forward strand.
AGTTTGATGCTTTGCTGTGCTTACCTGACAAAATATGCCTGAACTTGTGATTGCTGGTCTTTTTAAAAAAATTTAAATGTAGAATTTTAGTCTCACAAAAGAATCTTCAGTAGGCTTTTCATGGAAGACATGTTGACACATGGCAGTAAGAAAAGCACAGCTGTAAACAATTAAATGAATGATGGCTGAATTCAATTTAGCAGCTTAACTTCAGGGACGGCCTGTCACTGAAAGCGGCCACGCCCTTAATTATGCTTAAAGTTAAGTATTTTTAATTTTAATTTTAAACAGGTGAGTTATATTAAAATCCACCCCGTACAGTTGTCAATAACTGAGATATTTCTTATAGAGACCAAACCCGTTTTTTGTACCAGGCTGCATACATGTTTATTTTCGCTGTAAAGTTATACATTTTAACATGGGGGTCTATGGAACCAGTATCAAGTAGTCATTTGAGGAAATGCAGTTTGTGGCAGTTCCGCGTTGGCTTTATTTTATCAGCACCGGATGTAGCCGCTAAGACGAAAAAGCAGAAAAATAGAAAAAAACACTCGAAATATCGCGTATATGTTTTTGTATGCTCTGAGGTGAAATATAAATAAAAGCAACATGTGACAACGTGCAATGGAAACATCTCGCGAATGCATGATGACGTACGTGAAGCACGTGACTTACGTTCGTGGACGCTTCTGCTCCTCTGACGAGACGAAACATAGCAGCACGTGTAAAAAGTCTCCTCATGGCCCCACACAGATCTGACGTAACTGGCCTCACATTAATACATGAAACAAATAAAAATATCACATATACATCTAGTTTTCGGCACTGATTGTCACGTTGAAGTTCCGACTGGCGCTGTTTTATTTACGTCATTATAAGGCGCCCACTTCTTATGCGGTGGTATAATGGTTTTCCGACTGGAGCCACTTATTGCTTTCCTAGATGAAACAACTTTTAATAATTGCACCACGATAGTGGATGGAAACGTACATCCATGGTGGGAACAAGCAATTCATCTGCATTGAAAAAAAGTTCGCCACTTTGGATGGAAGCCCACCATGTTCATTATATACTGGGAATAGAACTTCAATCCATTGGTCATGTTGTTTCCTTCTATGACAGCAAAATGTCTGATGTGAAAAGGGCCATTGCTATTTTTTTTTTAAATAAATTGTATTTGTAATCAATTGACCACAACATGATAAAACCAAGGTTCTTGGTGTACTTCATTGCTAATGGTCATTCTGACATTGATTCTAACTCAGACGTTTTACATAATATTGTTAATGTACGTAATGTACTTGAAGTGTCAGTGAAGACTGAGTTCATTAAAATAAGAGTCACAAAGAAAGGACAAGTCTGGTTTTAATCAATTTAAATGTATTGGTTAAATACACTGGTTGTGATTTGCCTTATGGTACAACATAGAAAAATAAGACGCTCAGCACACTGGAGAAACACAACTAATATATATATATTAGTGCAGTATGTGTGTGTGTGTGTGTGTGTGTGTAAAGCACATGGAGTTGTCTCAGGGTTTGATTTACAGATCAGTGATGTCTTAAGAGAGAGCACATTGTTTTAATGTATGACCAGCACTGTCTTAAATTCTTAGCCATAGTTAAAATCCACGGAGCACTTACAGTAATTGACCGTTTCCATAAATCTGCTTTTATGACACCAACCAGCTTTTTAGAAAATGTTTTATCTAAATGAATGCTGTAAACCCTGAGCCCCTCTCCCCCCCCCCTCCCCCACTCTCTCTTTAAAATCCATTTTTGCCCTTCATTCGACATTTTAATGAATGCCAATCAAACACACTGTATGTTTAGATAATATTTATTAGTCATGGACCTACATCTTAGAGTACATCGTGAGATATATCACCCGGAATAAGAATAAAAACAAAATTAGAGCCACTTATTATATAATGATGGTCCCTTTGTTCACCCCATAGCGTTGATTTCCAGTTTTATTGCCCTATTTGAGATTTCATTTCATGCTTATGTCTAAATTCAAAAATCGCACAAACTGTACATTACTGACTTTTTAAAAATTGCTCAGGAATTCACAACAGAAGGCTGATAGTGCTCACAAGCCTCCAAGGTGCTTGGCAAAACCATGGACAGATGATGCACTGCATGGTTAGATCAAGCACAATGGGGTCCTGGGCAAATACAGAGAAACAACACAGACAACCGTGGATCCAGCTCAAAACACTGCAGTCAAGGAACATGAAAGCTTTTTCATTTGGTTTAAATCTAAATGGAAGTAAAGGGAGAAAATCAATGAAACAGAACACATCTTTTTGCTTTCGTCGACCAACTCATCAAGTATTAAAACTCCTAAAAGAAACACATTATCATCAAAGTATTTTCTTGCAGTTGAAGGACAATCCCGCGGGTTGGTTTGTACCTGCAGTCCAAGAGTCGAGAAAAGTCCAAAGGTGTGAGGGAGGAGATCCACGCTCATGGATGGATTTAAAAATTGAAAAAAAGACAAATCTCACCATTGGTTCACACAACGATTGGAAAACAATTGTACACTTTTGCAGTTAAGTCCATCTGCGGAATAATAATAATTTTAAAAAGCGATTAGTCATAGGTCACACTCACTGCGGTAAAAAGGGCTACACCCTTCCTGCGCACAAACTGCGTCAAACCCCACCCTCCCGCCCTTCGCGTCCAACTCTACCAGACACGACTGAAAAAAAAGTCTAAAACCTCTATCACTGTTTCATGAAACAAACATTAAAACATTAAACATTTTCCAACAAAAGATGTACAGCAGGCCTGAAGAATAGTGGCTTAATCTAATATGTTTTCCATCAGTCTGTTGGCTGTTCTTCAACTGATCAATGGAAACAGAGTTTGGGTAATTCATCAGCGATCTTGTTAGGAACTGCAGCATCTCATAGAGTCCAGTCTCTGAAATTTTACATGTAATTGACTGAAAAATAAGTCTAGAGATACCAATGGACGCAAGAGCGATAGCTATTGCTATATTGCCGTTGTCCATCTTCGGACATTTGCCGTCTTCTTAGAGTAAAGACACAACCCCTTCTGGCAATTTAGTCCTAACTAAGTTAACGGTCACTGAGTGCAATGTCAAGAGTCATGATACCATCAAGCTAAGGCAGCTGTTTCACCAAAAGGTTTGACAATCTTGTTACCTTCTCTTGTGTCTCTTTCAGCTCCCATGGGACATCTTACTAAAATGAGAAGGCATGGTGCGATAATCAACTTAGAGCTCTGGCAACTGAACCACTTTGTGTGATGAAATTACACCACAATGCATATTGATGCACCAAAGAGAAACTCTGCATTTGTAGTTGACCGAATGGCATGAAAATGGGAGTACTTTGGGTGAAAACGGTGGGCGGCGGCGGTGAAACGGACCTCTGTTTTTCAGAACAATGAGGATGTTTCAAAGGTTGCAGTGTGGCTGATGGGATGGCGTGATGGTTTTTTATGCATGGATGATTGTGATACACAATTATGCATCCTTACCTTGTTTTTGGTGGTTTTTCTTTTTTCAAAAACTTACATGGAACACCACAAGTACTGTCTTTCAGGAGTTGGATTTCAAACTCATGCGTGCAAATTTGACTAAAGACTGTTTTTTATGTTCTTAACAATTTATCATTAAAATATCTTGTTCTAAGCAAAGAAATTAAGTAAAATATTCTTCAGACTAAGGGTGAAAACCCAACAAACTATCAATGCAACACTACAAAAATGAAACTTAGTCATAACCTACTCTGTATTTAACTAACAACCTCCAGATGCTGTCTTTGGAAACTCACTTCTGTACATCTGGTCTTTCCAAGAAACCCACCTTTCCATCCTCTGGTCCCAAAGTCGGAGGTAGTTGCAGCCGGCTGAGTGGTGACGAAGTCGACTGGGAGCTCTGAGCTGTGTCTTGGGGTCCTCCAGCTTGCTCAACTGGAGACAGACTGCCCTGACTGCGTCCTCAGCACCCTTCAAGTCCTCATCTCCTGCCCCTCCTTCAGGCTAGGAGGGGTTGGTGATGTTCTCTTGGGATAGGTGCACGGGCAAGGAGGACTTGGTCAGGCTGGGATTGGACGTCGGTTGGGGAGTTTTGGGGGGGGGGCCCCCGGTTCCGCATTTCATAAATATTAATACAAAGTCCTCCCTCTCCAAATGGGTAGATTCTTTAATTTTGTTAGAGGGGAAGTGCTTTATTCACTTAATGGCTTTTATTAGTGCCCGGTCTTCAACTCTTTCATTAGCTAAAGTGCTGCTATAATTTACAGGGTAAAAAAAAGGGGTGGGGGGGTGGGGGGTCTGAGGAGGGTTGATCCTGCTGCTGCAGGACAGGCATTCAATAACCTCAACTACTGCAGCTTTTCCTACAAAAGTAGCTATTTTCTCAGTAAGAACTGTAGTCTATAACGTAAAAAACGCTCGACAGCATCCTCATTGACCGTTACAGCGTTGTGAGCTGTATGGCTTCTTACATGTCGATGAACCGGAGTCCTGTTGCATGTCTACATCTTTGTGAACCTCTCAAGATTAACATTGTTCAGAATCAGACAGTGTCAACGGGTGTAACCAGTAATTAATAGACAATATTAATAGTCCTGACAATTAAATGGCTTCTTGTATGAGCGTAGAAATATTATTTTTGTGGTCTTGCAAAGCAGTTTTTCGCCTTCGACTGCAGAGTGGATTCAATTCATTAGGGATCGACTGAGATATTTTTTTATTTGCTATTGCACATTGTGGGCCTAGCTATAATATATTTTGGTAAATACATAAAGATTAAAGTTAGTTTTGTATTTTGAATATTTTGTACAGCTCTAAAGTTATTATTTTTTTTTACATACCTATCCTTTCCTGTTTTATACATTTTATGAAATATTTGATGAAATGTAAAGGCCAGTTTATTAAAAAAAAAAGCTAAAATAAAGGCCAGCACCACATCTTTGCAGCATAATGAAACAAGCTCCTACAGCTCTGGGAAAGCTCAGCTGAATTGAATGCATTTTTATTGTCGAGTTCAATAAAGTGTAGTCTTAATTCTTCAAATTTTAATCTTTCTATATTATACCACAATCTCACGTATGCACTGGCGCAATCCATTGAGTCACTGGCGAGTATGAGGGGCGCTCGGACACAAAATGGCCGCCACACCTCATGCCGGTTGCCCATATCGACATCAGATACTGCAAACTACTAGAAGTGCTCCCAGCTCTGATGAAATGCTCTTTATTCGGTTCTGTGGAGTCTCGTTAGTTGTGAACAGCTGGCGTGTGATATCCCCAGACTGCGTCTGAGTGAATGAACTGATTAACCGGAGTGGCGGTCCCCTTCCAGAGAGGGGGAGGTGGCCCACCAGCCTGAATAACTGCCTTCATCATCAATGCCACATAAATCGTTTAGCTGGACAGGGCTTTCAAATGACTTCTCTGAGCCAGACTGACATGGTCGCAGTTACGCCGCTGTTGCTTAGTGCTGGTGTGTTTCTGAAGGAGACTGTGTGGCGTGTTACAGGATTTAACGAGGCAACATTTCTGCGACGCTCTTCAGAAAGACCAGATGTACCACATTAGATCATCCTGATTTAAAAAGAGAAAAACTGTGCCCGGCTACACTTGACACATACATGTTAACGTTGAATCCACCCCGATGAAGGAAAGAAAATAGTTAAATAAAACTGGAGGTTTGTGTGACGTCTTGTCATTTTAAAAGCTGGATAAAAATAAGGTAACTGTTGCACAAGAATGAAAAACGCATAATTCCGTGATTCCATGTTTTTATTGTTTTATTTCAATGCAAGCCGTAACCAATATTCAATATGAACTATTCGTGGTGTTAAGAACTGTGGGTTCTTTTAAATGAGACACTTACATTCATGTCATCTTGTTCTTAAATTACAGCACAGAACTGGGAATGGCGTGACACAGATGCTCTCGTGGACACGTTCGGTGATTATTACTGAGCAACTGTACTGAACACGGGCCATGCGGTCGACTACGACGCTCTACTTTTTCACCAGCTGGATAACATCTTCATCCTCCATCACGTGGTCCTTGCCCACCTTTTGAGGGTTGTGTTTCACAGATGCTCCCCACACGAGTGCGCTGAAAGACAACATATTGAAATGAATGTTCATAAATGATTTTCGTAACTTTAAACCACCTTATAGAACCGTAAAAAAGGATGACAGAGCTCATCGTGTGGTGATCCGCACATTAACTACACCAGAAAATAATGTATACACATACTATTATAGTTATATTCATCCTGTGTTTAGTCAGGAAGGCCCCATTGAGATGAATGACCTCCCCATTATTCCTCCTTTGCTACAGCAACAATGGTTCTGCACGATAAAGTAACCTACAGGGTACAATGACATCCTTTAGTTACAAAGGCTTTCTAATTGCGTGTGTCACCGTTTGACCCATTAATTCCCTCGAGGACGGGTAATACTCAGCAGCACTAACATAGCGATGAGATTGACGATCTAAGCTCTCCCATTTAGAGAGGGTGGTGCGACACATCATCTCAGATCCAGACTCAAATGAATGCTTATCTGCTGCATCTCATTGTAAAGAGGGCAATGGCTGTGATTAAAGCGACTGTGTTGTTTTATCCCGTAGTAAGGAACGCTTGTCATGAAGCAGATAATACATATATATATATATACACACTTTATTCTGATGTACTGAATAACACCACCTGTTAAATTAAAACATGAAAATTAAATAATAAAAGGATGAAGGAAAAACATCATCCTGTAGGGAAGAGTGTTCAAGTTTGCACACATGATCAAATCTGTGCGCTAAAAGAAAAGAAACCTTAAAGAAGGGAAAGAATTAATCAAATACTCACTACTTCAGTTCTTTCATGAGGTTCTTGTGAATCTTTAAGCAGAAATCCTCGACTGCAGTATGTCCGTCAGGGAGAACAACAGGAGAAGTGTAATCAGGAAGCTGGCCTTTGGGTTTGGTGTAGCTGCAAATGAACACATGATCTCCATCAAATCTTACAGTCTAAAACCAACCAGATTAAATTTCACATATAGTAGATTCCTCGCTCTGCACCATTTAAATGCCCAACCCTTTCCCCCTGCAGTCACACTCCCTAGTGGGGACTGTGTACAGAACGCTTACATGCGCACAAGCTGTAGGTAGTCCCACATCCTCTCCAGCAGGTCATCGAAGTTCCAGCGGTGGTGGGCTGAGATGGGCACACAGTGGGGCACCTTGTAGATGATGTCGAGCTCCTCGATGGAGATCTGGTCGATTTTGTTGAGCACATAAATGCACGGGAGGTAGACCCTGTGGACAAGAGACTGTAAGTGGTTGCTGCCCATGAAATGTCTGCATTGAGAGCAAACTATTTAGTCTGAAGTGAATTCACAGCTTCATGTCTGCTTTAACTGCGTGAAACTGATAATTAGAAGAGAACGTGTGCGGCAGGAGTGCTGTGTAGCTTGTACTGCTGAGACCCTTCTGAGCGTTTCACGACTCCGTTCATGGTGTTACAGGCACAGAGAGCGTTAATGCAAAAGACACCCTGCGAATGATTTGTTACTATAGCACTGCAGGTGTGTGGGTTATTGCATGGCTAATTTATGTTGTAATATTTTACAGAAAGAATATATGTTGGTTATTTGTTTCTTTTAGAATCAGAGTGAGTATGCCCTCCCTTTTCCCTGGGGATGCACAGAGAGCATTTATGCAGAAGAGACCCTGTGAATGCTCTCATTACAATTGCAGGGAGGTTATATACGCTGTTGCCGTGCCTGGTGCCTCGCAATTAAATGCAGACAAGACAGTCCAGGGAAGTGAAGTCCTTTTCCAACATACAACGCAGCACAGACGTCGACCCACTACACATGCCCCACCCCACATTGTCCATATACTTGATTTTAACACATTTTTATATCTAATTACCATTGAGGAATGGTTATCCCATACTTTTTTAAGTAAGAGAAGACATTGCTAAACTAAACTTTATACATTACACACACACACACGTATGAAAAAATGAAATTGAAAGTGTGGTTTGAACCCATGAATAGCATTGTCGTGTCGTGGAAATTGAGATTTAAGATTCCAACTGGCCACACCCACTGAAAAAGACTAAGGGGGGGGCATTCTGGCACTTCAGCAGCTTACCGATTCCCCTCCACCACATCAATGAGGTCATCAGCTGTGGAGTCACTGCGCAGAGTGATGTCGGCGTTGTGGATCTTGTACTCTGCCAGGATACTCTTAACAGTATCGCCATCTAGCTCGGTTTGTGCACACTAAAGAGGGGATGAAAGGCATGATGGGAATCAACAGAAGGCATCGAGACAGTTGACTAATGCTTCAAGTGCAGTGTAACGAAATCCATCAGTAAAGTGATGAGCCAAAGGTAATCATAGTGTTCACCAAATACAGAATAAATACTGATATATATGCATAATGTCGGGAGAGTAAACATGTAGGAGCCACTTAGTGATGTGTAATTTCATACATGGCCACCAGAGGGCGGCATTGAAAAGTGTTTCAGTGTTTGTGATACACATCCTATGTAAATTGTCTGCATTTCACTCTGCAGATCAGTAACACTAATCCAACATTTCAGTTACTCCTTAGAGGTGAAAATTGAGAACATCTGCATTTCTGTTTTCATATTTCTGTGTGAGACATACGGTCGCGGTGAAGTTGATGCCTCCTTTGTCCTTCCTCTTGAAGCCAATGTTGGGTGGCTCCTTGTTAAGTCGGATCCCGAAGCCCTCCAGCTCATGTTCTATTAGCTTCTTATGACCAAGAGGCTTCAACACATCGAGCACTATCAGGATTAGGTTGCAAGTTCGAGCCACTAAAACAGAAGGGAAGAGGGAGAAGCAGACAGTGGTTAGAGCAAAGTGGATGAAGGAAATCACATAGTTTCTGTAGTAGATAAAGTATGTACCTGCAACAACTTACAGATACAGAAAACACATTTAAATGCATTTGTCACAGTGTACAATTATATTTAAAACTTTGTTAAGGCAAGTGTGTGCTCTATTGTGGAAAAAACAACAACGTTGGGTGGAAATAAGTGTTTAAATTGGCCTCTAAACATCACGTTCCACTCTTTATGAAGTTTTATTTTACCTCTTGCACACTAAGAAAAAAAGTGTCTTATCAAGTGGCACATGAATGCACAATATCGATGTAGTGGTATCATCCTCTGTTTCTCTTCTATTTAGTCAATGAAAACCTGTCGAAGCAGAAACCACACGGATCACATCTTTACCTGCGATGACCTGTCTCCCTCTGCCTTTGCCATCCTTGGCACCCTCAATGATTCCAGGGAGATCCAGAAGCTTGGAGGGAAGACACAAGAGATTAAAACAAGCAACCCACTGGAAACACTTCTGCAGGTACTGGGACAAGCAAGACGTTCTTGTACCTGAATTTTGGCCCCTTTGTAGCGAATGACTCCCGGTACCGTCGTAAGAGTGGTAAACTCGTAGGCGGCAACCTCAGAGTACACGCCTGCAAGGTTACTTAGTAGGGTGGACTTTCCCACTGAAGGAAAACCGACGAAGCCAATACGAGCATCACCAGTTTTTGCAACATCAAAACCTAAAAGACAAAAAAAAAAAAATATCCACAATGATGCTTTAGATGATAGAAAAATATTTTTTTGTAATCATACCTAGAAAAGAGTAGAAACGCTTTTAGAAATTGGGATCATACCGTCTCCTGCTGCACCACCACCGCCTCCTTTCGGTGTGATGAGTTCCCTCCTGAGTTTGGCAAGACGAGCTTTGAGCAGACCCAAGTGGTGAGCTGTGGCCTTGTTCCTCTGCGTCCTGGCCATCTACGATTAACAGAAACAACACAGTTTGAGGTCTTATTCTTTACATGACTTCTTGTAGTAACCAGTGAGCAGCAGCATTTTAAGACAGTGTTTACTGTATGCCGCCAGGTATAACTAAACATGACACAATTAGAGAAAATCATCAGCTTGTGATAAGCTATAGAGAAACGTTGTAATATATATGTTTTTCCAGAAAGGAGGCTGTAGATGTGGCCCCCCCCATCACTTACATTGTTAGGGCATTAGGAAGAGACCTTTTAATGGCCACATGGAGGATTCAATACAATATGGACAGAACAGTTCCAGTGTTCATATGGAAACCTGACTTTTGTTATAAAACAGACAACACAAGAGTGAACCCATACCTTTAACATGTTAAACTGTATATCCTACCAGCTAGTTACTTAAAAGTTAAAGTAACTCACTTGTAGGATATCAGATGATAACTACAAACTATGAGAATCTGTTTTAATGGGCTGTTTTCTTTAACCTGGCCTCTCTGTGTCAAAGCCTTGCGCCATTTGAAGACAGCACCAGACTAAAGTTCGTGTCCAGGGCTATTTTCAAACCGTTTAAGCATTCAAATGCCGAAAATAACCTCCATAAGTTTGTTTTGAAGTTAGATAACGTTACTCGAACTCTTTAAAGCCCCTTTTAATGGGAGGAAACACACACTGACACCTCGAAAAGAAACCTGTTTTCTTTCATGTTAAGATAATTTAGGATTCAGTTTGGTTGTTTCGTGGGCTACAATAAATGGCCTAACTTGATGGTATAGGAACTCCTCTAACGTCTGATTAATAAAAGTTAAGTCGAATGAGCCCAAAAGGCAACTTTTCAATAAACATTGTCACCTGTCAATAAACTGTGGGCCCGAAATATTAGCTGTAATACGTGTCCCAGCTGTAGGAGTTGGGCTAATAACGCTGACTGCTAACGCTAGTTGCTAGCTAGCAGTTAGCATGCAGTTACAACGTGACTGATTCAGTGGGTCAGACAGCCGGCTGTCTATCTTACCTCACTTTCGATCTCTGATATTTTGACGAGTATACTCATTGTGACGGAGATTCCTCTGTACAGCCAACGTTACCAGAAAATAGTTGGAAAATATTATATGGAAGTCAGCAAAGTTAGATGTTGGTTAGCATCAGCTTAGCATGCACACGGGTCCACACCACGCCAGAGCAGCTGTGCGCTGCCTCGCGGGAAATCTCGCGAGAATGTAACGTGGAGCACTCTGCCCGCTGCGTTGACTAACAGCGCAAACATTCTGAAGATGGAGAGAAATACAGTCTGCCAAAGATTCACATAATGTGAGTACAAATATTGTAACTTTAATTCTACAGAATCACAATCACTTGTTACAATTTCAATGAAATAACACATGATAATCTTACAAAAAAAAATGTGTTGTTAAAGATTAAACCAGTGGCTCCCAGCCTTTTGGGCTTGTGTCCCTTTATAAAAGAGCAGTGTCTACTTGAAGCTCCTCATCACAGGTTCTAGATATTTGTGAGTTGTTAGATGTTCCACAAAAGAGAAGCATCCCATCTTAACTTTTGTTTCCATTTCCAAGTAACTGTCAGAGGGTCCAAGAACTTTAAACTTTCTGCTTTTCTACCATATTAAAGATCTCACGCCCTCAGACTTATTTTGGGAGCCTTAAAATGGCCCATAGGAATATTGTTTTACATTGTGGTACTTTACTTAAGCAAAATAGTACTCTTACAGTTGACATTACAAAGCTTGTAAGTTAACTGGGGCACATTTTGCCCTCAATTTAAATGCATGTCTACATTTCTCTCCACTTACTGATCAGTGAGAAATCAAGAAAAGTTGTCACACCAAATAAAATAAAATAAAATATGAAAGTGATTTTACCACAACTTATACAATTATTTGTCGACACGAACACACACATAACTTAAAACAATTTAATACAAATTGTCACACAATAAAAAAGGATGCAGTCCAGTCAAATTGTATATTTTTTATGTTTAATTGTTTATTGTTTAAGTCGCATACAGTATAATCTCTCATTGGTTTCTATGTTGCTGAAGTTTGTGGACTGAACATCTGTCATTCTGTTGACCATCTGACTGACTTATTGGTTAGTGGCTGTGCTGGTTGAACAAGATCAGTGCTGCTGAATTGATGATCTCTTATGCTCTGTTAACAACTATGTTCATACTGTGAATATTATTGTCTAGAGGGTGTATTGGCCACATCAGGGCATTTCACACAGTTGATATACCCAGATAGACTGTATGAAAGGCCAATGACAATATTTCAATCAAATCTAAATATCTAAATTTCATTAACATTGAAACTTCCAAACCTAATAAATGCCACCCACTGTAGGTAGATCCACCAGCTCTTGAACATTGCTCTTCCAGCTCAGCCAACAGTGTCATCTAAAGCCTTTGCTGTAAAAAATAAATGCAATCTGAAGAATAATGCCATTTCTAAATAGTCTATAATCAAATTCAGGAAAGAACCTAAGAAACAACTTTATGTATCTTAACTCCAGTCCAAGAAATATTAAACCATGTGCTAGATATGCTGAATCTGTCACTTCATACACTAGTGTTTGTTTAGTTGTACGAGGTGTGCTTGTCCTCATCAAAATATATAAAAATAGGCATTTTCTTTTTAAAAGGTAGATACGGTTTCAGCGAGTTGTTGTTCAGCATCTGTTGTTGCTCTGCTGGGGTAACAGCAAGCATAAATAGCACAGGAAGAAAGGACAGGAGGTGAGACACAGCAAGACAAGGGGTAATTGGATAATTACTGAGTTTGTGATCACTCAATACATTTCTGTAGACCGCTACAGGTCTAAGTTAATGCTTCTTTGTGGAGAACAAAAAAGGGCTTTGACTTGATTCAACACTAGCCACAACTTGAGAATTGACAATAATAAACCCATGCCCAAACATCTCAAATGTTCTTCTTTTTAATGAGCAACGCATCTTTATATCATACGTCAGTCAGCATTGAAGTGCATTGATTAAAAAGTAAGTGCAAGTACAGATTTTGATGCATTCATTTTGACTAGAGGATTAAATTGTTTGCAATGTCGCCCCAAAAATAGTCATTCTACAGGGGCACTCTGCAAAAGAAAACCGCTATAGTTGATGCTGTTTCTAACCTAAAAGATATATGCTTTTTCCCCCCTCATTTCAAGCTTTCTTAAGTTATCTCTGAGTGACAGTGTGCAGGAGCGATTTTCATCTGCTGTCTGCTCTCAGTTCACTCCAGTCCATCAAACACAGCACTTTTCCCCAAAATCACTGTCATGCTTCCTGACTGATTTCTCAGTGATTTCTCAGTTTGCATTGAGGAAAACGGCAACTGAATCAAGCCAGCGGAAGCACAAAGTCTGTGAGAAGCACTATTTTAGTGCAATAGTTTCACACATGGTAACCTTGCCACCTAAAACTGGCTATCTCTGCATAGAGATGGAGTAGAGTTCATATCGTACCCCCATCGATAGGCCTTTTACTGAGGGAAGAGACATTATTTGTGGTCATGTCACCAGAGCAAGGATAACATCATCTTTTGAGGTAATAAAAAACAAACAACAGCATGAAGTTATCCATTAAAATGCATTGTCCCCAGTATCTTGGATTCTGTCATCAGAATTTGGATAATACTCATTGAAACCATAAGGCTTTACGATAAATGCAACTTGGCCATATGATGGCAAAAGTCCTCAGTGGAGGCATTCCCCTTGGACTCTAGCTGCTCTCGGAGGAGGTGGGCGGTGCTGTGGAAGACGACCTTCGTCGGGACACTGACTGTGAGCGCTCGGGGCTGTGTTTGTCATAAGGCTGGAGCTGCACCTCCAGGAAGTCCCTGTGCTGCTGGCTGATGACCTGGCTGATGAGTCCGGGCAGAGCCTGCAAGTTACTCAATAGAGTCTCCAGCTTTGTCTCCAGCAGGGCAATCCTCTTCTCCATGTCCTCTCCTCTCTCATTTAAGTCCGATATCATGTCATACATGATGTTCTGAGTCTGGAAGAGGGGAGAGGGAACACACTTAACATGATCCTTTTCCAAATTGGTGTTTTTTTTTTGTGATGGACAACCTAGAAATACTACAGTATATGTATCCATTATTAACAAGCAGGATAACATATAGAAAAGAAACACAGGCTTCTTTAATACGTCAATAACTATACAGTTGAAAGAATTCATTCTGAAAAAGAGATCAAGTGGAAGACTGTGAGCTTCATATTGAGAGATTCACTTTCAACACATTCAGTTCAGACTTTAAATAAAAAAACATGAATAGAACTGTTGTTGTCTTACATAAAAACAATTAAAGGATAGATTCACGGTTTTTCCAGTTTGTCTGGAAATACAATATTCACCTGCTCATATGTACATTGAAAGCGTTCATTGACTTCGTTGATTCAACAGTCATTTTGAAGTTCGGTCGAAGCCAATATGAGGCTTCAGCAGTTTGAAGTAGACAAGTCAAGGGGGTATCCTCTAAAGTTACGGTCTTCTTAGTTTCCTTTTAGTGCTTCAATGGACAGTATTTTCTTACTGAGCTACGGTGGAAAGAGAGGAACAAAGGGGGAATTTTATACTAACAACAGAGTAACGTTGGAAGACACCTGCTTGACGTGACTGACTCAGATTGCTGAAGCCTCATATTAGTTTTCAATGAACTTTTAAATGCATTTTTTTGCGCAGAACAAGGACGGTGCATTTTGTATTGTTTTAGGGCAAAGTTGAAAGAAATGTGAACCTATCCTATAATCTCAGCATCTAACATAAAATGCCAAATGGAATGGTTATGGAAATATCGGCATAAAAAGCAGTTCAAACTGACAAATCCAATTCTACAAGTTAAATGCTTTTATTTTGATGCTATCACAGAGTTATCCATTTTATTGGCTGCAATTTCCCAGCGAGAGGAGAGTAAATTCCACATTAAAAAAGGTCAGTCGAACGTCATGTTATGTTACAACTTTCCCTTAAAATCTGGCTGAGAGGGGCCGATTTTATATGACCAGTTTACAAGAGTTCATGTTTCCATGCAGACCACGATTACATTAGCCTGAGACCTTGAGGAGACAGGAAAGGTGTTTGCGGAGTTTGCATTATGCTTTCCTGCTCTTCTGATCCATCAACCATCGGCTCACGGACCTCTAAATGTACCTTTAGCTGCTGCTTTTTAATTTTCCGAGGTTCAGTTTTCACGAATAGTCAACAGCACACTAAATAAATCCATGTCACATTTCAGATGTGGTGTGGTGGTGATGCTGCTGGAGGGCGGTTACTGAGGTATTATTCAGCAGAGGACTAATAATCCCTGGCAGCCTGGAGGCGTTGCCATCTATCACTTACCTTGTCCTCTTCTGATTTGAGGGGGGGGGGTGTAATGGATAGGTTGTTTATTTGAATTAGTGAGAACTAAAGAAGCACTGACACCGCTCAACCTGACGGCTAGTGGAGACAAGGGTTTCACTGTGTTACTTACATAAACACTAATCTGATCCTTAACTTGTCATGCGTAGATTTAATCAGTGGCTCATAAATGCAATTTGACATTTAAACAGTTTGTGTAATGCTAACCAAACACTAACATATTCTGATATATTGTCTTTTCCACATGCAATCATTCCTTTGATTAAGACGTTGATTGCATGTGGAGCTGATCTGACCCAAGTCTGGGCCTCATCTGTAAATCATGAAGTGTAACAAGAACTAATTAAAAAGTGATGTTGTGAAATGCTATAGACCAAGAAAAGAGGCCCAGTAAACCATTAGGGAACCAATATAATCAATAGAGGATGAAACTGATGGCGCAAGAATATATGCCATTATTATGGATCCACTTTAACTGCATAGTGAAACCACAAAATTGACACCATCGACCCATTTCTGGACAAGGGAATGAGAGAAAGAGAGAGAGAGGAAAGTGGAAGAGATTGTTTCAAACAGCTTGAGTAAGCAATTTAGCAATTTGAGGACAATGAGGACATTTAATTCAGCCCAAAAGACAAAGTGAAGAAAATGCTGTGGAAAGAAAAATCATTCACCCAAACAGTGCGTCACTCGAGTCACATAAAATGAAAAGCCACATTCTATATTAGATAGAAGAGATAATGAGTTAAGGGGATACATTGTGATCTGAGGGATTTCACATTGCACTGCAGTGGCGATGCAGCTGCCAATGATATGTTCAGCTCTATTTCGTTTTTTCCACTGAGAGCACGAGGAGACTGAAGCTACTCTGCCCTCTTATGGCAACAGACACTTACAGCAACGATTACAGATCCAGCTGAGTGGCACTGGCTTTTAGCCACCTTATATCCAATGTCACATCCCGACTCTCGCTGCCGTTTTTACAGCACAAGTGCTTGGGCAATATTAACTAGGCTAATACCTTTCATGACACGCTGGCCTGGATCCAGTTTGACTGTGCTGTATGTTTGAATGTCAAATCCCTCTGCCTTTCTATCCTCTCTGCCTTTAATTCTGGCTGAATCATCAGATCACAGTGTGTCTCCCTTCCCAGGTTACTGATTCTGCTGTGTCAGGCTGGCGAGCTGCCTGGTCTTTCCCTAAGGTTTCTCTTTCGTGCATCTGGAGGCAAACATCAGAAAATGCAAAACGCCACAGACACAAAGGGGTCTTTGTCACTCTCGTTCAGTAATTTTGCAGAGAAAGTGTCCTGGGGATAGCAATTAACGCTGTGAAATAAAATGAAGTTATTATTTCAAACCTATATCAGAATCTCAGGTGAGTGCAGACAACCAGCAGCATCACACAGATGTATCTTTAATCACCCTGTGAACAGCCTGTCTGTTTATTTGACACCTGTAGACTTTGATCATATCAGAAAACACAACTAATTCAGCGAGTGAACTATAGCATGCATTGAATTCAATCACACAAAGGAAAAACTTATCAGGGTAGCTGTGTTTCCTAATGTACAATGCAGCAGTAGACTGTAAGTCTAGCTTACCTTAGCAAGGTCCACTAGTGAGTTTGCTTGGTCATTCAGCTTGCGTTGCTCCATTTTAACACTTCTCAATCTGAACACAAGACCATTCAGAACCCAATAAATTAACGCTATCAGAATTTTGTCATTAAATTTGTGCACACACAAGGCATACACACGGAGAACACTCCTAGGACATGCACAGGGTGTGTGTAGAGAATGCAGGGGTCAGTCTGTTTGGTTGAGTTGCATGCACGTGGAGAAGAGACCACAGCGGGTGGGAGAGCTGCCACTGAGGAGAATGATACCAGCACCCAACCAACACAACCAACACATCAACCATAATAAAGGAACGCGGCGGACTCATGCCACTCACGTCCTTTAGCTTCTTGATGTGTCAGATTATAAAACACCACAAACGGCTACAAGTTCTCCTTCTGGTTCAACCAACTTTTCTCTGTTTGAGTATATGAATGATTTAGTCACTCAAAAAGCCACATATATCAAACATTGTTTTATGTGAACATAGAGACTAAAGTTTCATCTTTGGAAAGCAGCAATCTGCAAATATGTGGACCGTTTTCCTTTTGAGACTTCCAATACAAACAAAAAAATAATCGTTGCATCAGAATTGAGAAAACGTATGCCTTCACAATTTGCCACTTAAAGGAATCCTGTTCATCTTGAATCATGACTAGAAAATTAAACATGGCTGGTTTTAATAAAGTCATCATTTTTTCCAGTGACAATAAACTTATGGCCCAAAATCTTACTTGTAAAGTCTGCAAAAATGAACTTGCCTCCTTCATACAACATGCTTAAATAATTCACATCTCCTGTTTAATTAGGCTTCTAAAGCCTGTTCTACTCATCATCTCAGGGGGCTGAAAAACAGCAACTATGCAGTATTGTGGAGTGTCGACCACACGTGGTTTCAAGATGTTAAAGAGGTAATCTTTTTCCAGAATCACCCACGCATGCTAAATTAAACTTGGCAGAATACACAGAATAGCATCTCGTCGGCAAGTCTGCAAACGTTCCGGATACAAAAAAATAAATAAAAACCACCTTTAACTGACTGAGACATGAATGCAGTTTGAGGTGATTACAAGGTTGTGTGTGAATCGAAGGCAAACAGTAATGAATATCGAGTAGGGATTTAAAGGGCTCTGGGGGGTAGTCTGCTAATTAGCTGAGATGCACCCATTCCCATGCAATGCCGGATCACTCCTCTGTTTCCTGAAGACAGGCAGATGTGGAGTGAAGATGACAGGTTAGACCAACAGAGGGTGCCACGGGAGTCACTAAAGGAAACTACAGGCAAGGGACGGTGTCCTGATAACCGAGGACCGAAATGCTTCATACGAAGCAGACTCAAAAGACAACAGAATAGAAAACTATTGCACTTTTATTATTCTTGTATTCATATGAAAGAAAAACGGGGGCATCTAAAATGATGGAAGTTAATAGGTATTTCATGTTAAATGACTTTGCAGTTGATGTAAGACCTAAAAAATTACACATTTCACAGTTGGATGACCAATAGCTTTGAGATGGGGTCAAAGCACAGGGCAGCTTGAGGTCAGGACAAGGAAGCTCACGTGCCCTGTCTTTTATATTCTATGTGTCTCCTTCCCTCAGTCAATCACTCCTCACGGGCATTTCTCCTTTTCAATGGCCACTCTAAATCTGCTTGCTATTCATCAACGGAAAACAGCTACGCTAAGCTTTTTAATACCCCACTAAATCAGTTAAGGCCATCTCAGTTAGTGCTGCACCATATTTGTTACCCTCTCAACTTGCTTTCTTTGTCATGACCTCCCTTCACCTCATTGTGGAACGAAATGCTAATTTCTCTTCAGTGCAATGGCGAGGTGACCATTCTGCAGCTCGTCATTCTTTTTCCTGTCCCCGCTGACGGCTTCATGCCGTCGGTCACAGTCGCAGCCCCTCGGGCTCAAACGGGATTGCTCGGAGACTTTACCCTGACCTTCCTCTCGGGTCAAGTTCCTGTGTCTCCAATCCTCTCATCTCTGAGCTAACCGGCACTCACTGCCCTGCCTCTTGCTACGATTCCCACTTCAACCTTGTAGATGGAAAGAGACAGCTCCCAAAGGGGATGGTCTGACTGCATAGCTGTAATGGCCTAAAACATTACATCCAGTAAGACATTTGGTTGCATGCGTGCAACATCATGCCTGTAGTGTGATAGCCCGCACCATCCAAATAAACTCAGGGGTGATAAAACTGTCTCTACAGCTTACTCTGCTATTTCTTCTTAGTGCAGAAATGCATGACAGCCGTATGTCTGTGTTATTATGCTGTTTACCAGCCATGATAACACCATTGCAGCGTCTTTGCTACTGTGTCATCCAACAGAGAAAATGGGGAAAATGTGGCTGCAAAAGTAGCAACAGGCGTAACAATGGTTCCACACGCCGAAAGATGACCCTGAGCCCTGATCTGCATGAGCATGACTGCTACGTTGTTTAACATGACTTGAGGGCTACGATAAATCATATACTTGTGTTACTGCAGGTCTGTCTCCTGTGGAGCTCTAGTCGTCATCCTTCGGTACGTGAAAGCACAGTTGATTGGAGTTTAATCAGTGGCTTTCTGATTAAAGATCAAATTCTCATCACATCCATGCAGAAATGGAAAGAAAAACACCCTCCATCACCGATAATTGAAATTCACTTAATATTCATCTGTGGGTGTGTTTAGAAAGTGCAGCATGGGTCTACTAACTAATAAGAGTTGAAAAGGTGTTTTTGCTGGTTATTTAAAGCTGTTTGTTTGCAAAATGCTGAAGATTGAAGGAAAAATGTGAGACTAATGTGTATTTGATCAAATTGTCATGCTATTCAGTTGAACAGACATCTAATAAAAACCTTTGTAGCAGTTTAAATGAAATAATCTGGCAACATTATGATTGTGTCATGTGAAACCATTCAATCATTGCAAACTACCACATTTTTTCATGGCATGAATTTCACTTATCAAATGAAGGAGTGTAATTTTTTAGTCACATTATTGGGTTCAAGGACAAGCTCTCTTTAGCATGCACACAACAGGTCTGTATCTACATGTGAGGCGAAGACTTACTTTCGAGCTCTATTGCATTGTGTCGACACAAACAGGAAAAAAAGGAAACATGAAGTAGACAAATGAATTATTACAACATCAGATAAACATATTCAAACTGCAAAATCTGTTTGCTCAAATCTTGCTGCTGGGAACCCTCATCTCTACGCTGTCACCTCACCTCTGAACAGCAGCAACAATTCTTTCTTGACTTATTTATTCCTGCAACCAGGAAGTGTTATCTCTCTGTGTTTGGACTGTTTACGCTAGCTGCAGCTTTGCTTGCTCTCCTAGTCTAATCCCTTTTTTCCACACAAGTGCTGGTTATCAGAAGTCGATCAAAACAAACTTTTCTGTAAACATTCACCAACGCAGACAGTGCCTCCAAGCGTCTATGGCCACAACTGTTTACATCACACATCCTTTACAGTGATTGAAGACTTCTGAGAAAGTCTTTCACAGCTTTGACCAGAGGAAACGGGAACAATGATATCTAATTTGATGTTTGCTATCGCCTCAACACGGGTCAATGACGGCTGTAGGACCTTTCCAACTCTCCACTTGAGCGATCTGCTGGCTGTCAGGCCGCTTCCTGTCCTATATTCATCTCACCTACAAGCGATACTTAAAACTCTCAAAGATAAGGCCTGTGAACACACTACCTCATGAAGTAAACAGATAGAGGATTAAGGTGTGACGGTAGGATGTTGACACCATGCTGAGTAGTTGTCCTTGCACACGGTGCTGGACGTGACTTTTTTCCCATTGAATCTGGTTCTCTATAGATTTAGCTTTAGCTCAGAGGGATTTCCATTATTAGGCTGTTCTAGAGAACAGGAGGTGGACATGAGACGCTGTCATCACCGCTGCAAATCGGATGAATAACACAGCAAGGACATAATGACTCGACAAAGCAACCATGACACAAAAATCTGGATGTGGGTTGCAGCAGCAGCAGCAGCAGAGAGTTTGTGTATTTCTCTACCTCTATGCCCTTGTAATTAAAAACCCTGATGTCTTTGAAACATAAATGTAAGATTAATGAGCAAATCAAAGTTGCACACCAAAAAGACTCATATATGTACATAAAACCACAGAAAGCAAACAAACATACAAAAAGGGGACATTTTACTTGAGCATAACGCTACATTTTAACAAAATCCCTGCTCATCTAGTGACTTATTCTAATAAAGCAGTAATTGCAAGAAGCCACAACCTGGATGTGCTTCTAAGCACTGTAGGTTGAAGAAAAACCAAGAGCGAGGTGAGGCTAAAATCAATACTTAGATAGCACTTCGGGGGTCCTCGGGGACCCACTAAAAGACTAGCTGACAGGCAAGACAAGCAGAAACCCAAGTGTCAGCCCGACATCTGATTTACAGCGAAACAAACACCAGAGTCAATCTGACGGCAAAAGGTGAGAGAGAGATCAATATCATACTGCTGTCAATTCTGTAACTTCAGAATATTTCAAGGTAAAATGAGTTTCTGGAATAATTCTGTAAAACTGAGAACCGACTATTTACATAATATACCAACAAGTTTCTGGGAAGTTTCCCCAAATATCATTCAGAGGAAAATGCCAGTTCACAATAATTTTGATAGAAATGGCTTAAAAGAGCCTCTAGTGTATCAGTGAATACTATTTACATAAATGTAGTTTTCTCGCATATTTTGCCACTCTTTATGCTGCAGAATCAATCAACATTATCACATCGGCAAAGTTAAAGTTAGTCAAGTCAGTTGAAACAAGTACAAGATTCTTCAACAATACAAATACATATTTTTGCTACAGGTGTCAAACAAGTCAGATTTCAGGTTGGTGTTGCATCGGTACACCAAGTGAATACACTGCGGGATAAAAGGCATTAGACGGACATGAGTGGCGAGGTCAGGGGTTGAGAGCGGGGTACCTACTGGTGAATGGCTTGGAGAAATTTCCTCTGGTGCTTCCTGACTCTGGCGTGGTCCATCTTCCTCACCAGTTTGGTGTTCTTATAGATGAGCCACGTCTCCCTGAGAACATTCGCAGCTGTGTTTTTCACCTAAAGTGCAAAAAAAAAAAAAAAAGGGTAGCACTTGAGTCAAGAATGCAGAAAGGGAAATTTTTGACATTTGATGTCAAAAATAATTGAATTTGGGAGCTTTCACTTACTCTTTTTGTTAGCTGGGTGTCCATCATAAAATTGTGGACATGTTTTTCAGCTTTGGTTAACTCCAGTTTCTTTGCCACCACAGCCACCACCAAGGCAGTGCAGCCAGCGCCCTGTGACACAACAAGAAACAACAAGCACAGAAATGTAACTTACAATTTATTTCCAGCCATGAAACAGTAGTAGCATGTTAGTTATTTTCAGAAAAAATATCAAGGCTTTCTGTCAATATCAGAAAATATTGACTGGTAAAAAGAACAAAAACTACACTGGAGCACTCAGTCTGCCTTTCTCACCATAATGCCAGTCAGGAGGCAGACTCCTTTCCCACAGTATGTGTTCGGAACCATATCCCCATATCCAATGGTAAGAAACGTGATTGAGATCAACCACATGGCTCCTAGAAAGTTGCTGGTTATGTCCTGGTTGTCATGGTACCTGTAATAAATGATAAATGCAATAGGTTGACTGACCTTCATGCACCCGATGCAGTCCAGCTTCACTTTATGACGTTTTCTCATTTAAAAAACCTAAAACAAATCAATGTAGTACTGTACATATGAAAAAAATGTGTCTGAATACTGCAGAGCTTTAATCTTTTCTTGTAAATCATTTAATCTTCAAGTTCAGACCCCGAGTGAGCTATGAAGTGTGTGTATGTTTTCTATTTTTATGCCTTATCTATGTTTCATGCTGAGCAGTGCTGCATAGCGTGAGAAACGGATCCAGGCACCTCTCGCAAGCTCTCACAGTCCACGCTGCGATGATCCACAGCGAGATGGTGAAGACCAGCAGCACGGTGCCGGGACAGATGGTCATGAGGGTCTTCATCACAAATCGTGTGTTAAAGTTAATCTTGTTGAGCGCACCGATGCTGCGTGACGAGGCGTCTGTGAAGAGCTTGCTGTGCAGCAGCATGACACGAGCGATGAGGTACAGCCGCAGGAACATGGGGATGGACAGGATGATGTCCACATCTGCATCCATCTTGGATGGCACGTAGGAGTAGGCCAGGCGTGCTGTCCAGGTAAAGGTGTAGTTCCCTGGGATGGGGTGGATGGCGCACACCAGGATCTCCAGGCAGATGAAGAATATGCGCTCATATGTCATGGCTATCCTCCAGTCATCAGCTGCGTTGTCCACCATAAATAACTGCAAGGAAAGGGCACAGTGAGGCCAATGGAGGGTAACATTTCCATCATGCTGACACAGCAAGCTACAGGAAATCATTAAACCCCATTAAACAATAAGTCACAAATAGCCTTGAGTCATTAAATCATATTGTTTTGTCACATTTTCTAAAGACCATTGCAGTTTCTTTCCCCACGTTGTTGCCTATTTAAGACGAATGAAATACAAAACATTATTTTGTGTAAAATTCACTGTGCTTTAATTGAAGGAAGAAAGAAAATAATAAATAAGTGATAAAGGGACGACACTACACTCTTTCAAGGGCAAAATGGCCTTCAGATAGGCACTGAGATATCTGAAAAAGGTTGCAACACTGAAATATCATGACTTAGATTTTAAACACAATACAAAGACAAACATGGTGTTTTATATGTTTTCACGGCTAGCCATTTGACGCTATTCATTTATGTTTAATACAAAAGCCCCTGCGTTAACCTATCTCAAGGTTCAAGCATTTTCAAGGATGATTTCCAAATTAATGTGAAATGGATGGAATGCAACGGCTGTCTGAAGGGTAGAAAGTTAGAGCTAAAACAATTAGTCAATTCAAATTTTCAAGCAAAAATAGTGAAAACATGCCAAATATTCTTTGGTCCCAGCTTCTCAAAAGAGACGATTTGCTGCTTTTCTTTGTCATACATATCGCTGTAAAGTAAATATCTTTGGGTACATGGGACATTTGAGGACCTCACATTGGGCTCAGGCATCTAAAACTACAGCAAATGGAAAGAATGAAATCAATATGTGATTTACAGTAAGATAGCCCAAATAGTCCAAAAATGATGCGGTTTCTCTTTCTGCTTTCAGACTCTTTTGAATATAAAAGGATTTTAAGAATAAGCGTTACATTAACAGCTTGCATTCTCAACTTTAAAGCGTTATACTGATGAGAACATCTGCCGCTTCCACATTAGAGTTAGCTTCTGATCGCCTGGCCACCCCGACCAGAAGGTAGGCTGTTCCACTGGGGAGTTCAGTGTGGGTGGATTTCAACAGCCCTCATCACTCTTCTCCACCCTGTCCTCCGTCATCACTTCCTCACTTGGTCACCTCTGCTACTGCTGCTCCCTCCTCTTGTTCCTCCCCTCCCTCCTCCTCAACGCTTTCAATCCAATCTACAGTTGTCTTCGGCCAGAAGATTCACTGCTCGGTGTATTCATCCTGAACTAACGGCTGAGCCCATGACCGCCATCGCCAGCTCACTCACAGCCATCCCCGGTCATGCTTACAGACGTACATACACTCTCTCAAGTTTTATATTTGCAGGTTTGGGTTGCAGATTAAATGCTATCAGATTGTATTAGTTCCCCCTACATTTCTCCAATAATTCCTCTTTTTGACACGCCATACTGATATCCCCTCACAGCTTAATATTCAAAGTGTACAGTTTGGATTTTCAGTTCCTCCACGAATAAATGGTAAAGAATAGGTTCATAATGGTTAAAATAAATGTTTCAACTTTTTCATGGCCCACATTTATATTTAACGTCATCCTTTTCTTGCAGCATTTACAGTAAAACAAGCCTTTTTTGTACGACATGGATCGTAAAGGTACGTTTTGCCACATGCAGAGGACAGCAATCATCAGAATCAGAACCGTTTATTGCCAATGTATGTAACATACAAGGAATTTGTCATGGCAGGTGGTGCATAACATTAGACAATCAACAACAATCAACAACATGCCTCTGTATCAGGGCTTTTTTTCCGCCTAGTTTCTAGTGGCATCAATATGTCGGTTTTCAAACACAGTAGATATGGACACACACAACCACACACACAGACACACACACTCGAAGCACACATGACAACTCGGCATCTTGCCACATACCCTCCATTTATTTTAATTTGGACATTCCCATTATAGAAGTAAAAACTGTTCCAATCCTGGAGGGCTAATGGGATCAGTGACCTAGATTTTACATTTATCAGATATGTAACGTAAAATTGAAGTGCTGACAAAGTCATATTTTTCACATTGAAATAAAAGGCGCTATACAACATGTTCAAGGACGAAGAAAGCACATAAAAGGCAATAATGTAACACTGAAACTTTTCTCACAGACCTACATGAATGCTCCACATACACCAGCTCGACAGCTTCAAAGGCGCTCTGACGCTACAGCTCAGCCGCCTGCTTTGCTTGAACACAAAAACCTTCACTGAACCCACAACAGCAAACACAGCACGTTATTACAGCTTCGGATCCAATTATATGTCCAACAGCCACTGTGCAAGAAATATCAACTGTCAACAAGCCGGCACATTACAATGAAAGAGAGAACAAGCTGCAGCTAATACAAGTCCCCGAACAAACGGTACAACTGACCCACAAAGCCTCTGCTGCTCATTTATCGTTATTTAAAGGCGACAATCAAAGTTTCTCCCAAACACAGAAAACAGACATATTAAATTTTCAGTGGCAGTTGTTCATATCAAATGAGCAACACCAAGCTCTTTTAACAAACTGACATCTGTCCGAGAGGTGTGTAACTCTAACCGCAGCTCGTCTTGTTCGCTTTCCAAGTGAGTGTAATGTAGACATGGAAACACAAGCTGTGACTCCACTCTGCTGCGGTGTCTTACTTACAGAGTTAGAGCTTTGAAAGCAGCCAAATCTATTGTTTGCACACAGCACAAGCAGCGTTTTATTTTACATTTTAAACAACAAACCGACCCTGTCAAAGGCAGTTACAAAGTTTGTTACCTCAAAACAATTTAATTAAACATTTACACGCAGGTTGCATAAGGAAAGCCTACTTGGTGGGTAAAAGCAATTATGGTAATGGATGACCTGAAATACAATACTCAAGGGCCCTTTACCTCAGAGCATCAAATATTCCATGCAAGCAGCAGAACCAACAGCTATGACAGAGAGGTGGAGGAAACTAGGATGGGTGTTTTAAATCATGTCAAAATACGGAGGAAGACTGTGAGAGTCAGGCCTAAAACCAGACAGTTGATGAAACAGGACACTAAATTAGTTACAGGAGGCTGACAAATAATTTAAACACAGCGAGTAAATGGATTTTAAATGTGAACTCACTTAATTACAGTCAAGACATGTCTTTAAAGAATGAAAGCAAAGAAGACTGCAGTCTGGCAATCAGCACTATGGCACATGCGTTTTAAAGCATCACAACCCCAAAACTAGAGGCTCAAAGAGTCCAAATGAGTCTAATTTGTGTTGGTCAAGTAGTTCTCTGTTTTTGAAAATATTTTCTGTACATACAATATAAATCAAGCAATCATGTGTACCGAGAATACAACAAGGAGGTGGAAAATAGAGAAGAAAAGATTGTTCTTCAAAAGGGGAATGGTCTCAGAATTTGCCCATATTTTGGAATAGCTCATCAATATGCTAACATGCGCACAGGGAAAAAAGCTAACATGCTGGTGGTTTTTCCAGTTCACTATCTCAGTTTCACTGAAAGCAATGCTCTCTTTCTCAGGAATGCCCTGATCACATTCAAACAGTTACACAATCTCACCTGGAAGATGTCCAGTACAACCAGTCTGCTGGTTAAGCAGCTCCACTGAGCAGTTGGGGTTAAGAGAGTCTCGCATAGCCAGACCTATCTCCAAAAGCGTTGTGTCAGCGCTAGAGAAAGGTCTGGGTCCACACGTTATCAATCGGCTATGAAAAGAAATGCTCTGGCTCATTTGTATTAATTTAAACCAATCACAATCACGTTGGGTAGCGTTAAACATAGGATATGAGGAGAGGAGGATGCCAGCTGAAATAGGCGGCTAATGGCAGGCTTATACCCATAGTCTACATCTGGTGAGTCAGCTTACGGTTAAGGGCCTTGCTCAAGGGAACCTCAGTGGTGGTTATAAGAGAGAGTCATGTCTGCTTTTCACTTTTCCCACTGGACTGGGAGGTTGGACCGACAACCCTCCGGTCACATGCACGCTTATCTCACCTTTACGCCACCACTGGTGTGTAGCAGGTGTAATGTTTACCATGTTCAACATCCTAGTTTAGTGTGTAAGCATGCTAACATTTGCTAGTTAGCACAACAAATAAAGTACAGCAGAGCCTGATGGGGATGCCATTTGTTTTGTATTTGTATCGTAAGTATTGGACAAATTCAAATTTTGAGTTGACAATGGCATCAGATTAAAACTGAAGGGATCACCGAAGTTTATTATACTTCATCCTGACGGAGACATGAATGTCTACGAGGGCATTGCAATCCATCCAATAGTTTCAACATTTTACTCAAAACCATAAATGTCAACCTCATGAGGACCCTACAGTAAAAGTCAGGGGGTCACCAAAGTCGGTAGGCTTCACCCTCTGGAGAATCACAATATCTGCACAAAGTTTCATGGAGCTTTCCATCTGGACCAAAGTGGAGGACTGACCTAACAACAGCCCGACTATCATGGCTAGAAGAAAAATCAACGGCAACATTTCTTTCCAGAAACAATGTCCCTCACACCAAACTGAGAGAGAAAAGAATTAATCACAACCTGGGAAAATCAAAGCTATCTACAGCCAGATACCTTCATAAAGGAATTTAGAAACAATGTATGTTTGTTATCTAAACCTTCTAACCTTAACCCTGGCCAAAATGCCATCTCTTTTCCAAAAATGGCATCCTGCAGTGACAATAAAGTACACATACATTAAGTTACTGCATTGTGCAACACATCTCAGAGAACAAACAGCTGATACAGCGACCACGAGGACGATTTGAGGGCAAATCAAGCTTCTCTCAGCTTGTTTTCTGATGGACACCAAATACAGTCTAATCGCTCAGAGTGCAGGCCCCTCGCTCATCATGGGGAAGTTTCATTCATGTCGGGTCGAGAGACAATACAGCTGAATATGTCCTGGGATCATTCTCTGCCTGCCGCTGTCCTGCGTCTACACGGTGTAGTCTCGGAGGAGTTCACCTGCGATGCTAAGCTGGGTTGGTTACTGGTTTCACGACGCTCAATATAACTAATGGAGTCCGGCTCAATATTTAATCTGTGTAATGTAGAGATGGGAACATATATCTTGTCACTGAGGATGAAATCGCTCAATCTCATTAGTGAATTAGGTTGAGAGGTTAGACATTAATGCAATGCTTTATTTATGATATCAAAGTGAGCCACTAAAAGGCCACTTTGCTGAGTAAATCCGAAGCTGTTGCTGATTCAGTTTGCTTTTGTTTCTGAAATTAAGTCTCACATTTGTATTCACATTCTTCTCTTCAAGCAAAGTAAAGCAACTCTGAGCCAAAGTAAAAGCTCGTATAAATATTTATTTCTTATAGCTGCTGCAGCCAAATGCATTGATAACCTAAAAGCATCTACATGTTTAAAATAAAATGCAGAAGAAAATTTAAACGCCATCAATAAATCATTTTCAGGATTCTCAACTCATTGGGAGGCTGAGCGTCTCTGCCCTTGAAAGCCGGTATGTTCAGTGAAAACATTGAGGTCACCAGTGGTGGTTATCTGACTCCAGTCTGGAGTCTCAGGTAGAGGACAGATTTCACTGTGAGACATGCAAAGCGTCTCCTGCTGTTAGACCATATCTCTGACACAGACACACCACCCAGGGGCAGTCTTACAAGCATGGCCAAGTTTGACTTCACTGGCAGAGTTTTGGCGATGTGTTGCTGTTTTATCTTTTCTGCAGATTGTAAAATGTAATACTGTGCAATTGTGAAACATCAGCACTGACTTTTATCACAAAAAAAAATACACATCAAAGACAGAACAGACGCAAAAGCATCTTGCATTAGTTTAAGAAAACTCAGCAGAACTGTCATCACAAGGTACATCGACACAGCAGTGGCCTCAACACAAACGCCTCTCGGCAAGCGAGCCTTTGATGTGAGAAGAAAAGAAAACTTTCAAAATGTCAGTTTCTGTCTGTTTGGGAATTAGGTGAACTCATCAACCATCTTAGCAGCGAGAGCAGGAATATACTCGCGGCTCGTAGCGCATATCAGACTTTGACAAAGACAAATCAAAGTCATGAAGCAGCTACAGACTCTAACCTCCATTTCCACTCACACCGTACAGTAAGTCGCTGCCTGCCAACGCAGCAAACTCAACTAAAAAGTCTTACAAGTCCTCCGGCGGATCGCCAGCGGTTAACAAAAGACATCATTGGGGCTGAATCAGGCTGATAACATCTGAAGGAGAAGTACACGATAAAGCTGAACAACAACAATGTGTTTAAAAGAGGATTAAACATTAATGCTACGTATCCGAACTGTAGCCGGTACAAGTCTAAGGACATTTAGCTGGACATGGAAACACTGTTTCTCTCTGTTGATACACTTGGCTCAGTAGGTCACCATCACTGCCATTGCAGTGCAGCAGATTTATCCAGAAACAATTCACAGTTGGACAGTTGGAGTCAAACATCTACACCGCCTGACCTGACCTTTTGAGTTTTCAGTCACTCTGAGGAGGAAAAACTTCTTGTTTTTGTACCCGATAAAAATGAGAGGACGCAGTCTTTACTGAGTCTGACAAGCAAATGACTTTTAAGGGGTTAGAAGTGGTGAGGAAATATTTCATCATCCTGACTTATGCTTCTAACTACATCCGACAGGCACCTGCGAGTACACATGGATGTGCATGCATAATCTACTTCACTGCAGGAGCAAAATTAATTTCATGGAAAAGTGCACTTTAGAAATAGCACTCTAGTAATATCCCAAAACACATTCTGCTCATCGAGAGTAAATAAACAAAAACAACAAAAGTAAAGGTGACTTGAGTCAGCGTCGGTTCGATGGGAACACTACAAGTTTGAAAATTAAGTAAGAAAGAGAGCTGAAACAATTAATTTTTATCAGATGCAAATGAAATAAAGCACAGAGAAAATCCAGGGCAAACGCACCATCCAGAGCAACTGTGTGTGCGTGTCTGTGTCATTAGCAAGATAGATTTTTTTATAAATGTGTGTGTGTGTGTGTGTGCATGTGTGTTTGTGCAAGCACACATGTCAGTCTGTGGTAACCAAGTAATGAAATAGGCATACAAGCAACAATAGGCACAAAATCTCCTCAGGCAGGGTAGCAAAGGAGCAGCTGATGCGGTGGAAGTTAAAGCAAACACTAGGAACTGGTTTCAAATAAAAGACAGAGTCAGGTTCCAGGAACTGGCTGATGGTTTGTTCCAAAAAGGACTTGATGAATTAGGTGTTCAGGCTTTTACGTTTGAATAAATTGTATATAAATCATTGTGGAGAGGGGTTATGTGATGAAAAGTGCATTGCCGTAATCCACTCTGGGGCAAACAATTGCTTTAATAAAGTTTTCTAGGTCATCAAGAAGGGAAACATCTTTATCGGGAAGAGAGAAGTTTATCTAGGGTGAAAAATGTTTTCGATATTGATGTGAATGTCAGAGAAGTCTGGATCAAAGAAGTTTGAAACAACCTTCGTGTGGGCTAAATGTGCAGCTCCTGACAATTAACAGAATGGGAAGAAAAGCTTGTTTTTGAGCTAAAATGAAAAAATTGCCTGTAGTGAAAGAAAGAACATTTTGAATGTGTAAAACCAAGGCTTCAATCTTTTAAAAACTGCCATCGTCAGCATATTTACCAATCCAGATGTGCTGCTGCATCACAACAGTCAGAATACATGCACAACAGTTGCTTATGAAACTCACTCTAATGGAAACCTGCTGTGATGAAAAAGTCCCGTTTGAAAGATCACAACTAAATCAATATATAATTTAACATCAAGACAATCAAGAGGTTAAAAAGATCAGTTTAGGAATTGAATAATTTACACAGGATTAAGTAAAAGGTGTGGAAGAATGAACATGATACTCATGTTAACTTACATGCTTTCTAATTTATAAAGAGCAACTGGGAACTGTCCGCCAGGGAAATGAAAACACTTTTGTTATGCATTGAAATATGGTAATGATGTCTGTGCATTTCTATCATCCCTCATAAAGAAAGGTTTACAATGAGGCATCTGAAGGGGGCGAAACATTTTACTGTTGGGCTATTTCAATGACTGATACTCCCCGGGGACTTGTAAACACTAAATATACCAACAAGGCTGATGAATATACTGTAGCCAATACTATGAATGCAAAAGCAACCTCATGTTTAGTCCAAATGTAATATTTTTTGGTTCTACTAAAACATATTCTACATCTTGAATAAGAGCAGATGAAAACAGCTGGATCAGCTCAAACTATTCAGCTAAAGGCATTGAAAAAAACAACAACATCGCAATATTTCATTCATTAAGATTAAACATGATGAGTTATGCTTCTTTTCAAGTGAAGTCTTCTCTTTTAAGCTGATTTAATAAAAAAATAAACATTAATTTTGTGGCTGTACAACAAAGACACAAGTGCTGAAGAGAAGGGAGAACTGTGAGCAATGTAACAATCCGAGGCAAGGTCATAAAACGCTCCACGTGTTGGAACATCTCAGGAGAGGCTGACAATCTACACTCATCCACTGAGCCCTGTGAGGAGTCCGTAAATCTTATCAAAATGTGTAATGAACTTTTGATGTGGCTTCAAAAGATGATGATCAGTCTACAGTCTATAGTCATTAATGCAATCACAGGACTGAATAGATGTTCTGTCGTTTAAAGTCATGGAACAAACATTAGACATTTTTGCTGGGGAATGAAGAATACTATGATGAAGAGTAAATATGACTTCATTGAGTAATTACACTGTCCCACACTGCATAGAAACTCAAACGTAATACTTCAGTTACTTTCACAATAAGTTATTTGATTTGGTAGATTTCGGCAAGTCAATAAAATTCATCTTTTCTAATCTGAAAATACAAATATTCTGCTAAACATGTTCAGTACCACACCAATTTGTGGCATCCTATAAAGTTGTAAAGACGTTAATTGAACGTTAAATTGAGCATGTACTAAATGCGATGAGACATCTACTGTTAAAGCAGACCCTTGCTGCTGACCCTTCAACACCAACAGTTAAAGAATAAGAAAGGTGTTACAACATTACCTGGATCTCTCTTGCATGGTATATGATAATCAGCCCCAGGAGAATGATTGTAGAAAGGCTTATCAGGCATTTTAGAGCTAAAGAATAGAGGGACTCCTGGAAAAGAGCAACAACACTATAGCTAAACAACAAACATCATGACATTAAATCACATTCTGGTGGTGGTAAACCAACCCTATTATTTGCAACAAATTCTGACATATGATATATGTTTGCACTATTGGGTGGTTGGACAGCAGTGGGCCTTTTGGCCTGCATGTGGGACACTTTGCAGTGAGCCTACTTATTTAAAGTGACTGATATTCTACAACACCTTATGCACAAGTTTTTTGAATGACCTGCTCTGCCAGTCACATGCAACTAAATCAACGGCGTGGGCTTTGTGTAAATACGTACCTTTCCATAAGCTCCCCATGAGAGTTCAGTCTCTATAACCATAACAACGATCCCAAACATCCCAAAGATTAAAGCATAGTCGCTGAGCCGCTTCCTTTTCTCAAACAAGGCCCTCCTGTGCCCGAGCTTTTCCCCAATGTTCTGGTTCTTCTTTTTCCCCGATTTACCGCCGCTGTGGCCGCAGCCTCCCGCTCCGTCTCCCGATGCGTAAGGCATCAGTGTGGTGGAATTATTCTCCGGCTTGGATACTAAAGTGTCCGACGCATCTGCGGCTGAGATGGGCTGCAAAGGCTGTGACTCGGAATCGAACTCGTGTATGTTTCTGCGGGACGAGCTCAAGTTGCTCAGCGGCCGCATTACGCCGCCGTTGTATCTGCAGCTGCTCATGGCTATTTCATTGTAGGAGTTACTGTCTTTGTGGCTGCTGCCCAGGCTGCCCCGCTGCCGATCTCGGCAATGCTGCTGCTGATGGTGAGGATGATGATGCCTGGATGAACTACCATGACTAGAGGGTGTGAACTCACAGACGCTGTACTGGCAACCTTGCCTCGAAGACGTTTCTGAAGGTGTCCTTAAAGTTCCCACAGTGGTCGGCGACGTCCCGCGAAAGATGAGGCTTTTTCTCGCATCACAGGTGCAGCTACTGCAGGTGCAGCTTCGGTCGTGCTGCTTGCCGATCCGATCCTCCCGCCCGCAGTAGTGCTGGTACTTACAGTGCTTGAACTGCTGCTCTAGAAAGAAATCGTTCTGCAGCTGCAATGGGGTTTCCATGTCAGTGCTGCCGTTTAAAGCAGCAGCCGGGTACCACAGAGCACCCGACGAAGGGCGTTATGGTACTTACGGGAGGACAGGACCGCTGCATGAATAGACCCATTTCGGCTCCGGTAGAATGTGAGCGGAGCCTCCGATTGGGCAGGGGGGGACCAAAACAACTGCCTCGACGTCATGAAAAGGTTGCAACCATGAGATGTGAAGCCCAGCCTTATTTAATCAGGATCAACAGTATTATTTCTTTGTGATTTTTAAGATCATACCTGCACTGTTACACCTTTAGAGAGATCTGAACTTGTATTTTTTTTTTTTAACTTTTCTGAAACTGCAGCCAAAAGGAGAGTGAAAGAAGAGAGTCTTAAAAGTGTAAATTGAAAATATATAAAATGTGTGTGTCTAATTTGTACTGCTATTAAATATCACCTTGTGTACACAACTCTGCATTGTGAGATAGGTGCCACAGGTGTGATTTATCTTTCGCACAAAATAGCTATCAGCCACGCCAAGGCTAATCATAAATTCCTGACTGATTTCCCATTTATTGACTTCATAGGAAACACACGTAGCTCGCTATCACCGCTGATTTACACGGTGCCGACTCCATTCAGCTCGTGAGCCGTGTGACCATGTGATCGTGCAGGCCTGTAGCACCTACATGGCCAGGGCTCGTGTCTGCAGCAACAGACTGATGTGTCCGCTGGTGGCTTCGTTATTAATGGAGTAGAAGAGTTATATCACCCCGAGGAAATACAGCCAACTACCCGAGATTGAGCAGCTGTGGAGGCATAAACCAAAGGATGAAACCCAATCATCCACACGTCCTGGCGTATGCAGCAGCAACAAATTTAGTCTAGGATTGTTAGGCTATATTGGAGTTATGTTTTTGTCTATTTGTAAGGGGATTATGGTTAGAGCTGCGCAGTCTGCTCACACGGCTTTCCTCGCTTCAGTTGCATTGGAGTCGTTAAGTTGTCTCTCCCTACATATACATCACCCACGAGACCAGCAAACAACAATAAAGAATCGAAACAACTGAAAAGTTGCAGGGGACGAGTTTAAAATGTATACATGTAGTGTCATATTGTGAACATATAGTCATATGTATTGTTTTTGAATAGGACTTATGAATGTGTTGCTGTTCGCGGAGCTGGAAGTCAGTCCATTGTGAACTAACTTCAGCACCGTGGACAGCTCCACTCGCTCATTGATCACTACCAACCCTTTAATAAAACAAGCCCTCTGCACAGGATCGCAATGCGCACTTACTCCTGATTGGCTGGGTCCACATACCACGTGACACCCTTACCTTCACAGCTTTTTCTTCTTCTCTCTGTGCATCCAGTGAATGAAGTCAGTCTGCATAAATTCAAGCCACGTATCTTCAACAGGATGGACACGGTATCCTCTCCGGACGTACATGTTATTATTGTGGGCGGGGACACAGAGAGAGGGGAAAGAGCGCCGGAGAGTTGTTCATTTAAGCAGAATGGGGATATTTGTACACGGTGTTACGATACGGGGATGCATGTTTTCCAGTTATCTTTAACATTGCACACAAAATAGTCTGTATTTTCCCTCATTTATGTCATGAGTTTCTTCCCAGTAATCTTATCAGAAGCTTCATAATCACCATCGAGGCTCACCAGCAGAAATTAGTTTTAAGGAATCTGAAAGTTGATATAACTTTCATGGAGATAATATCCATATCCATATCTATCTATCTATCTATCTATCTATCTATCTATCTATCTATCTATCTATCTATCTATCTATCTATCTATGTGTCTTACAGCACAAAACCTTGCCTTTCCAACATGAGCAGAAATTATTGTAAAACTGCATGGCAAAATAGCTCATATAGATAAACAAGAGATATAGATCTGAGATGACCCTTCATCGTTAAGGTCCCAGGAGTCTCCTCAAGGCCAGTTATTCATTCACTCAGAGAGATTTATGATCAATGCACTATAATTAGTGGAAGCGCATTCATAAAAGTCCGACACATATCATTCAGTTATGTTCTGTGTTGGTGTGTGTGGAGCTGCTTGTTGCTCCCCCTAGTGGTGGAAGCGACTGTGGAGACTGACATGTCTCATTAAAGGTGTGTAGAACCATTGTAATGAGGCGCTGGCTCACAAAGGGCCAACATGAGAACTTTTATTCATTCATCTACTAATGTTACCCTTTTTAGGATAAAACCATCTCGATGACATGTATAGAAGAGACAGGTCAAGTCCCACATACAATGTATAAATGTAAATCACATGGTATGAGAATCACTGAGATTAAAATGGAAAAAAAACATTTCGAGATATACATTCACATTTATTCATTTTTACTGTGTTGGCTGAATCCTATTGGATATCTATTATAGACATGTAGCTGTAGATGTTAGATGCCTTTCTTGATTAGAAATGTCATCTCATTCCCATTTCACTATAAATGTCATTCAGATCAAGTGCGGTTTTAATCCTGCAGATAATAAAACAATTGTTAGGCTCATGAATAAAAAGTTTGTTTCAGAGTTGTGAGCCGACAGCCCTCTCTCGCTTTGTGCAGCTTTCTCTGCCACCCTTCTGGCGTACCTTGAAAGGGAAACATAATGCTGCCTCACACAATTACAGGGTCGGCACCACTTTACTCCCCACCTCCACGTGTTTACCTATGACTGTGTTTTGATCAGTCTGACAGGTAGAATAATGTGGCGTGAGGCAGGTAGCAAAGTTCCTCATAGGTTGACACAAACAGCCTCTCAGGTGTTCAGCAGTCATTTTTTCCAGTTTCCTTGGTACTGGACCATTAACACCAAGAACATCACGAACATCCTTGACCTCAATAGCTTCTTCCTGAGGGTTAAGGCGTTTTTTTACCAAACTTTTTACTGCAAGTCTCTTCCATATAAAAGAAAAAACACAGACAGAGTTTCACTTCAGTATATAACAACGTTACCACTTGTATTTTCTGTGTCTCACATTCATGTATATGAATCCTACTCTATCACTAGAGAGTATGGGACATAACGCTTCACATGATATAATATATAAATGTATGGAATCTAACGTATTTTATCGTTTATTTGTTTTAATTATTTAATAAAGTCTCATTAAGTGCAATTTTCTCAGTCACAATCGGTCACTGGCCTCTGTTTCTTGCAAAGCTGTATCTAAACTGTACGCCATATTGTTTGAATGTACACACAGCAATGGGATGTGTTTTCAAGAGTCCAATGCGCGCAATCCCTTTGCAGCATAACTGAGGCCGTCTGTGTCTCAGTTGTACTGTTGTCAATATGTGCTCTGAAAGTTATCAATGTGTATTTACACAAATGTCATCATGACAAATTCCTGTACATTTATAACTTTGGTTATTCGAAGAACATTGTTTGCTTTTTTTTCACAGGATGATGAGGTGAGATTGCCTTTGTTTTGTTGTGCAGGTTTCATCTAGCTTCAGGACCTCTTCAGGACTTCATCAAG
This sequence comes from Anarrhichthys ocellatus, assembly GCF_004355925.1. Lineage (NCBI taxonomy): Eukaryota > Metazoa > Chordata > Actinopteri > Perciformes > Anarhichadidae > Anarrhichthys > Anarrhichthys ocellatus. Next base: position 1,033,829 of record NW_022280046.1, read on the forward strand.
GCCTCAGGTGACTCTGACACCACAGATAAGAAAGATCAGAGCAAAAACAAAGATCAGAAGAAGAAGCTAAATGCTAAATGATGCTATTGTGTAACACAATAGACAAGAGGACACAAACCGTGTGGTTTAAAAGTTTAGTAAACTGGACTCCACTTGTCTATTTATGTACATTGAACGCATTTTAAAACCATTACCGTTGCTGGAATGACTGGTTTAACTTGGCAAAGATCGATCTACAAATATGCCATTATGTTTGCACTTCATGTGCTTTATGTAACCAAATTGCATTATCAACATAATGAGAAACTCTGATGAGATACAAGTTGATCATGAGGGATAACGCATATATTTGTATATATTTGTATATATATATATATATATATATATATATATATATATATATATAAAAAAAAAAACTTCTGGCAAAGTTATGTGATTCCTATCTTTGTTTTGCTGTAGGCCTTTCTGACCTTTCTAAAGTTTGACCTCGTAATCAGATTAAGACACCATCTTGATTGCTGTTGTCTGACAACGGTGCAGTCCACTTTCAAGGCTCTGTGGATCAAATGGTGATAACAAGGCCAAAAGGGCAATGCCTGTAAAACTTCAATCTGACAAAAAAATGTAATGGTCACATGGTTGTTTGACAGTTTGAAAGTTATATGGACAAATATTCACACCATGCACTTGCAAAGTAAATGATTCAAAGACAGAAAAAGCACCAGAAATGTTAATCTTTTGCTACATGAAAATAAAGTGAAATAATGCAGAAATTTCATGTCCTCTTGACCTCAATGGTTTGGTACAACGCCCCCCTCATTGCTGACACCTAGCAAATCACCAGTCGATGGCACGTTCCATTTGGCCTTCACTCATGAACAAAACCCCAAGAAACTGGTTTCCTTCACTTGGGGCAGAAACACATCTCCAACCTGGAAGGAGCAATCCAACATTTTCTGGCAGAGAACATGGCCTCAGACTTGGAAGGGCTGACGTCCATCTCGACCTGATGAAGCAAAACAAAGTCAATGCAATCCACAACAGCTGCCTCCGCATATTCCTTAATATCTACTTGCCTAACACGACCTTCAACGATCACAGCATAGCAAAAAAAATGAATTGCTTGGACATATACTGAGGATGCCATCAGAACGAATCCCCAAAGTCAGGGTGCCCTCAGATGGACACCAACAGGGAGACAAAATAGGGGCAGACTAAAAGCCCCATGGTGAAGAATGGTTAATGCTGAGCTGGGAGATGGATCTCTCACGGGATCGGGCCTAAGCTGGGGCCAAAGTCAGCTGCCAGAGCCAGAAGAAGATTGTTGCAGCATTATGAACCACCTGTGACGAGTAAAATACAGAAAAATATTAGAACATATTTGAAGAAATAAATAACAAACAAGGCGGCAATGAAAAGCAAACAAGACAAATAACAAATTTGAAATAAACTGATAAAAAAAGAAAAATACTTTCAAGTCCTTCTGGACTTGTGAGTGTAATTGTGAACTTGTACTTTGATCCTTCCGTTCCCCCAATTTTTACCAAAAATCCAATGTCACCCGCCTCCAGTGTGCTGGAAATTAATTGAACATGATTTATTTAGCTTTGAGTCATATGGACACTTGATACCTGACTTGAGTGAGAAACTATCCACCAGCATTCTGCACCTGTTTTCACTCCGATTACTCCTCTAATGTCCCTGACGCCTGAATCCAGAGGGCTTTAAGGTGCGACACACCTGACAGAAGAGCCGTTTGTGCTGAGCTGGAGATTTACTGGCAATCTGGTTTAAGTGCCACACTCAAGGGCACGATGGTCAGGAATACGACATGGGATTTTGACTCTCAGGTTTCCAATCTATTTTGAGGAGCAGAGTGATAAATTGCTGTTGTGTTGGTTCATTTGTAAATGTATTATTTGTAATATGAAGAATGGGCAATCAGCCTGCATGCATGGGCAGATATTCACAGCTTAATTAATTGGTCCGTCTGTCTTGTTACTTATAAAACACAAGTGTGTCTGATGGCCAACTGAGGATGAATGTATCGCATGAAGCGAGGATGTGTGTTTACTGATTGCTGACAAACTGACAAGTCTGGGTACTAAAAAAAACTTGAATGATGAAATGAATGTTGTTATTATTATTATTAATAACATCAATACCTACAAATCCTTTTATTAAACCTGCTTTGTCTTCAGCAGTATCAGTCATCCTGCCACTGGAGATTAGAAAATGTATCCAACATGACTTTGAGGACAGATTTGAAAAGCTCTGCTTGTATTATTATTGGATTTTGTGTTTGCGTTTGACAAAGATAACCTAAATGTGTAAATTAGAGTTACCAATGGCATTGCTCAGGTTCAAGCTAAATGCTTTGAGCACAGGTGCACTGATCAGGGTTCATCCCCACGTCTGACATCTATCTTTTTTTATCTTTACTGCTTTACTTATCTTTTCTGGTCTACAACCTATTATTAGTCCGTCCCATCATCCGACCAGATGAGAAAACAACACTTCAGCAGACTCTGGCAGCTGGATGATGTTTGGAGAAAACAAAGGAGTATGTCTGCACATCTGTCAAAACTCACATAAAACCATCAACGTGAAATTAAGCTTTTCCAGACAAGTCATGTGGAGCAGTTATGTTGAATTTTGAATTTTGACTTCTGTCCATAGCCAGCAGGAAGTTAGCTTAGCTTAGCATGAAGACTGGAAACAGGTGAAAACACCTAGCATAACATTTTTTTGTATCGAAACTTATATCAAACCAAATGTAAAAATGTCAAGTTGTGGTTAAACGGGGGGTTTGTGTTGCAGTGGAAGATATTGCATCATACACGTAACCCCAGACATAACTTTTGAAGCGCTTGTAGGTTGATTTTTTTAACCTTTGGACAAAGCAAGGCTAGCTATGTACTGTATATGGTGGAACATGATGTTAGTCAAGAAACAGCCCAGCACATACAGGGTAGCTACAGGGTAGCTTTCCCCGGGGCCTCTATGCTTTATGCTAAGCTAGGGTAATTAGCTCTTGCTACGTTAAAGAGTTAAAGGAGTTGTGTAAGCATCAGTTCGTATAAGTCCCCCTGCCTGGTCTGCAGTTCACACTCGGATAATGAGAATATATTGAGTGTGTGTCTGAACCTGAACAGCTCCTTGTAAAGTGAACCTGTGAGCCATTCATTATTCATCACGATCAAGCGTTGCCATGACTCTCTGCCTACTTGGGAGGACCTTACGAGTTTGGCACGACTCCTTGTAAGTGTCTGTTTCGGCTGCCAAGTGTTTGTGTGATGGCCTGAAAAAAAAAAAAAAGACGTCGGACTCAGAAGCCCATGCAGAGAACAACGGTCCAACTGCTATCTCATAGCAAATTTAAAGTCAATACAAGGGGGATGATGTGTTTGGCAAGCTTTGATAATGTGCTTAACTGAGATTTTTCACAGCAAGCATTCATTCGTTCATGCAGAACTGTGTCACAGCTGGATTTCTACTGAAAAAAGTACTCATCAAATTTTGAAATAACAAATATGGCTTGATGGAGCTTTAGCCATTAGTTATACCATATTACAAAAAGGTAAAAATAAAACTTTTTCCAAGGTATTAACTTTTACTAAATGTATGACTATAATCACGGCTGTGGAAAGAAAACAGTTTGCAGACACTGTGCGTAAGGCAAGACTATGAATGCTAAGATAAAATTAAATGCCATTTTGACAATTGTAATGAAACAATGAATAAAAGCTCCCATGACAATGCTGAAGCGACATTTAGCATTTGTCTCGTCTGTCTCCAGGAAGGTTATGAATGAGTGTAGCAGGCTGACTTCAATAAAGACGTACTCCAGTGATTAATGTTGCATTTTTCATTAAGCTGGGGGGCTCGCAACAGATAGAATATAACAAATATATATCAACGGTCACTACAGCTATGCTGGCTGCTCTGCAAGGCTGTACATAGGCACAGCAGTCTTACAAATAATAAATCAAATGTATTAGTATGGTGCTTCGAGCAAAATTGAAATGGAAACATCAACATACTAACATGCTCACAATGTCAACACGCTGATATTCAGCAGGTATACTATTTACCATGGTCAATCAGCTCACCCATTACCACAAAACCACATGAGGACATGTTAAACATGTAGTAACACATGCATCCTACATACCCACATAACAGGAAGAAGCTCAGATAAAGCTAATGATGAATTTTTACCAACAAGAAACACATTTTCAACACAAAGCAACTAAATGAGCGGTGCATGTGGGCATAGTGGTGCTAATAATTTTGCTGCTTCTTGCTACTTGCACACACACGACATGTCATGTCTTCATGAAAGCAAGACTCATATTTTACCAGTATATGTTTTAACACTGTATGACCAAAACTCACTGAGCCAGCAGCCGAGGAAGAAAACAAACTTCTACGGTGAAGTGAAGCAATTATGTCTTGACTTTGATGTTTTGTGATCAAAAGTGGTGTCCGAGGGCATATCAGAGCTTTTAATGGCCACAAAATGTCTCCGGATAATTTCGGAGTCAATTCCAGCCAAATGTATCCATTTGCACTCTGCCTCCTGGAGCATCGAACAGCCCATCCTCAGCCACCCATGTGAAAAAATGGTTTGTGCCTCCATCTGGTGGATGATCCGGTGTACTGCACTCATCCTAAAGGCTTCAATACAGGCATGAGCTGGTCAAATAGATAAATGGGAACATGTCTAGGAGGTCTGATTAACTAATTTTCAAAACGAAGCCAAAAACAGTTTTATTTAGATGGGATTAATAACCTATGGTGACATATAACTGAAATTAAGAGTTTTACAGTTACCCGAGAAAATTTCAATGTATCCAAATGGCCAATTTTAAGATTCCGCCTTAACAAGTAAAACCTTACCAACTTTGCTATGCCTCACTTTATTAGCATCTGTCTGTTCACAGGTAATGTTCAGATATTGTGATACAGTTTCAGTCACTGCCTGGTCGATGGGAAGCTTTAAAAAGAAGAGCACACACATCTGTGTTTTGCTCAGTGTGAGGCCTGACAAAGACTCCCAGCTGCTCAAAAGAACTTCAATTCAACAATAAAGTTGGTGATGTTCAGCTGACTTGCAGTTGAACAGCTGGTCTTTGTGTACATTGTTGTTACTGATCCAGATCTTTGTCAAATGTGCAGTGTAAGGAGTTTTATACAAGTGATGTCATTTTGTCTGACATTAGCAGCTGGCTAAAAAACATCAAAAACAAAATCCTCAACCTCATCTAGGGGCTGTTTTGTCTTTTAGAAATAGGATGGCGTAAAGTGGTGGGTTAGATCTTAATATGATGTATCAGTTTCACAACTGAGGATTCACTTTGCTCTTTTGTGATGCAATTCCAGGCTTTTCCATTTCCTTTTGGTTTTCAGTGGCTATAAAACCAGTCATCCTTCTCCCCTGCCTTTGGCAGGTGCAGCATTTATTCCAGTTCCCATTTATAATCAGCGTCTGGTCTCACTTTACCCTCCCCAAACACAATGAAGCACATCCCGATATTTCTCACTCTCATCTCGTTGCCCTAATTATTCTCTTTGTTCTCTGTTGTTTCCCTCACTCTGACTCTGAAGAGGCAGGGTGGCACTTTTTAGCTTGTTCACCAGGATGTCTTCATGTGCCTTATCAGACGCTTACCGGGATTCAATCAACCCAGCACTTTTAGCATCGTTTACACCGTGAGAACGAGCCAGTCTAGAGACTGAAAACATATTTCCAAAAAGAAAAAGACAATATGCAATGATTGTTCCTGCTATTCTCAATAATGTTGACTACTCAAGACAAATCATTATGAAAGTGAAAGTCAACTTATAGATAGAGCATTAAAGTGGAAGGATTTATTATCCTCCTACCTGCACAAAGAAAACGTTATATTAGTTTTTTGCATGTTTTAGCCATGTATTGAATGGATTACCATTCCACACACACACACACACACACACACACACACACACACACACACACACTCTTACAACATAGTTTGTATGGTTAATCATTTCAGTACCGAGTTAAACGTCTTCTGCACCAGTTTATTGTGGACTTGATTTGAAAAGACTCCAGACATGACAACAACCAGACCTAAAACACAGTACTTATCACTCCTGGTAGGTAAGATTTAAGATAACGGTGTGTCTTTTGTATTTTTGTGGGTATAGGTTCGGAATAAGCTATATTAAGGAAGAGTGTTCTAAGTATTAAGAGTGTTTTGCTGTAGCTTGCAGAAGTAACATAACCAACATGACAAATTTAACAGACACTGACAAATGTAAGATTTAAGAAACAGTAGGTTTGATGATCCAGCATGTTTGATATCAAATTCAATTTAGACATGTATCATTATAACTGTTCACATGTTTAATCTCTGCAGGTAGACAGCCCCATCTTAATTGCTGCCATTTTTGTCACTGGCATTGGTGGGACATTTCAATATGGATTCTGTGTATCTGTGATGACCTCCCCCTCTGCTGTAAGTAAAATACAAAAAATAAATCATGGTGAACTGTCTTAATACAGCTATAAAGACGACTGAAAACACTCGATACACAACATTACGTTTGCATAACTAAAATGAAACCACGAATGTGATTATTGCAGTTTATAAAGGAGCTGGTGAACCAAACATGTCTACAGAGATACAGTGTCTCCTTGGACCAGTGGCAGCTCTCTCTCATCTGGTCCTTCACCGTGTCCATTTTCTGCATCGGGGGCTTAGCGGGGTCGCTGGTGTCTGGTCAGCTTATCTCAAAATTTGGCAGGTCAGTGGGAATGTACAGAAAAGTCAACAAACCTAAGTTTTAGCTTTTGTTTCCTTTTTGTTTTGGCCTCAGGGTTTAACAGAGTCTCCGTCTTCCTGTCCCACAGAAAGCAAACCCTTTTGTTTGGCAATTTTGTGTCTATAATTGGAGCTGTGTTGATGCTCTTGAGCCAAAGAGCCATGTCGTTTGAGATGATCATTGTGGGACGATTTCTCTATGGCATCAATTCAGGTGAACCTATATTTATTTAATCCTTTGATTTCTTTGTCACAGTATTTTTACATTACTTACTCAAAATGTATGATTCCCTATTGTACGCCTCTAGGAGTCAATCTTGCAGCTCACACCATGTACCTTATTGAATGCGCCCCCAAGAACCTGCGAGGGATGGTGGGCGTGACCCCCGCTACCTTCCTCTCCTTGGGGAAGTTCAGTGGTCAGCTGCTGGGGATCAGGTGAGGTGGCCGGCGTCATGGATACTGTAAGTCAAGTAAGGGGTTGGATAGGTTCAAATGACAGCTCACATGTCTCATAAAGACCCATTGTGTGTTCTCTGTAGGGGGGCGACATGGAGGAAATCTTGTATGCTGCAATACAACACATTTTCTGCAAACTCTTAAGAAAACACTTAAGAATGTCTGTTTTGGGAAAATAACAGTATTCCTTGTTGATATTAATATAAGTTATAGGGATATTTTTGATTGCCATAAAGCTTGCTTGCTCACCCACTGCAACATTACTTGGCATGGCCTGTTGAAGTCACCCCATAAAACAGTGTGACAAAATGTCTGACCAGAGTTGATTGTCAACCATATTGACCAAACATCCAACATTTATTTTGCATTTTAGCCACAGACCGTCCACCACTTTGATCCAGACTGGATGAATAACTTCTGCGATTAGCTAACTTTTTTTTATCTAGCACTGTCACCAGTTCTAAATTTTTTATTTGATTAATTTGATTTTAACATTCCCAACTTTGTATTTGATGGTAATTAGCAAAATTGTAGTATGCTACACTAAGTATCAGTGACAGTTTGGAGAGCAGGACAGGTAGGAAGGACCCAAATGCAGACTCAGAGACAGGTAGGTACAATGCAGATGCTTTAACAACACAAAAACTCTTACAGGCTCAGAATCCAAAAAAGGTACAGCTGACCGAAAACAGGTAACCGAAACTCCATACAGCAACAAAAGACAAACCGACAAATAGCAAAGGTGCTGGTCTGGCATAAATAGTGAGTGACTAATGGGGAAGTGGGAACAGGTCAGCAGGAGGTCTGGTGACTGCAGGTCTAACGAGGGACAGGTGAAACTAATCTGGGCGGGGCAGACAATCAAATCTGGCGGGAAAACACACAAAGGCAGGAAGTGAATTAATCTGAAACAACAGGAGATGAGTAACAAAATACAACTTGGGTCTTATTTTCAAGATTTTGAGAGCGTCATTGCAACAACTTATAACACTGTAATAACCACTTATTTTCCATAAGTTTATTGTGTTCCCAGATCTCACTAGTTAATTTAGTGAAAGGCCGTACAATGTTAATATTATTAATCGGAACGATGGACTGAAAACTGCTAAAATACGACCCAGGATGTACTACCCCTTCAACATGGGTCTCTTTTAAAAAAGACAAAACGCTTAAGTTAGGGTTTGTGTGCACGTCATTGTATTGCACTGTAATAGCTCAATTGTTGCATAATGACATTGCCCTTGCAGTGAGTTGCTTGGTACACGGGAGAGGTGGCCCTGGCTGCTTGCATTCAATGGTATTGCAGCGTTACTCCAGCTCGCCACCCTGCCCTTCCTGCCAGAGTCTCCCAGCTTTCTGCTGCTGAACAGAGGGGACCGCCTTGCCTGCGAGAAAGGTGTGAGACAGCATTCATGGCAAAAATAATGGTCTGGAGAGTCATTATCACTTTAATCTTTGTTGTCACCCTCCCCGAGCTCTGAGGAAGCTATGGGGCAAAATTGACTACAGCGGGGCTGTGGAGGAGATGTTGGTGGAGAAGGCTGCCTTGCAGAGCGTTCGCAGCCACTCAGTGATGGAGCTGATTCAGAACCAAGCACTCCGCTGGCAGGTCCTCACCATCATCGTTCTCTTTGTCACATTTCAGCTCAGTGGCATCAGCAGTGTGAGTGAACACTGTTTTGCACAAGATTAGTAAAATGTTAACTACACTTCTGGATACAGTACGTTCCTTTGCATAATCTGAATCTGAAATTTCAGCTCTTTTTAGGTAATGTAGAATTAATGATCCGCATAATCTCTGTATTTCCCAAACATGAGAGCTATTACTTGCATAGTTAAAGTAAAGTTGAGGCTTTCAGTCTGTGTTAATATACAGCTGTGTTATTTAGACAGAGCTGTAGATATAACATTATGGCAGAATATACATGTAGGACTGAATGGGACCATGTTGAGGCTGTAAACCCAAATGGTTCTTTTAGAGTATTTGTACACATTAAAGGCCAAAAAGATTTGACGGGAAGGTCGACATTTAGAGAGAGAGTTAGGTAAGATGAAACATATAACTCTCATGTCAGTCTGTTAAATATGAGGCTGAACCCAAGTATCGTTTAGCTTAGCACAATGACTGGAAAGTTTACACAGCGAAACCGTTTGCTTGGCTCCTTCTCAACATAACAAAATACACCAACCAGCACCTCTAAAGCTCACTCAACCAAAAGTGAAATGTCAAAAGGACAATTTGCAATTTACAACTTTAAAACACCAAATGTGCCTTTTTTTGTCGTTTGTGCAAATTAAGTAAACTAAATACTATGTGTAAAGAATTAATTACCTTAGTAGGACAGTACACTTCCAGCTGTTTCCTCCTGTTTCTGGTCTTTGTGCTAAGCTAACCTCCTGCAGGCTGTAGCTACATATTTACTGTGCAGATACGAGAGTGGTATCAATCGTCTCACCTAAAAAACTTCAAACAAAAAAGAATTTCAGTTTTGCACCCTGAACCCTGATGAATCTAAATTACTCTTATTTCTATGTACACACATGCCTAAAGGTTTCTTATTCTTACATTGTGAATGTCTATTTGATGAGTTTTGAATGATTTGAACAGTCAAACCGCAAAATATGGGGACTAAGCTCAAATTGGAATTAATGCTTAATTTTCCACGAAAGCCCCACTTTCCCATTCCAAGCAGACCAGACTTTTACAAGAGGATATTTACTTTAAATAATAGAAACATGACAACACCCCACTGCACCCTGCACTGAAACCTGTTGTACATGTTTAGATAAAAAGGTAAACTAGGAATGTGAAGGTATACATTTCAATATTTAAGGGGCTTTCAAACAGACATGTGATTTGGTTCTTATTCAAATACATCTCTCCAGGTGTACTTTTATTCCTTTGATGTGTTTCGTGAGGCAGGAATCCCAGAACACCATTTACGTTACGCCAACATGGGAATAGGGCTGTGTGAGCTGGCCACCTCTGCAGTCTGTGTAAGTTTAATTTATTTATATCTATGACCATCAATGAATTTTGAGTATAATATCCCTTCGACATGTTGACATAGATGTCCTGTTTTTCTACTATTTACTTTTGTGATTTAGGAAAACAATTATGAAACAAAAGTCTTTCCTCTTCTCTCAAAGATGTCTCCATCTGCGATACCTGTCCCAATGTATAGTTAGAGCTCCCCTCTGTGGTTGAATGCTGTAAATGTGCTTTGATATTGCAGTTCATGATCGTCGAGAATACAGGCAAGAAAGTCCTGCTGTTAAGAGGATTCATGGGAATGTCTGCAACACTGATCCTCCTCACCGTCACTCTGAACCTGCAAGTGAGTCACCACAAAACAAGACACTGTTAGCAGCATTTATTTCTGCATATTTTGATGGTTAACACATGACGAGTGATGACTGACAAGAACTCTAATAACCCATAAACTCAAGCAAGCCAACTTTTCATTTTCTTCAGAGTCAGTTTTCCTGGATGCCGTACTGCAGCATGGTCCTTATTTTCTTGTTTGTTTTCTTTTTTGCCGGGGGACCAGGTATGTTTGTCACTCAATATCTTATTCATCAAGGATTTCCATGTCAGTATTCAACAATGATTGCATCTTACTGTAGTGTATACATCTCTCCTGTGTTCTTGACCATCAGCTGGAGTATCAGCTCCTCTTCCATCTGAAATGTTAACTCAGTCGTTCAAATCGGCTGGAAACACCTTGGCCTGCATTATTGTCTGGACACTCATGTTTTTGATGGGGATACTTTTCCCTTTCTTAGTGGTAAGCACATTATTATCTACATGAACGAGAGGCCAGTAGACACAATTATTCATGATCATTCAGGTGAAATCAGAATGAAATGCTTCACTCAAACTGATTCATAAATGTCCCCAAACATGCTTTCTTTCCAGGAGAAACTGCAATACTTTTGTTTTCTCATATTCCTGTTTTTCTGCGCCACCTGTGCGCTGTACGTGAAGTTTAACGTCCCTGAGACCAAGAATCTGACAGCGCTGGAGATTGCTGTGGAGTTTCAGAGGATGCACTGCAAATCTGGAGGAGAGAGATCGCAGAGCAAAATATCCGCTGAACAGAAACTCGACGGAAACCGAACAGACGACACTAAACTGTGATCATTTTTTTGCCTGGTCATAAAGTGTCAAAGGGCAAACATTTAGCTTGAAGAGGTCACGTTATATCACAAAGAGGCGATTTAAATTCAAAAACAAGATAAAGCTCATATAGTTTAATCATATAATTACGGTCAATTTTATAAAGTCAGCTATGTGAACAATGCAGCACGACATTAATAAAGGTGGCTTCACTGTCTTTTATGACTGGTCTTTCTTTCAGACTGCTTTCATTGTGACATTATTTTGTGTGTGTTCCTTTGTGTTTCAGTGTAAACTCTTATTCTTAAACTCAGGCAAACAAGGCCGTGTTCATCTTTATCTTTGGTTATAGGTGGGGTCTCCATGGTATAAGCTCTGGCTAGTAGTTTGTGTTTACAGCTGGCTGTACTGCTTTACCCTAAAGATCAATAGCCTATTTTACTAACTGTCATAAAATACATGTTGTTATAGATTAGCAAGACTATCAGTTCAAACACCTTTGAATTAGTTATTATAGATAGATAGATAGATAGATAGATAGATAGATAGATAGATAGACTTTATTTCAGACTCAGACTTATAATCCTTTATTATCATAGTAATCTTACAACAACAGTACATGCCTAATACTGTAAAGTGCAGTTGGTTAATTAATAACGTGATTTTTTAATCATGCACATAGAGGTCCCTGCCCACAAAGGCTCACAGTAAAGGACACAAACAGTGGTGAAACAACAGCTGTCAGAAAAGGCTACAACGTCTTACATAAAACATTACACTGTAAAGAAAGAATGTTGTCTCCAAAACTTAAAGAAATAAAAAAATATAAATAAAGTAAATAACTTATCAGACATTAAGATGTACAAAGTGAAGCCTTTAAATCATCACACGGTGAACAATAAAACACAAGATAGTCTTCAATCTCCCCTAAATCAGCAAAGCCTTTTCTCGTGAGATCATTAAGACAGGCATGTCGCCTTTGAATGTGCATACAGATCTTAACTTTTGGTTTGGTTCTGCTCCACATACCTGTAGATAGTTTTAATGACACAATATGTTTTATAGTATTTTATACTAGCGTACATGTTGCTGACAATACTTCTGTACTTGTGCAGTGCAGCTTTAGGTGAAACTAAAAGACAAACGATTCAATTATCTGACATGTTTTGCTGTTCGGGTCAAGGCGGGACTGACTTTCATCGGGACACTTCTAGCTATATTACGCAGGCGTGCAGCCCCGGCACATGTGTGCGCCTCCGATAACACAATCTACATCTTCAAAGCCCAATGTCTTGCAGGACGAGTGCGTGACAAATGCTAAAGGCGAGAGGCTGGATGCGTCTGTTTACATCAGCAACCAGCAAATAGCCACAGGGAGGAGTTTCAGACTGCGTACGAAATAGAGAAAAATACGCACGTCCACGCCTTCAAAATTTGGGTAAAATTAGGCTGCAAAAAGTGCCGAGACGCAGACCGCAGCTGCATGTGAATATAACTCACAGGAGATAGGGTTTGCTGAAAATTTGAAGGGCGAAATGGACTCAGATCGCAGCATCTCCTCTGATGAGCCCAAGGTGAAGAGAAGCTTTGACCAAATGTGAGTCCATTTGATTATATCAATGGAATACGTTGTTATGCTCTGAAGTTAACAACAGCACTACTGCTTTCACTAACATAACACTTTTACAAGTCTTGTCATTTGTTGTTGTTGTAATTTCTGTATCTAATTGGTCACAAAATCAGGTCAGGAGCTACTTTATTAACAAGTCATCATACTAAGGCTGTTACTATTTAGAATAATTGGTGTTTGTCACAAGTGCTTTCTGTACAACCTCAACTTCATCCTGTGACGGTTTACACCCCATCGCAAGATACTTTAATCAGCAGACACTCTACAGTGAGCGCTCCTGCACAGCTTAAAACAAGAGCTTGTAGGTTAATTATTAACAGTAACCTTATATCTATGAGCTGTTAGGGAAGGATGGGACTGGGGCCGTGCAGACTGGAGGTGCTACAGATAGGATTCTCTCTCTCTCTGTCAGGGTGTCACTGATAAAGAGCAGCATCTGGGAGCAAGTGCCAACGGAAACCATGTACAGTTACACCAGTCAACACAACAGTCTGTTAGAAAATACAACCTGGATCCTTTTACTTGTAATTTATTTGAAACAGTGGTGGAGATAGTTGAGGCAATGATAACATCTCTACCGTCCACCCAGCTCCACCCCTGCTGTATAGGAGCAGGAGCTAAAACTACAACACGGTAATTAAGGTTTAAAACAACAACAAAAAGGTCCCTTCACGTTAGAGGACGTCTTCCCCTCTGAGAGAAAACTGATGCAAACAAGTACTACACAGCATACCAATCCTGAATAAACCTCATCAGTGCAATGAACCCATTAGGTCTATTGCTAAAAGATGTTTGATCAAGTGTCTGCAGACTTCAGCTGTGTTGTGTTTCGTCACAGGGTGTTCGTCAACAGAAGTGTGACCCTGGAAAACATCCAGTGCTATGGATTTGACATGGACTACACAATGGCAAGTATGTAACAGAAAGACCTTTGTGTGTGTAAAGTTCTGTGACACAATGAGGAGGTTATAGATTAGAACTCTGTCGTATCTGATTCTTTACTCCTTCAGGAGTTTGTCTTTAATTGTCTGGGCAAGATTCACTGACTTTATGCTGATGATGCTTGTGTGTCTGTGTGTGTGTGTGTGTGTGTGTGTGTGTTACAGTGTATAAGTCCCCTGACTACGAGCGCCTCGGCTTTGAGCTGATAAGAGACAGAATGGTGTCTGTTGGATACCCTCATGAGCTTCTACGCTACACATACGACCCCAGCTTCCCCACACGGTTGGTTTTAAATCTACCTCGCTAACTGAGGAGCATGCAACAGTGAAGTAGTGAATGCATCTGAGGTACTAGAAATAGAAGATGAAATTAAAGTTTTCTTTTCTTTGTCTCTTGTCAGGGCAACACAATTTGGGAAAGACACAAGTTGGTATATTGTACGAATGATGTAACTTTTTTTTAAATACATTTTTTTTCCCAAAGATAACTATTTGTTACATTTGTAAGTTTAAGGATACACCCCTTTAATTAAAGATCTTGTTTTCAACGGAGGTCCATAGGCAAATTCATTAACAAACAACAACAATAAAAACTAGAAAAAAAGCCTGAAAAAATGGTGGGCAATTTTCACTATATCATGTTTCAATCAATTCTCCCAAAAACTAATCATCAGGTTGGTTGATAAATAAAAGAATCACTAGCTGCAGCACTGAAAAAAACATTGTTGCCTCCTTTAATAACTGCTTCATCTGACAGCTCATGTCATGTCATGATAACCCCTTTTATTTATTTTTTCTCCCCCCTCAGCGGTTTAGTGATCGACACCACATACGGGAACCTCCTGAAGGTGGATTCAAATGGGAATATTTTAGTCTGCAGTCATGGCTTCCACTTCCTCAAAGGGTAAAGTCAAACTCTTTAGAGAATACAGCACAGACATGTTGTTGAATCGTGGTTTAAGTGGACATCTCCACCTGTAAACTCAGGTGAGATCAGTCAGAGACGAACGCACATATCAAGATCACAATACAACATGTTCAATCGATAAAAGCCATCTTAAAAAGTTATGAAAAAAAATACACATGACTTTGTCTAATTTAGCTTATTTTTAATAGATTATCATACAATTTTAGCACATTTGTTTACAGTCGGTCAGTTAGCTTGTGTTTGTGTGTTTGCAGTAGTGATCCGTGTTGTGTTTGTGTTCCACAGAGAAGACATTCACAACTACTACCCCAAGAAGTTCATTCAAAGAGATGACACCGACCGCTTCTACATTCTTAACACTCTCTTCAATCTTTCAGGTATACAATGCACCTGAAGAAATGTTGAATTTGACACAATATTAATATTTTGTGTCTGTACTTTTTGCTACCCAAAACTCTTGATAAATACAAATAAATAAAATACTTATTTGTCTGCAGTTAAAACCTATGTAAAAAAGGAAAGTGTAAACGTTTGTTTATGATATCAGCAACTTAAAAGTGTAACTAACCTGTGTTTTCGTGCACCCTGCAGAGACTTACTTCTACACCTGCCTCGTGGACTTCTACACCAGATGCCCCAGATACACAAAGTGAGTTGACTTGTTTACCTCATAAAAGCTCGACTGTTCCTTTTCGTTTTTGTAAATTAATTATAAATTAACCATTGAATTAGTCATTAAACTTCACCGCTCTATATCTGCTGTTGAATTTCTCCCAGCCTCCTGAAAGGTTTCCAGCACGGCGACTTGTTCATGTCCTACCGAAGCATGTTCCAGAATGTTCGAGACACAATGGACTTTATTCACGACACGGTGAATCTTTTGAACGTTTCTTTTCCCCTTGTTGGGCATAATCAGACTTTGTCTCTCACTGTTATACTGTATCTGTGTGCTGTATAGGGAATCCTGAAGGAACGAACTATCAAGAATTTGGAGAAATACCTTATTAAA
This sequence comes from Anarrhichthys ocellatus, assembly GCF_004355925.1. Classification (NCBI taxonomy): domain Eukaryota; kingdom Metazoa; phylum Chordata; class Actinopteri; order Perciformes; family Anarhichadidae; genus Anarrhichthys; species Anarrhichthys ocellatus. Next base: position 1,049,725 of record NW_022280046.1, read on the forward strand.
GATGTGAGTAAACTGACAAGATATTGCACCAAAATGACAAAAGAAAAGTTGAAATAATCAACAAATGAATGTGTTTTTTTTCACAGCCAAATCTCCCTGTACTCTTGAGCCGGATTAAAGCGGTGGCCAAGGTCTTCCTCGCCACCAACAGTGACTACAGCTACACTGAGGTGAGCCTCTAAACATATAGTGAACCATGACTAAACACTCTTTACCACATATTACATGTAAACAAAGTGGAGGCATTCAAAAATGTTTTTCCTCCTTCCTCATCAAGGCTATTATGAATTACCTGCTTGAAAACAATGGCAAGGTAAGACAAGTTTATCTTTTTCTTTGAATAATCAGAAAATGCCAATTTCATTGAATCACGTCAATTTAACATTTCTCTTCATCTCCAGTCTGGAAGTGAGAAAAAGTCCTGGTACTCCTTCTTTGACCTCATCGTGGTGGACACCAAAAAGCCTCTGTTCTTTGCAGAGGGGACAGTGCTGAGACAAGTGGACACGGTATGAAAAAGACTCGCACTCTAGATTTATGTACATGTCAATGTTTACACCACGGCAGGTTTCAATAATGTTGCATTTTGGGACGCAGAACACAGGAAAGCTTCGGATCGGGACGTACACAGGCGGCCTTCAACATGGAACCGTTTACTCCGGAGGTGAGATTCAACTGCGTTTTAATATATTCATTGTTTTTATTTTACCCTGACAAGACAAAAGCATCATCCCTGCAGTGTTCATAACATACACATAGCATGCACTGACACAGATCAAACCTCTCCTTGAATAAACGTCTGTTTTTGCAGGATCGTCAGACGTCATCTGTGATCTGCTGGATGTCAGAGGTAAAGACATCCTCTACGTCGGCGACCACATCTTTGGCGACATCCTCAAATCTAAGAAGCGTCAGGGCTGGAGGACTTTCCTTGTCGTACCGGAGCTCACCAAAGAGCTGCAAGTGTGGGACGAGAAGAAAAGTAAGAACGAGTAGACAACGTTGTTGCTCTCTGTTCATTTTGATCACTTCAAACGCTTGATGACTTTCTTGGTTTTTGCAGATCTGTTCGAGGAGCTGAAACGTCTCGACGTCTTCTTAGCCGAACTTTACAAGTGAGTTATCCTGGTCTTGTTATATAAACAACACATATTGAATGTTTATGAAGTTTAGAAACTGCACCTGAACTGGTGAAATTGATGAATTCACTATCATCTATGATTTATCAATTATACCCTGAAAATGAATTGTCTAATAGTATAAAACATTATTATATAATTTGTAAAGTCATTAGTTAAGTATACTTTTAATAATTCATAATTTGTATATCATCATCTGCTGTATGTAAAAATGTTAAGGAAAACAAACAAATCATCATGTATTAGTGATAACAAATAATTGATTGATTCTAAAATATTTGTTGTTTGTTGGTTTTTAAGTTGCAACATGTGACACTTAACACTTACAATGTTTTACTGACGTTATTGCCATGACATCAGGATTTAATTGTTCACTTTCTACAAGACCTATAACACCACATTTACATGAAGCAACGACTGAATTGTTTTTGCGTTGGTCGTCTGAAGGCACCTGGACAGCGGCAGTCAGGAGTGTCCCGACATCCGGGCCATTCAGACGAGAATGAAGGTGAGCTCTGCGTATCAAAACCCAAGTTTTTTTTCCGGGAAGTTATACAGAGGGGTTCATTTAGAGACCCCAAGGGTTCAACACACATCTTCGGTCATTCAAAATATTCCAGCACATCTAAACTCCACTTGGACAAAGGTTACGGTTTGGTTGTCCATTCAAATTCTACCTCCCTCCCTTTTATTGACAGCCCAAATCAGTGCATGAGAACTTTGTGTACATCAGTATACCTTCCGTGCGTCTTGTCCTCTCCCTCCACCTCGTCCTCTCTCTGCCGCCATGTTCACAAAGTTGTCACAATATAGGGGAGCTCACCTGCTTACCTGTGTGTGAAGCAGAGTGTTGCCAATGTCAGGTATGTTTTGAATTGAAGTGTTTTCCCACTGATTGCAAGAAATGTCATTCTTGAACGTGTGTCTAATTTAAGAAACATTTGCACATATTTGTTTATTGCCTAATACTCATCAGACTGTAAACTAAATGCAGTCTGTAAAGCAGACAATGTGCTCGTGGTTTAGCAAACTTGGTCAACAGATGAGGCTAGAACAGTTAGTGTTTTTGTGTCTTGGCAATTGCAAAAAAAAAACAAAACAGCTAAACACTCAGTCCAGGTTTTTCTGCTGATGTGGTTTGTTGTCTTCATCTGCAGGTGCTGACCTACAGAATGGACATGTCTTACGGCCAGATGGGCAGCCTACTGCGCAGCGGCGCCAGACAGACGCTGTTCGCCAGCCAGCTGCTGCGTTATGCTGATCTATACTCCTCCAGCTGCATCAACCTGCTGCACTACCCCTTTAACTACCTCTTCATGGCGCCCCCAGTCCTGGTCAGCCCCCCCCGCCCCTACACATGCCTGCACAGAAAACAAGTCTGCGTTCTTTCATAATTTATCATGAAGCTCATTCTTCATCTCACTCATGAACTCTTTCAGATGCCCCACGAATCAGCGGCTCAACACGCAGCTGACTTTGCCTCATCAGAGCTCGCTCGCACCAACAACATTGTCAAGATGAGCAGAAACTAAGGTTTGTATCATTATGTTGTAGCAAAATTGCTCTTGTTCTTTACTGAATTTTGTTGGTTTATTATCGTTTCTCTCTCGCAGTGCCGAACACAGCTGGCCGACATGTTTCAGTAGAAGAACACGTGAAGAGGAATATTCAAATTAATCTGATTAACTGATGAAGGTGACTGTTTGCACCTGTGCTTGTATAAAGGTTTTGTTGCAGCCATGACGTGCCTCCTTTACTAAAAAAAATAAACTAACCTATTGCTCCACCTTGTGGATGTGAAGTGCTATGCCATGCAACGAGGTTTGGGGATTGAAAGCTAAAGCAGATTCAGGGTTACTGTATATATGAGTGTTAATCTGTTGTTATATGTAGCGGTGCATGTGCACTTTTGAAGTTTGTGGTTTTTAGGAAGTGACTTCATTTGTTGTTTGTGCAGCAACACTTCTGAATCATTTCAGTAAATCATTCAGACTATTTGTTTTCATTGAAGTACAACAGCTTTGACAAAACATGCCGGTGTATATGCCATTAGTGGATCTCAGTTCATTTTAAAGGACCTCCTCACACAATCATTTTACCACTGTCTTAGTGGCACAATGGACATTTTCATGAGGGCCATTTATTTTGCAGAAAGTAGTTCCAATGAAAATTGGTCACGCAGAGGTCTGTGGATTATTCAGAGTAACCAGGACACTGTTTCGGGAAAGACACGTTGCTGTTGAGTTTTTTCAAACTAGAAATCTCAAGAACACATGACGCACAACCTGATCAAATAAGAGGTTCTAAAAGCAAGTTCAGAAATACACTTGTATTGTGTTTGTGTGAAAATGACCCTTCGAAGTTGTTCTTTTGTACTACATCTGTTGTCCACTGGATGGCAGAGAATCCCCTCTTCAACAGACTCAGGTCAGATCCGTCTCTGTGTGTGTGTGTGTGTGTGCGTGTGTGTATGTGTGAGAACTGGCTGAAAACCATAAAGAAGTGAAAACTGTTTTATCTGACGAAACAAAGATTTGTCTCTTAACACACGATAACAGGAATCACTGTGTTTACAATAAAATCCATTCAAATATGTGCTCCAAAAACAGTAAATACAGCAGCTCATCTACTGGCAGGTTAAACTGCTGCATGTTTGTGTATATCCCCTAATAAAACTAATCTTATTTTGCTCTTGTCATACATACACACACACACACACACACACACACACACACACACACCTGTGAAGTGCTAACTGTACACACACTCTGTACCTCCCTCTTGTTCTCTCTTTGGCTCTGACAGTCCTGCTCACCAGAGCCGAACCTTAATCAAGAGACAGCTGAGAGGAACATGTGTCTCTCTCTGTTCGTTACTGTATATCAGTCCTGATCATGTGTGAGAAAATATGTTGGTGTTCTTGCAGGTTTGAAGTGTGTGTGCATGCGCAGTATCGCTGTTTTCCTGCTGTGCTCCTGTAGAGAGACACATCTGCCCCACATTTCACTCTGCAGAAACACTAATACAAATATAGCATCAGTCTCACATTTGACATGATGAAGCATCCATTGATGTCAGGAAACACCTTCAACTTTGGCTTAAACTCGTGGGAGGAAAAACAGAAGAGAGCACAATATTATCAGTAAGGTCCCGTGCTGAATCTTATTGTGTTTACTAAAATGAGAAAGATTTGAACAAATTAAGAAATCATTTTCAAGTGCGGACTGTTCGAGCATTTCTATGGACATCTTGACACGATTCATATAAATGTGTGAGAATCTATTATTCTTTCAAATCGTATACATTCCAGGCAAGTCTAAATAAGGAGCCACCCACTGCATGTATTGGCAGTTAGAATCCTCAGCTTTCATCTCTGTTTGATGTAACACAGTAATACAAGTCCCCATCTTTTTTTTTGATGCAGTTATTGACTTAAACTTTCGTTTTTTATTGTGCTGAAAATGCAGTCAGACCTTTGATTCTGTGCTACATGTCCTGTCCTTTGGACGGCATTAAGCCTCCACTGTGAAGCTGAATGATCAGCCTGACACCCGACTAGTGTGACACGTATCAGGTTCTCTGTGCTGTTGTTTAGAGTTTCACCTACATGTCACTCTGCTGACATATCTGCTTACTTTAAAATAACACAGTATGATCACACTTCTGATATTAATGATATTAACATGGAGGAGGAAGAGGAGGTGTTGATGTTCATCCCTGAACACGACTTCAAATGTATCAGAAAACACGAGGAAACATTTTGGTAAAGGACGTCATAGTGATCGTATCAGTGTAAATATTAAAGTTCAAGAAGAAACTGAGTCAGTTATGGCTTCATATTCTTTTAAAATATTCAAAAAAGCATTTTATGTTGTGGCTTTTTTATTAACAATGCAAAAGATTTATGCTATTCGTGTTCACAGAAGACACCAAACACTCAGCTTTATAAACCTTTTCAACTTGTTATTTTCTCAGCCATTATATCAAACAGGCATATTCTAGATGAACGCAACATAATTCTTTTTTTTACTTTTTCCCAAAATTATGTTCTGGATTATTTGTAAAACTTTGTAAATTCCCTCAGATGTCAAAATAAAGTTGTGTGTGTTTGAACAAAGTTTGGCTGCACTTACAGGAGTTAATACATGTATTGAGGTTTAAAATCAGACAATTATTGAGTTTATTTAATCAAAACTGATCTTAGAACAGTAAAGATTCACTCATTCACACTGATGATATATTTGCACTGCTTTTTCTGAAGCGAGCAGGCCGTTACTAGGCCTGGAATTTCAATGTTTTAACAATATAATAAGATATACTAACATTTTTATGGAGGAATACTGTTCTTGTTTTTTTCAGTTTTCCAATTCTTGAATGCAAAATTCCATTTGGCATAAAGGTCTCAGATTGGCTATATATATAGATATATTTTCTTTTTTAACATCTGATCGCCAAACAATTTATTTATTTTAAAGATTGATTTTAACTCGTTTTTTTCAAGAAAATAACAGTGAGAAATTGAAAACTTAAATTATTCATCTTTATTCAGATAGAAGTTGCAGAGAAAATGACCAGCAGTTTTCTTTCATGACACATGTTACATAAACCACAAAAGTAATTAAAAACATATATACATTTAACTTTTTTATTCCATATTAAAATCATATGTTTGAATGACAGTTCTGCTTTTCTTTCCAACAAACTGTCTAACAGTGAATTCATACGTGCTTTTAAAAAAAGCTTAATTAACTACAGTGTAATGAAAACACACCCAGTCACGAACAGCAGGGTCAACGACACGTCACAAAAGGGAAGAAACAGAAACATTTCATGCGTAGCGGTTTGTTTTTTGCATTTAATGAAATGCAGATGCCATTATCTCACCAGCTTGTATTCTCTGTAGTTTTATCTGCACATGAAAAAGCTGCTCAGAAAAGCGCCTCTGACATGTTGGGTTTCATTGCAGGATACTTGCTGCTCTATGCAGTCAGATAACTGCAGAAGCACCACCGTCCCCCATTCCACACATTCCAGGATTTCCCAGCAAGCATTGCAAGCAAGCCTAAACAAGTCACGTTCTTTACTCAGGGAGAATTTCACACAGTCAAGGGACTGAGGTCTCCTTTTTGCCTTCCCTTCGGTGTGCAATCACATAAATGCACTTTTACATCTTCTAAAATTCAAAACTACTTTTTTTTTTTTTTTTTTTAAACCCAGACAAACTGGGTTTAATACACCACAAGCATTCTTTCACCTGAAACACTAATTTGCAGCAGTGCCTAGAAGATTTGTGTCCTCTTCCTGGTTTTATTACTTGTGTCCTTCTTCTGCAGTTTGCAACAGCAAACTGGACTGTGTGGTTAAACATTTCCACCCAGAGGGGTCTGCTGACAGTCATCAAAACAAACAGACCTCTTTACTCGCTTACTTTACGGTTCAAACACGAGGCGCACACACACACACACACACACACACACACACACACACACACACACACACACACACAGGAGCAGTGACACCTAATCTCAACACGGAAAGAAAGAGAGACAGAAGAGAAGGCAAAACGCGAGGGGGAAGAGAGGGCCTTGCTCCCTACATTCCTCCCAAACCTCCCCTCCCCCCATCGACCTGCTACCACTGAGGATGCTCAAAAACACACATCGGCCTCACCCGCCCACTTCTTTCTTTTCTTTTCCTTTTCTCCATCTGCTTATTTTACCATCAGCACACTGATACACATCATCACAGTGTTTGGTGTGACGACAAAACAACACATAGGTAAAGAAAATAAACCCAGCAAACTGAAAAAAAAACAACCTGATTTTACCAGTGAATTCATCCTTGAAAATCACGTTCAGATAATGGAAAAGTTTCAGTTGTGTCCTGACCTATTGACTTGCCCTTCTGGTGGTCACTTCACGTAATTAGCCCCATTTTTCATGAGCTGTGGTGTAAAATAAAAAGGTGGGTAAATGATGGCTTCCAATCAATGCACCACCACACAAGATGGGACAAAAATCACTGTTACAGTTTTGCAAAAAGCATTATGTAATTTGTTTTCTTCCTTTAAAATGCACATCTGTTCAATGCACTGCTATCCTTTAAATTTAGGTCATGAGGCGCTTGTCAGCCTTCAAATGTGTGTAAACTCTTCTGTAAATACAGAAGTGGGTAAACAGTTTAGGGGGGTTACTCTGCACCACCACCTGCTATCAGTCATCAGCTCCACTTCTACACAAACTCATTTGAAACGAGCCCTTTAGCACCAGTTTAGTGTGAGCTGAGGCCAAATGCTATGACAATACTATTGCACTGCTAGAATGGATGGTACAGTAGTGCAACATTGTCAAAGCAGCTGACCTCAGCATGTGTCAGCACGTGGACAGCCATTCTTTACTGCCAAACTCCAATTACATGTAAATAAGTAACAATGCTGTTTGTCTGATTGGAATGTTAAATGGTGTTTAAAAAAAAAAAAAAAGAAAGAGGTAGGTGTTGAACTTTAAATTTAACTTATATTAGATTCATTTTTTTTTTTTATCTCAACTGCTACACAATAAAGCACAATGACAGTTGAGATCGTTTTCCACTTTATGATGCTAGTTAGTAAAGACATTGTTGCTTACAAACACACACACACACACACACACACACACACACACACACACACATAATGACATTTAAGGACACCCCCATAGCACCATGTGCAGGTTAAGTGTTAAGGCAGTTAAGGAAGGTGTGTGTCACTGTTTCATCAGCCAATGCCCTTTTAATATTGCACTGCTCTTCTCAATGTCCAGTAGTGCAACAGAAAAAGGGCAGTGGACAACAACATGCATCATCAGACTCCACTGCTCATTCTGACTCAATAAGCCATTATTTACTCACCAAAAAAAAAACAATTACACTAATTATAAACTCCTGTAGTCTACTTTTATTTTGAAATATCAAAACTATATAGTCAAACTGGATTTTTAAGTTTGCAAACTTTCGTTTTTTTGTAAATTTTACTGAACAAAATCAGCCCATTAAGAGCCGGACGGGATATTACAGTTTAACAATATAACTTTTCAGAGGTGGAGTTAAACTTCCTAAATTAAGCAGCATTGGTTACTCTCTCCCTGGGAGAATGGGTATTTCCCAGCATGTGGGCCCACACTATTCTCTCCAGTGAATGACATGCATTCTAATTTGGGGGGAGAAATGGGAGGTTGGAGACAAGGAGGGGGAGAGACACACTCCCAAAGCTTTCAGATAACTCACGTTGTCCTCCTTACCTAAAATATCAAATACATGTTTTTTTTATTTATTTATATAATTTAAGTATTATAATTCTCCCTTCGGAATGATCGCAGAAAACAAACACAAGCAGGCTCCGACGAAATAAATTAATTGATTACTTCAATAAAAAGAGCAACAACAAAAAAAGAACTTCAGAAAAAGTTGCATTTTTCTTTTACAGTAAAATCACTTAACAAGCTGCAGCAACGCCGAAAACAAGAGCAGAGGATGTCCTGCAAGTTTGCACAATCAACGCGTTGTTACACAACATACACAATCTATACCATGAAAGGAAAAAAAAGGGACGCTGTGAACCTATAGAACACCATGCAGCTTCCTCGGGTCTGATCTCGCCCATTATTCTTATAAAACACACCAAGGTGTTCCGTTTTTTCTGTTTTTTTTTTTTACCTGTTCTTGAACGCTTTTCTCCACCATACATCACCGTGAGCGGCCTTTACGCCTCCTTCACGTTAGAAGCACTGGAACTGCTCTGCAAGCCATTCCTGCCAGCTCACAAGCCCATCGTACAATACTGACGACTTGTTAGATTGCACAACAGCCTATAGGCTGCAAACACACGCGTGTGCACACACGCAGGCATCGTGGAAATGTCCCCCTCAGAGACACGTTACATTACGATAACAGCCCCCCCCCCCCCCCCGCCCCAAAAAAAAGGCGCAGGACCCGTTTATCCCTCCAGACGTTAAATCGTGTCCTGATCAAGTTTTGAAGCGAGCTTCCAGATGCGCAGCGCGCGGGATCGACTAACTCTTACCGCTGTTCCCCTTCGGTCGCATGAATAAACACACAATCTTTGCATCTCGACCTGTGCAACTTCCAAGTTTGCACTGGGCTCCTGATAATTTACGCAAAATAGGCTACTACTCACAGTGGACACCCCCCCCCCCCCCTTCCTCCCCTCCTCCCTCTGCACAACCACCTCCTCCTTCCAAAATCATGAATAGTATCTAGCCAAGGGAGGGACAATCCGTTATAGGCAAAAAAAAAAAAAAAAAGAGAAGGGGAAAAAGTTGTCCATAAAACAAAGAAAAGCAACCCTCTCCACAAACCCCTCTTCGCGGCCCGCCGCTTCGTGGATTCGCGTCTTCGTTCCTGAACGGCTGCGAGCGACTAGAGATTAAATGTGCGGAGCTCGAAGAGTCAGAAAAAAAAAAATCGCAAGTCTTCATGCACAAGCACACGGCCTCTCGGATCCGGACTCCATCTTTGACTAGTTGACATTCAGAGCTTGTCGGAGCAAATTCCTCGTTTGCATGCCTCCCGCTGATTGGCCTCTTCTTGCGCTAGTCTTTGCTATATGATGAGCCATTGGTTTGGTTTCGGCGTGTTCAACATTTCCAGCGCGCGCGGGATTGGCTGCGCGTTGGGAAGCGTCACACCGTTCAACGAATACCTGATTAACTGTGTCCCATTCACAAATCTCTCTCCCCCCCCCCTCCCCCGACTGTATCTAGATATTTGACCACTAATTATTTTATTTACTTTTTGGCGCAAAAACCTTTTGTGCATTTACAATGGGGATTATAATTAGCCTTTAATTGGCCTCCGGAGGGACGGTAATGCTGTTCATTAGTTCAAATATGGACTAAACCCGGGTTATCTTCTCACGCAGGCAGCACGGACCAGGCCTTGATAGGGATCGATTTAAAGGAGTCAATTTTAATAGAAATATAGAAATGGAGGCGTAGTTTGCGCTTGATTCCGATCTATATGTCTCTAATTGCGCATTATAAGCGAATTTTATAAAAATGATAATTAAAGTCAACTACGAAAAAGACGAAATGGTTGTTGAAGTTAGACAAAGATCCCGGTTTGAGCACGCAGAGTGAGCACGTATGATAAGGTTCGTGAGGGATCAATGGTTGGATCAGATCACACGGTGCTGGAGGCGGACCCAACGGGCGCCTCGGCCCCTTGCGAAGCTTTGATTGACGCACAGAGAGGACTAGCGGGCTGTGAAATTTGGCATTCCTGACCAGAGGAGCTGAAATAATGGCATTATCCAGTGGGAGAGGGCCCACTTTTTACTCCCCTCACACCCACCCGACTGCAGCCCACTCAGAAGGGATCTGATTGTGCAGCCAGTCGGCAAAAAAAAAGAAAAAAAGAAAAGTTTGATGTAAGGCGGGGCGTGATGGATCCGGTGAAGGTTTGGAGCAGTGATGCCCCCTCTGCATCCTACAAAAAGACTCTCATCAAACTCAAAGTGTCAAAGTGTTTGACACCAAAGAGAAGTTAAGACTTCTGAAACTGACATTTAGTTTTATTATATCTTCTGTTTTCATAACTGCAGCTGGAAGTCTTTTTCCTTTGCTAGTTCATAAACTAATGAAAAAACAGACAGAAATGTTGATTCCTGCTTAAGTGTCTGACAAATAAGGTTATTGAATAGATCTGAAATACATGTCATGAACATTTAAAATCACTGACTATCAGTATTTATCTTCACAGAGAAGCAAAAAGCAGGATGAAGTGTTCATATGTGGAAATATGTGAATCCATATTATGTGAAAATAAAATAACTAGATAATTTGCATATTATATGAGAATAATTTCTGAGATAAAACAATTTCAAAAAGTGTTTAAATGGATGAAAGTATTTAGCATTGGCTTATCTATTTAATATCTGCTTTCATAGAGAATAAAAAGCTACTAGAACATAATTCCAGATTTCCTTTAAAACCTTCAAAATGTTTAAGAAGTTAATAAAACGTATTTTAAAAGGATTACAGAAGTTCAATGATTTTTGTTGCTTTTCTTTTTTTCAACAACACGTTTGTTGAAATCATTCCACAATGGAAGAAGTAACACACGCACGATAACTAATGTAAAATATGAATAGTTGATTTGTTGAAATGACTGGTTGTTTATATGTTTTTTTGGGGCTTCAAAATAGAATAAACTCAATAAAAGTTCATCACAAATGTTTGTTTATCTACTAAAAAGTAGCTACCCGAGAGATACATTCACATTTTGCATCAGATTTGTGTGATTCAAATGTCAAATCAATTATACATTTTATACTTTTAAATAAAACATTATCCAATTAAAAGAGATAAATAAGATAATAAAACAATTTTCCTTTTTCTAATTCATAAATGTATTCAAATCCTTTTGCATTGCTTTTAAGTTAAACCTTGACGTTCAAATGTGTTAAATTCAAATTAAATGTTTTTCATTCTTTAAAAAAAGGAAAATCAAACTGCCACTAAATAACTAGAAATGAATTGTTGGCAAAACATTTAAAAATACTAATGATTCATTCTGAAATGTGCCTGCTCTCACAGAGATCCACTTAAACTATTTCCTGATTGAAATGCCAGATTTGGCTTATTTTCATGGAGTTTGCCAAATTCAATAATCCAACACAACTGTAACATTTTAAAATCAAACAATACGTTTATAATGAATAAAGTACATTGAAAGTAATGTAAGTAAATGTATTTTACTGCTGTTGAAAACACAACTTTTAGTGAACAAGGCCTACAATCTCAATACAAGTAGTATAGTTGGAATAAGTACTTTCTTAGCATACTTTAAATATACTCCTGAAACATAAAGAACGAATGTTAACCAACTAAATCGGCTCATTTCATTAGATGTATTTTAAAGGATTGTAATCATGTGTTTTCGAGTTGAACAATTACGTTTTGTTTGACATTTTTTTTTCCTGTTTGGTGGCATTTTCATTCAAGGTTTTTGGAAACACATTTTGTATTTACAGAACAAAGACACCGGCAGCTCGGATGTGGTCAATCAGGTTTGATCTACAGGAAGATGTAGAAGATATATTGATGGAAAAAGCACAGAGTATTTTGAAATGTACCTTGTTTAATTAAAGTAGCTGAGATGAACAATGAAAAGAGACAAAAAAAAAAAAAATGTTTTGGAGAGCCTTTCTTCTGAAAGTGAGCCTGAGGGGGAAAGAGCCACAAAGCACCACTCCCTGCTGAACGGCCTGACTTTAAACTGCTGCCTGTGTGAGGTGTCATGGGCGCTGAGAAAAAAAACCCCTTTTAAACATGGGAGTTATTGTTCCCTCTGTTTTTTTCCAACCTCCCATCCTCCGAAAATGTACCTCCTTTCTTCCTCTGCCCTTTAACCTCTCCCAACCCCCATCCCTCCATCTCACGTCTCTCTCCACATTTCCCCTCCTTCCTCTCATCGGCCAAAGACCAAACAACCGTGATGGATCGTCATTGATAATTTCCCACCACCACAAGGAAAAAAAAGGTTAATGGAGAAGTTTTTCTTTTTGCGAGGGGGGTGGGCAGAGAGTTTTCTGCTTCATCTTTTTCATGAGGTAGTAATAGTAGTAGACCCCACCTTGAGCGCCCCCCCCCCCCCCCCCGTGCACCCTGGCTCTTCCAAAGAGGGCTCCCCTCCTCTCCTCCTCCCCCCACTGCCTCCCTCTTGAAACAGACTCTATGGACTGCATGCATGACATTCCAGCTGTGTGGGTGGCACAGCCTTTTACAGCGTCTCCAACAGTCCACAGGGCTCCTAAAGCACAAGAGCAGAAGAACCTCCACCCAGGATCCATCTTCAGATTCACTTCTCCACCCAGGAGCTCTGGTGAGCGCTCCATTACCCATGTTGTTAACCTGGGAAAGGTGATGAGACATGTTGATATTTTGTATGTAAGTTCATTGAGCAGGATATGTAAAACAATACGTCAATAAACATGACATTTCTTTCCTTCTTTGCCTTTAACCCCCCCCAGGTGATCGTTAACAGCTCAAAAAACTTATTTGATCAGCATGATGCTTCATGACTTTTCCAGACTATAAACATGGTTTTTGAACTGATGAGGTTAAGCTGTATAGTCACAGTACTCCTAAAGACACCACCTGGTGAAACACACAATATTTTCATATGCTCTGTATGTGTGATTGGTGGTAAAAGCACATACGCAGCACAACCCCTTCAAAATAATTGGATTTCTGTTGTTGGAGTTTTATAACAGTTTGTTCATAAGAGGTCTAATAAGCGGTTAAACCTCTCATAAGTAACATGACTATGGAGGACAACATGCTGCAGATTTCTTTGTCTGTGAATGACTTTTTGGCAAATAAAAGGAAAGTATATATAAATGTTCATGCATAGCTCAAGTAACATGTACAACATGAAATATTTGGTTATTCGGTGTAATAGCAATACTTCTCATTTGTGGGTAAGTGTTACCGCTTTAAAACTTTTCTACATGTTTGGTTCTGATGAGGTCAGAAGAAAAGGTCGAATTTACAGTTAGTACTTCTTCAGTATTTAAAAAAAGTTAAGTTGATTTCAACAAAACACAAATGTTAAAAAAACGCTGTCTTTTTACAAAACCAAGTTCTGGAAATTGTTCTAAATTGAACCCCTTTACTCTTATTCAAGTATTTTGCAAGATTATTAAACACGTTGAAAGAATGACTGCTCCATCCATAAGTGGGTTACAAAATAACTTTTCCAGGTGCAGGTTTAGCAACAGAAGCAAAAAATGAACACCTGGTCCCACAAAGTAAATCCAAAAGTAAAAAACATTTGTTTAATCTTTGAACTGAGATGTAGAAAACCTTCTGCATAATAATTTTTTTTATAGAGCCCCAATTTAACATTTGCCTCAAGGTGCTGAACAATCCGTACAGCACACAACACCCTCCATGTCCGCTGCACAATATCCTCCATTAAATCAATTAGTCATGATCCCAGAGGATTATCACACACAGTTTTATTGAAGCTCCAAATCTAAGACATCGATTCTTAACCGATAAACAACCGACCTCATCCATAAGTCACAGCTGCCTGGCGAGCGCACATCGAGCTTGTTTTTCCTCCATTTTCCAACCGGGCGAGTGCATGAGCAGAGTCCAAAAGATGAAAAAACTCAACCCCATTAACTGAACTTCAGAGGAATTCCTCACTTTACATACGGAATGCACTTCAGGTCAAAGGGCAAAGGGCCAGAGGGGAATCCACCCGCGCCCAGGCAGGCAGGCCTTATTTAAACAAGCCTGGAATGCCTGGTCGGGAGAGAAGAGAAGAAGAAGAAGAAGAGGAGGAAGAAGGGGAAGGAACCTCTGTGCCATTAACATGAGCAATAAATACCAGCACTTTTGAAATGACCTGCGCTGGCTGACTTCATGTGCCACTGACTCTGAAATGCCTTATGAGCTTTTCACCAGTTAAACTGGGGACAGATGTCTGTGATGAGAGCTGAAAATCACTGAATGTGTTGTACAGGTACGGGATGCTGGAAGTGCAGGCAAACCCCTTAAAAAAATATACATTTCTTATTTTTCCCATATGTGGCTTTGAGGGACTACAAATGATCTTATTCCACTCCGTCTGACAGAATCACACATCGTCTGTATTGGCCTGTTCTTTATGGCTACACTGTTTTATCAGATTGAAATAGTTGCACCATTTTATACACATTTCCCCAAATTCCGGCCACACTTTTGATAGATTTATAGTAACTTGAGGACTTTAAAATCACAGTTTTTTGGGGGTTTGAACAATGTTCAATGGTATTGAAATGACTGACCCACCAGGAAAAAAAAGAAACTGCACATCGGATTAATACTCTTGCTGTTGTTTTATTTATTGTGCAGTTTTAATCACTTGATATTAGAAAAATATTCTTTAAATTCATGCCAACAACTTGCAAATCAAAACAAGGACTTCCTCTCCCTCTAAATTCAACACTGGTTCATGCAGCAGTTGGTACTGGGTTGGTATTACCTGCCCATCTATAATTTCAGGATCAATGGGAGAGGAGCCTACAAAACCCTGCATTACAAGCGTGGGCCAACCTCTCTGTTTTTAGGACCATCTCGCCAAAATGTCCTACAAATGACATGCTACAATCCCCATGGCCGTGGTGGAATTCTGTCCACTTCAGGGCTTCAAAGCAGCACAGGACTCGTCGGTCGGTCTGGCCAATAGGTGAAGAGGGGTGGACCCTGCCTGCCTTGACCTCACCGACCTGGCCCGACCCCCACCCCACCAACCACCCACCC
>NW_022280046.1:1065272-1096831 GCF_004355925.1 Anarrhichthys ocellatus
CCCCCCCCCCCCCCCCCCCCCCCCCCCCATTGTCCACTTCATCCATCCATCCATCCATCCATCCATCCATCCAGGGAAGCAGCCAGTCAGCCAGTAGGTCAGGCTGTTCCGTCCGTCTGTCGGCAACAAAGAACACTAAATACTGAAATTCAGCTCCTTTGAGAATGAAACAACAGATTGCACCTCGGTTGAACTTCACAAGGGGAAGCAGACATCTAAAATAAGTCCTCGCGGTATCTTTTCATTAAACTGGAAGTTCACAGGAGGCTAAATGGATTTGCTCAATGAGAGCAATCACATTTTCCAGAAAAGCTCTATTCCTCATGCTGTTCTACATTCACAGCTCTGCTCAAACACAAGCGTTTATATCCTCTACTCTACGTTTGATTGTCCACAGACCTGTTATCACTGAGCAGCTAAAGTGAATCAAACAGACAAAAAGGCTTCATTTCCGCTACTGATATGAACTAAGGGAGAAGAAACTCAGCATTTCTGGAGGTTTTTCTCATTCTGCAGCAGCCTTTCTACAAACTCTTGACTCAGCGTCTTTGGTCTGTCATTGAGGCAGCCATTTTCCCACGAAGGCTCACAAGATCTCTCCACAGTGCACTGCAGGAACCAATTATTACCTTTCTTGGATGAGCGCACGCCTTTCATTTCAGTTAACTGCCTGATCCAGGGATGATTTTTTTTTAAATGATTGTTCTGATTGTGCAACCTCATGTACATGAACATGAATGCTACACTGCTGCGGTTTGTCTGCGTGTTTGTACATTTAGCTGCTCAAAGATCGTTATTCTGTAAAATGAGCTTATGATCCTGGTTGAGATCTCCGTGCATACAAATATGGTGAGCATTGTGTGTTTGAGTACATAAACTACATCAGGCCTTTCATAATACCGACTACTCCGACAGTGTTTTCAGATGTTTGTACTGTGTTGCCATCTGCTGGACAAAGTTGAATTAACACAGATTTATGCAAACTGCCTGTTGATAGTGATGCTTTCAGCCAAGGTGGGAAGATGCTGATGCTGTACGGCTTCTGCAAACTCCTAAAAAGCTGCATCGGAAACTGGAACCTCTTTCAAACGCACACGGTCTGCTCCTGGCTGGCCTACCGGAGATGTGATGACGCTCACATTTTACTGGAAAACTAGAACAAAGATTCCAAACTCTTTTCAGCTACATTCATTGTAAGGAAGGCTGGTTTTTCATTTCAGTAGAAATACTAAATGCCATTGAAGCCAAACCAGACGTGCGCCAGAAATAGCATCTTGCACATTATGTGCATTGTAGACATGATTATTCTTTGGCACAATTGTTACACTTTGTGTACAAATCCTTCATCCAGCAGTTTATTGATTTGAGTGGGTCTTGTGTATTCTGTGTACTAGATGTAGTTCGCAGTACTTCAAGAACAGTCTGGGTTTCATTTTTTGTCATTGCTCATGGTACACACAGTATACTGTACTTGTACTCCTAATGCTTTTATAAAAAAAGAAATGGAGTAAATAAATTGGGTAAAATGTTTTTGAGAAGTTGGGAACCACTGGTTTAACCTTTAACAATGAATTGTATTTTACAAGCTGATGACTTTTTTAATTAAAAATTTGAATCTGAAAAGTAACTACGGTTGTCCAATACATGAAGTGGATGTAAATAAGCAAGTAAGTCTTTAATAAACCGGTGAGCCGAAGAAAAAGACACACCGGTGTTACAGTTAGAGTCATGTTTATTTACAGCAGAATCCTGAACGAGGAGGGAGAGAAGGGGAGAGGGCAGAGGGAAGGGGTTAAAAGGAGACAAAGTGTTTTAGATCAAGCGCTTCAGGATTCATGGTTCACTACACAGTTCTTAATTTATTTATTCACCATTGTTCTATACAGAATCCATTCAGCCGTAATATCAATACACCAACAGAGCTGGAGTCCTCTGCTGGAGGGGAGAAGAGGTGGAAATAAAAATAAAATAAAATAAAGAACTAAAGGAAAAAAATAAAAATACTAACCGGGTAAAAAGGAATTCATTTTCTATAAAAAACAAAACATTTTTGTTGTTTTCACCATGATCATCATCAGATATTTATGTATGTACATATATACACACATATATGAGTGTATACATATTATACACACACATATATATGTATATAGATCTATATATTTTCTGTCCATGTCCATGAAGAGGTGAAGGGGCCTTGTGGTTCCCATGATGTCCGAGTTTAGGCGACCGCACTGAGCGGCAGGCCGGGTGTCCCAACCCGACGGCATTCACGTCTTATTAATATTCAGCCTTTGTGAATCAGTCACAGGAGGTCAGAGCTGACCAATCGCAGTCTTTCTGACCCGCAGCCTTTGTCCAACCACTCACGCTGCTCTTTGTAGGCGAGCTCATTAGGTCCAGTGCCTCGCCGTCGGCCAGCAGAGACTCAAAACTGCAGTAGCCCCGTCGATGCAGTCTGAGAAATGATACACTGTACACTAAACATGCACGGCCAGATAGCATAGAAAAGTAAAAAACAAAAACAAAAAGCGAGCAAACTGCATCGTCCGTACGTCTCTCCGACTTCCTGCTGTGCAATCGCTCACACTTTTTCCAGTATACATTAGATATTAACTGACAAGCACCACAAAAAAGTGGAAGGACCATAAAAAAGAAAAGAAAAAGAGACTGTCGGGGACCAAGTGGTGACAGAAAAACATCCTATGGGTGAACTTTTATTTCTAATTTCATAACTGATTTTATCCCCTCTTTAGTTCCAAACAGACTTTATTATGCGATGACACACACACACACACACACACACACACACACACACACAAACACACTTAATCGTCCACACAGAGTACCCTTCATCTGTAACTACATATGAAAACCACCTCGGTACGTCTTCCCTTATCTCCAATGCTTTGAGTCCAAACTTTCACGATGGTCTTCATCGATGGAGGTGAAGTTCAGATGACGTGTGCTGTTGTGCTGTTCCACCGACTTCTTACGTCAAAACGTACACAAACCGATCAGATATCACCATGCTCAGACATTTATAATGTCTAAAATTTGATGCTTTAAGTGTCTCCATGGCCATAAATACATGTACATTTAGGATGTGCACAAGAGAAATTACCCAGCATGATGTATGATGTGGCTTCATGATGAAAAGTAACATAGCATACCTTAAAATGAATTCAACATTCATTTATTTGAAAAAAAAACAAAAAACAAAAAAAAAAAAACACTGTTTACATTTCCAACTGTCCGAAGAAAGACCGATAAAAACAAATTGCCCCCTGTTGAGTTTTCTGTAACTTTTTTTTAACAAGTTAGGACACAAACTGTTTCCATTAGACATGTCGTGTTTATGAAACCGTTTGATCCAACACACTGGACACTAGAGCAGGAAACCAGCCACCGATGCAGATGTTTGTTTTTTTATCCCAAAGATCCATCAGCTACATTTCTATCACACAAGCCAACAAACTTTAGAAAACAACCTGTAAGTGATGGATGCTCACCAGTCGGTTCGACAAAACCGGCAGCCAAAATTCACCAAAATTCAGCTGTTGGCTGGCGTTGGTTTCCCACCCTATTCAACATGCTCCCAAACACAAATACAAACTCAAGATACCGCAAATACACATATATACAAATAGAAGCGGCCCCTAAAATGCTGGGGGCAGCTTAACAATTTATAATGCATTTCTGTATATGCCAAGAATAAAACTTTTTCTAAATAAAATACATAGTTATCTGTGAGGGCAGGGAATGGGGACAGCAGATGAACAGAGAGGATGCAGGTGGGGCTCGCGGGGAGTGTTGGAGGGCGGGAGTACTGGGGGAAAAAGCCATTGTGGTGGGAGGGATGAAGTGACAGATGAAGAAAGCAGGGGGGGGGGGGGGGAAGAGGGAGACGGATGGAGGGGGAAGACTCTTCTCCTTTACTGTGTCGCTGCTCCCGAGCACTGTCCTGTGCCACTGCAACACTCCGCCTCTTCTCAGTTTGTTTAAATCGTTCTATAATAATAATAAGAATACCAATAATAATGACCACGAGAATGCTAAAAAAATATATATAGAAACCCCAGCCATGTCTCACAACCCTAAGTCCACAAAAAGGGGGGAGGCTTGGCCCTCGAGTTCATCCGAGTCGGGGACAAACAGAGATGCAGAGAAATTTAAAGACGCAGGGAAAGAAGGAAATCGCAGCGAGAAGAGGCCTGACGAATGGAAGGAGCCTTGGGAGAGAAGTGGCAAATGAGACTAACTAAAGAGCAGAGAAAACGGAAAAAGGAGAGGGGGGGGGGGGGGGGGGGAGAGAGACAAACACGGCGTCGGCAGGATGTGCTAAAAAAGAGAAAAGAGGAAGCGGCGATGAAACGGGGAGGATGTAGGTACCAACAATGAATCGTGTTGGGGCGTTGTGATCCACACACTGGTGTCCTTCTGAGGGTTTTCACAGAAGATTGGCGGAAAGCATGAACAAGTGATGACAACATGGCCTCACTGTGAGTGCGCCCTCTCTCCTTCCCTCTAATTAAGGTAAAAGATCAGCAGTCCTCCCCGCACTGGTCGTTTTTTTTATCCCAGGGTGCATCATACCTCCAGGAAGCGGGAGCTGCTGGTCTTGGTGTGGAAGGGCTCGGACCACATGCGCCGCAAATCCCCCTGTGGACAGCAAACACAAGTTTGGACATGAGAGATGAATCAAATGTGTACCTAACTTTAGTTTTTCTCGTCCTCTAACCCGTACCTTCAGGTAGGCCATAGTGAGCAGAGGCAGCAGGGTGAAGGGCACCAGGTAGAGCAGAGCGGGCTGAGCCGCGCGATGGATCCTGGAGGCCACGGTGGCAGTCAGCAGACCTGAAGACAGATTCACATCATCAGCAATCACAATTATACTGGCTCCCGAACACCTAAAACTATTACCCCGAAACATGCCAAACACAGTCACAATAAAACCCTCGACCTCTCGCATCCGTCCGTCTGTCCATCGATTGCTCTTCTTACCCACAAAGTATCCGATGAGAGTGCAGTGGAAATAGGAGACGCGCTGCATGCGTCCGGACAAAGGGACTTCCCCATTTGCTTGCTTCTTGTAGTTGTCGTAGCGCAGGACGAAGCACAACAGCAGCCCCGGCATCACGATGTCTCCTATTCCCAGCATCGAGAAGTGACTTCCTGTGGAGCTGCGCGCGTCGGGAAAAAAGAAGTAGAAATACATTTGGGTACATGACACAGAGTCATGTGCAATAAACATGTACCGCTTGTATTTCATTTGTCATTTTAGGGTTAGTGAGGTTATAATGCTAATTACAGCAGCACATAAGTGTTGGATTGTTTTCTCCGCATGGTTCCTACCTGGGAAAGACCAGTTTTCCAGGTAATGAGAGACGGGGGACGTCGCGGCCCATCCCTGGTCCCAAGTGGAGCTTCCGGGACAGAACATCTATGGGATTTTCAGCAGGTTGGGTTGCAACTTTGACCATCACATTACTGTTAAAGATGTAGGCTGAGAAGAACACCTGTGGAGGGAAGAGGAATTTAGCCGCAATTCGTAATCTTATACAGACAAGCAAGAAAACACCCATCCTTGAGAAGATGCAGCCCCGTTTGGCATTTAGAATAACTTTATTAATTGATCATCAGAATGATAATCAATACACTTTGCTATTAATAGTTTCAGCTCTAGATTTTAAAGCTCCGAATGTATCGTCTGAATCCCCGATTTATATCTTTAATCAGACTCCATCGCTGCTTCAGCTCCTCAAAGCAGGTGGAGATCATTTATCAGATTCATCTAACGTTTGTCTCGCATAACGTTGTTGTGAACATTAACGGTCAGCGGGGAAATAAACAGTGACGGGCCACGGTGAAGATGAGAGATATCGTAGTTGACGTGTTCACTGGTAGAACAGCAGCAGAAGCGGTGTGTTGTGCAGAGTCAGTTATGATTTAAGTTCAGGTTGTATTTGTGTGCAGAACGTAGTCTGACAAAACCTGAGAGAAGCGGTTTTCTGCAATCAAATGACAACGTTAATCCTTTTTTTTTTTTTATCCTTTCTTTTTTTATCCTTTCTAACAAGCAACTATTTAAACAAACGCATAATTATCTGAATGAAACAGATAATGCATCTAAAGCAGCAAGGTGCTCATAAGATCTTAACCGATTACTTTGTTCAGCGGTTAAATTAAATTATGGAAAAACAATTACATTCATCAAACAAACTCAAAAGAACATGACTCCCCGCCTCCGTCACTCTCTAACCCACTGATGCACATCCTCATAATAAAACCAGCGTTCGTGATACCGGTTCCCCCTCGACGTTGGTGCCACTTTAGCTGCTAAGCGGCCGTTGCTTTTGTGTGCAGGCGCGGCTCCAGAATCGGGACGATGCCAGATACGACTAATAATTCAAACCTGAATCTACCAATGCCAGAATAAGACAAAGCTAGACATCAATGTTTTGTAATTTCTCAAGAGGAATTTTCGATGATCATCCTAATTATGGCTTGTAGCACGCTCGCCTTCCTCTTCATCGTTTACCTTTCTTCATTTGCATTTATGGAGGCTGAATTTTGCATACTAGTGAGTATTGATACGGCACCAATGCTCACTACCCAGGTCTTTCACACACACATTGTGGCTGGAAAATGTAAAATGAGTCACTTCCCAAGCAGCAAGTAACTCATGTATGTTTAAAAAAAAAACGCATGTAAAAGCTTTCATAAGCTGAATCATTACCATTTTGTTTTAAGTTTGATACAAAGACATTTTGTTAATGATTGTGGCTTGTATGTCAGCTGTGATTGGGGTGGAGCTTTGAATGGGAGTGTGTCTTACCCAAAATACATCATAAATGAGCAGTCCTGACAGCAGCAGGCAGGACACCTTCAGACTGGGAAGCCGCACGAAGGCTATCATGGCGACACACAAGCCCATGGCTAAAGCTGCAGGGAGGAAACGCACACAAGATATGTTAATAACACAGTTCCAAGTCTGAGCGGAAATGAGGCGAAATAGCAATGTGGGCACCGACTTTAAGAAACATTCATTACTGTGCACACAGGCCTAATTAATTAGTCAGATTATTCTAATGAAATGTCTTAATTCACTTTTGGGTGCACTGATGAGACACTAGATGGTGTTGAGATTAAACATGGGAGACGATCTGAGTCATTTAAAGTAAATGTTTGTTACAATGGCTGCATTTCACACGTTAAAAGACATGCGTCTACTGTGGTGTTCATTTACTACAGCAGGTGTAATGGTGATAGGAGCCCAGGGGGCACTGTAACATTATTTAACTGGTTCCAATGCAGAGACACAGTTTGTCGTGCTTCTAGGACTGGACTGGACCCAATGTCATTTTTTTTTTTTTTTACATTCAAAGCTTCTATTGAGACGTCATCCCCCTCAAAAAGGGCCAGACAGCCCCCTTTATAGAGGCGAGTGCCTCCCCTAATGTAGGAGAACAAACCGTTTATTGATCTCAGTTAAAATGTTATTTTATAAAAAGGTTAAAAGCTCACACGTGTGAATTGAAGAAGAATATTTTGTCAGATAAAAACGTGAATTTTGGACATCATTTTTTCGATAAATGTTGACTTTTGGACCTGACAACACTCTGTAGTCATTGGTAATGTTTAGACCACACGATACAAATAGTATAAAACTAATATTAGTGAAGCCTGATCTTTATCTGCAATTAAGCAGAAACACCAGGTTAAAACTCAATTAACAGATGTGCAAAAAAAAGCCCTACACGGTTAGGTCAAACTCTTCTACATTTTTTTTTAAATTGATTCTTCAGATCGTTTTCCTCAATTCAAACCGTTTGATCTGTGCAAGTACTTTTATTTTTGATGCTGAAATGCTGCCATTTGTGTCAAGGCAGCGATTACTGAAGGAGACTTCCAGTAATATGTTTCAAATTACAAAAGTCAACTGGGTTAAATAAATGGTGCGCACACACACACACACACACACATTTTGTCAGTGTGTCACTAAGATGCCAACTTTGAAAGGCTAGATAGCTTAAATGGCAGTTAACAGCTGCCTAACATCAGTGTATATTTAGAGTGCATCACACTGCAGTAAGAGCCTTAAAATATTGTTGCTAAAAACTTCATATTGTATGAGTCATGATGTCAAGTTCCTTCTTCAACAGAAGATGAAACATTTTGTCCAGACTCTAGCCTTTATTAAAGATTGAGATGGCTGAATGTATTTTCACTACTCCGCAGCATCAACGTTAGCAGCTATGCTAACAGAACGTCTCCTCACACACTTCAAATCACCGTCTAATAATTGGAAATGTTACTAATGTGAACCACGAACCACCCTGCGGTTCAGATTAATGTCACGAAATCTGTGGATCCTCGTAGATCACAGGAATATTGAATAAAAATAAATGAACTGAATTCTGGTGGATGGGAACACTGGCACAAGAGTCGGGACCGAGAGAGACGCACCGTCCATGAGAAGCCAGTGTCCAGTCAGCACCCAGATGAGCACCAACATGACGGAGAGGGAGAAGGCCAGGAGCTCCGCCAGAGTGAAACGCCCACAGCAGCCAAAAGAAATCCTGCAACAAGACAAAGAAGAGACACCCTCAATCGAGTGTCGTCCAAATCATACAGAACCGAGAGAAGAAGACTTCAGAACGGTACGGAGAGGCGGGTGGACAGGACATTGTTTCCAGCATTAGAAAATGTGCAGGCAAACATTTACAGGCCGATTCATTTTACACACGAGCAAAGAACAACCGAGAGAGCATTGATCTCTACAAGTGGAGCGAGTGAGACCCGGAGAAGACTATAAAACGTTTAGGCTCGTGATTCATAACGTAATTCATAACAAGGGTTAGCTAACGCTGGCTAAACCGTTACTGTTGAAATGACAAAGGGACGGAGACGAGTGAATAATAAATGTACAAAGCACAGCCGGAGCAGCTTCTATTCATGAACATAACAACAACCGTAACACTGAGTAGAAAAAGGGTTTTGGGTTATTGCTGATTCTGTAAAGCAGATAAAAGCTTCAGTGAAAGGAGAAAGGAAGCTCTGGATCTGTAACCAGAGAGGAGGCGTTCATATTGGCTATTGAGTGGGTGGGTAGTGTTGTTGGGGATTCCTTGTTCTAGGCTATTAAAATGTTTTGTATGCAGTAAGTAAAAAAATAAATAAAACCTGAAATAACAAAACTTCCTTCCTACTTGTTCCCAGTGGCATTATTAAGCATCGCAGACAGTTTTAATTGACAGGAAGCTGATTTCACAAATATGCTGAAGCACGGAGCTTTATAAATATTTTCAAAAAGACACGCGAGACTAAACCCTTGAGCGACAACAGGCACACACAGAATCCACATGATTTGCTTACTTGTTCTGCGGGGAGCAGGGTCTGGTCAGATACTGGCACATCGGCAACAAGAGGAATGCAAATGCAATTGTTGCAAGAACTGAGGAGAAGAACAAATGGGTCGCAGTCAAACCGAAGGCCTGACGAACAGGACTGCTCGTCCCGGTCGTTTTCGTTGAGTTTAATGGGGCGGCTAACGGCCTTTACAGTTTCAATAACCACAGTTTAAAGAGGCCTGCCCCGGTGTCCGACTACTGAACGGGAACGCGAAAGCCTTGTTGAAGTGCTTCTGCCGTTTTGTGTTACGTTGAAGAGCGGCACTCACCTGCCGTGCAGATGGTGAAGACCACCTGTACCGAGTCGAAGAAGAAGAACATGACTAGCAGAGACACCGAGGCTCCTATGGGCAGGAACAGCGCCTGTGTGGAGTCTATAGTCTGAATACCTGCAACACAGAACATGAGAAGTGAATACTTGCACATTAAAAAAAAAAGGATTGGTTTTGTTTTTGTGCGTTAGGTTTTGCAAGGTCTGAAGGATACAGACACTCACTGTTGTTTGAGCCGTTATTGAAGGTCCCCGGCATGGGGTTACCGTCTTTATCCTTCTCCTGGTTCTCACAATCCATGTTTAATGATCTGCAGGAGGGGAGGGACACACAGGGAGTGAGTAGGACTCAGACAGCAGTAATCAGAATCTCAGAAGCACGTAAACTATTCATATGAGGCTGTGTAGGAGACTTAAAAATACTTATTCGACGGTGAATTAATTAGTGGAAGTAATGGTGTTGAAAAGACCCGAAAACTTAAGCTGAACGTGTCTCACGTCAACCCCACAAAATATCTCCATTTCCTTGCTTTTCTTTCCTATTCACATCTGACGTCAACAGTCGTACCGATAGTTGTAAAAATCAAATACGCTTAGAAGAATTATTACATATATATGCACAAAAATGTAATTTAGTTCTTTATTCTCCAGGCGTGTTCCCATCTTACAGGGGAAGGCCTTTTCCACTGAAGACATTTCGACATCGTTACAAAACGCAAAACACAAGAGTCATTAATGAAATGAATGACGGCTGAATTTGCATTTAGCTGCTTCAGTTTCAGGGTTCTGGTATCGTGCATGCTGGCTCACTGTCACACAGTCGAGGCTTACAGAGACACTTGAGCATTAATGGTATTAGTGACACCTTTGACAAGTAAAATATCTGCTGTGTCTAATACTGGAAGCATCTCACGGTGCAGAGTAGAATACTTAAAACACATACGTCCACTCAAGATTGAACCGATTAGAATTTGGTGGTCAAAGGCTAAGTGACCTACCTCACAAAACATGTATTTGCCCATAACTTAATAATCGCTATGACTTATTATCACACAAACGTCTAATAGGATGAAGAGTTGAAGTGAAAGTGATGACATTTGAGACTGTAGGTCTTTGCGAGACGTGCTCGGTAAGTCCTTGTTGACTCCCCTCTAACAGCTGAAGTGTGTATTTAGTGACACTCACCTGAAGCTGCCATAGACGATGAGGAGGATGGATATGAGGAAGGTGGACACCTGGCTGGAGTCAACTAGGGAGTAGGCCCTAAAGAGGACACAGAGAAGAAGACAAAAGTGTATTTAATGAAACATCCCCCATCACCTTTAGTGCAACACTGGAGACAAAAGTACACCGTGTTCTTTGTATTGTTAAGCACTTCCTAAATAAAATGTATATTTATTGACATTACATTGATTAGTTTTCTACTTAACAGAAGTTGTCACTTCCTTAAACATCACACGAACAGCAAAGTAGAAAAGAAAAGTAAATAATCCTTATATACACAAACGGTGTTGTGAAAAGACTTTAAGTCCTTTTTAATCTGCTGCTTCCTCCTTTTGTTTGTCCTAACTGCAATCTTTTACACACGGAAAGTTGCATCGAAGCCAGTTAGCCGACTGCAGCTTGATATTGATGATTATAGTTATGCAAGTTCTGGCATTTTTCATTTTTGACCAGATTGATGATTGATTGCAAGCTCAGGTGAGTGAAAACACACGTGTTGTTTGAGACAAAAATGGAAACTAGCAAGCTAACTGTAACTTTGGTCAATTATTCCAGATGCGGCACTTTGATAATATCACATCGGCTTTGGTGATTTTACAACCCCGACTGTGACTCTGCAGGTACACGAGTCACGTTAACCCCTTCAAAGCAGCCCGAAACAGTCTGCTTCCAACAACAAACACTGATGCGTGTGGAGAATGTTGGATCAGGAATCAAGATTAAGAAGTACGGCATGCATTTAACAATGTATACAACTGACCTGCACAGTGTGTATATTTGGGGAACTGCGTCGACAATTTAAGTGTTCAAATAAACCACTGAAGTCAAAAATAGAAAACTAGAAGAATTTAAAATCCTTTTCAGTGACGATCTACAAGAACATCAAACACAACGTGAAAACATTTCAAACACACGACACACCGATACGGCCCGCTTCAACAACACGATGATATTCTATTCCCCTGATATTAGTGTGCTGAATATAAGAATTGCAAATTTTGTTGTTAAAAATAAAAAAAGAAGAACTGGGAAATAAACAAGCGATCGATTATGAAAATCAATAAATCAAATGTGACCCATATGGTTCTAGGCACATTGGAAACTCTCTACAAAAGGAGGGGGGGTCTCTTCTCACAACAACAATATGGTCTTCTACATTATAATTGGACCTACTGATGTAATTTGGGAGCATATGACTCATCCGCAGCTTGGAAAATAAGCATCAAATAGCTGTGGTTTAAAAAAACATTGAAAGACGTGCAATTTAAGTCTCGACAACAGCATATAGAGAAGACGTATACGTCTCAATCCCACAAGGGGAAATAAATGATTATATTCCCACACACAGAGGCGCAAATATCTTCATGTATATTATATTATTTGTTATATTGTACAGCACATCGCTTGTTCAAAAGGTGCTTTATAAAGGGTAGCTACTTATTCACAGTTCATTTTTAATCAGTACTAAATAATATAAAGTGGAATGTATGCGTTGTATGATATTTAAAGAAAAACTAACATCACACAGACATAAAGTAACATAACAAAAGAAAATGCCTGAACGGGCTGAAACGCATAAACCAATTTAAACCCATCGCAAAGTCCCGCCCCTTAAACACAGACTGGCCAATGATTGGCCAATCATTGCGCAGCATCGGTCAACTCTGACCGGGTTCCGTCAGCTACCGGTTCATAAACTAGTCAACTCACAACCAAATTGTTCTAGATTGACACACTTCAGGTAAGAGGAAAAATATGCACTTTGGATTTTGGGGTGAACTGTCCCTTTAAGCTCAATTACCTCAGAATACAACAGCACATCCAGCTCAGGACACGGATCTCTCTGCATAATAATGGTGGAGATTAATGTGCAACGGTCCACTGGGAACCCCAAATGTTTAGTAGTTTTTTCCAACAGCAGTGTGCAGGACTCTCTTCATTCATCAGCTTCGTTGTTCAACTCCTGCACCCAAGAACTCTGCTGACTGATATCGTCCAGTGTGGTGAAATTAAACTATTTGTCAAACTATTGTCTTAATCTAATAACTGTGGGCATGTAAACAGAGTCAATATACAGCTCAAAACACTTCTTTACTTGAAACTATTCACTTTCTGTTCACATTCTTAATTAAATGAGAAAGCTTTACATTTGTTAAGTATTTAATTCACAAAACAGTAAATAAAAATAGGCTTTGCGAAGTGGTTATTTTATATAGACTATTGAATTTCCAGAAAACATGCTATATTGTGATATATATCATTATTGAGATGTGAAAGTTAGTGGAGCTATACAGAAGGCCTAAAAGTAAAGAATGTGATCGGCCATGATTACAACAGCCTCTAATGGACCCGCCTATAATGCGGGCCTACTGATCCCAGGTGCGCCAAGCGAGCCTGGTCATGAAATTACCGCACAAGAAAATGTGTTCACTCACTTAGTGACTCAGTCAGTCAGTGACAGACTTCCGCGTTTGACTGGCCTCGCCTTGCTGCCAAAAATAATCTAAATTCCCCTTGACCTACATCCTACTCCTTGCAATCTGTTGTTTTTGTGTGACGTGAGAAAGACTAGACAAAACAAACAGGAGCTGATGAAGGACATCACAATGCAAGTCCTTGGCCAAGAGATGCTGTTAAAGAGTATTACTTCAGAATAAAGATGGCGGCATCTCGGTTCTGGTCCAGGAGAGACAAAGTGTACGTTCTAGATGAAGGATGAACGTGGCTTTAAAACTTCCTACAGCTTATTTTTAAACAAACAGATTTTCCGTGCTCTCAGAAACAAAGAGGTTGTAAACATATGTAACTAATCCTGAAATGTATTTTTTTTTCATGCGTAATCGGGCTTTTAGTTTTGCAGACGGATGCTGCATTTAAGCACCAAACTGTGTCCCGTGTGTCAATGATCTGAGGGCGTTGATGTAGCGTAGACTTCACATGCAACATTATAATTCAGACCTTTTCTGGGGCAAAGACAAGGCTGCCATTGTGAAGCGGCTGCCTTCATGTGAGAGGTGCAGATTTGACCCCAATCCTGACCCGTCTGTCTCTCCCGTCAGTCTGGATTTTTAAAAAAACACCAACCAGTGACCCCTAATAATGTCATCACCAGCTTAGCTCCCCCCCCAAATTTCATCAGGGTCTGCATCCAACGCTGACATTTATTAGCTATCGGCAGATCCACACGGCCGGCTAAACCACTGATACCTTTCTATTTTTGGTCGTAAACAATCACAATCATGTCTTAAAAGATAAGAGCCAATGATCGGTGTTTGGTATCGGCCGATGCTGCTTCAAGTGATGCCCCGAAAATCATGACTACAGGTTTCCCAGAATGCAATGCACCACATTTTATATAAAATGCACTTGTACAACACTAAAGATCAGCAAGATCAGCTTGCAGATATATTGTATTGATGAATGTTGGCCAACAAGTAATTGAAGCACATTATTGCCAAACGTATGTTTGAAGTCGTTACTGAATAGTGACACTGTTACATCGTTAGTCCTGAATATTTTTCAATTGTTAAACGTCACACTCGCGGAACATTTAGAAGCTCTCACGTCTGTATCGCAGCTTAGACATTGTAAATACTTCGGGCTGTATCAGTGGATGTTTGATTGCAGAATTTCCTGCTCACTATGTAATAAATAATTGAGTATTTATTATACTGAGAATAATAAACGAGACAAAAGAGAGCCGGAGCTACAAAAGGGTGCAAAGTGGCCGAGGGAAAGTCTTTCACATCATGATGACGGACGCTCCACACAGGAAAACCACATTAACAAAAAGCAACAGCAGTCACAAGTTGAGCCCGGCCGTCTCTGAAGGAGCTGAACATTTGTTACACGACAAGATAAAGTTCTAAACATAAAAAACACATTGAGTTGATTTAACATCTGTAACAGTTTCTGCTATTTATTCCCACTACTGGCATTTCTTTTTTTTTATTAAAGTTTGATTTAGTGAGCTGTGGGTCTTATTTTTAAAAAGGCAACAATATCTCCCACTCTACTACGACTCGACACACCGACTATAAATTCGTCTGCAACATATGATACCATGCAAGGTAACATGGTGAAGTGTTTAAATTACAATGTTAACAGATCTGAACCTAATCATCAGTTCAGGTAAGAAAGAAATGCACAAAATACTTACAACCGTAGATAAAACCCTGGTTATGGAGCATGAACATGGAGGGTTAAAACCATCATGGTCTGAATGGGGTAAATGCATTTTGGTTTGGTCAGTAGTTACTTAATTTGGATACTATCTGCTTAGGCACTATTTCTCATGTGTAGAAATGCCAGGACCTGCAACTTAACTCCGCATACAGTGAATACTATTTCAGTTACGAGCATCGCTGGGCCGCATCACTAGTTGTCTTTCAAGTACTGACGGAGACAACAGCCCTCGCATAAAAAAAAAAAAAGACTCTGCTCTAAATCACTTTTCATTCTGGTACGTATGTGGTGCAGGAATTCACAGACAAGAATCTCCCGTCTCCTTTCATTCATTCAGTAGTACAGGAATGACTACAGGGTGTTTAAGAGGAGGGGTAACATGTGGAAAAGGGACACTACTGCATCACACGTGCCGTTCTTTTTTTTTTTTTTTTTTTTTGGAAGTACTAAACTAAGCAGGTTAAATGTTTGGCCTCGAGCACTAAGACAGCGATTAAGAAAGTGGCCTTGTTCTTCCACACAGACACTAATGATGTCACTGCCTCACTGTCGACACAGCGAGCGGACAGACAGCTAGTTTAATCTACCTCGGGCCTCATTCATATTCTAGCATCGAACCGGTTGGTCTGAATTCTGCGCACAAGCAGCCTGTAGAACATGGGTGCGATAGATGAATGGAACATTTAAAAACTAAATACAATCCCGGACTGTTGAGGGGCTGGATGGCGGCCCAAAGCGCCATAAGACGTCCTTGTTCGCCAAACGGACTCGGTTTTCAATAACACAATTCCAATACCGTCCTCCGACAAGCCAGCCGCATGCATAACTTGACCATTAAAGGGCCAGGTCAGCAGGCTGCAATGAAGACTTTTACAAAACGCTGCCCTGTGAGGCATGGGTATACAGTTGTGTGAAAAAGTGTTTGCCCCCTTCCTGATTTCTTATTTTTTTGCATGTTTGTCACACTTAAATGTTTCAGATCATCAAACAAATTTAAATATTAGACAAAGATAACACAAGTAAACACAAAATGCAATTTTTAAATGAAGGTTTTTATTATTAAGGGGGAAAAAAATCCAAACCTACATGGCCCTGTGTGAAAAAGTGATTGCCCCCCCCCCTGTTAAAACATAAATTAACTGTGGTTTATCACTTTGGAAAGCTGAGTTCAATTTCTCTAGCCACACCCAGGCCTGATTACTGCCACACCTGTTCTCAATCAAGAAATCACTTAAATAGGACCTGCCTGACAAAGTGAGGTAGACCAAAATATCCTCAAAAGCTGGACATCATGCTGCGATCCAAAGAAATTCAGAAACAAATGAGAAACAAAGTAATTGAGATCTATCAGTCTGGAAAAGGTTACAAAGCCATTTCTAAAGCTTTGGGACTCCAGCGAACCACAGTGAGAGCCATTATCCACAAATGGCGAAAACATGGAACAGTGGTGAACCTTCCCAGGAGTGGCCGGCCGACCAAAATTACCCCAAGAGCGCAGCGACGACTCATCCAAGAGGTCACAAAAGACCCCAGAACAACATCCAAAGAACTGCAGGCCTCACTTGCCTCAATTAAGGTCAGTGTTCATGACTCCACTATAAGAAAGAGACTGGGCAAAAATGGCCTGCATGGCAGAGTTCCAAGACGAAAACCACTGCTGAGCAAAAAGAACATAAAGGCTCGTCTCAGTTTTGCCAGAAAACATCTTGATGATCCCCAAGACTTTTGGGAAAATACTCTGTGGACTGACGAGACAAAAGTTGAACTTTTTGGAAGGTGCATGTCCCATTACAGTCTGGCGTAAAAGTAACACGGCATTTCAGAAAAGGAACATCATACCAACAGTAAAATATGGTGGTGGTAGTGTGATGGTCTGGGGCTGCTTTGCTGCTTCAGGACCTGGAAGACTTGCTGTGGTAAATGGAACCATGAATTCTGCTGTCTACCAAAAAATCCTGAAGGAGAATGTCCGGCCATCTGTTCGTGACCTCAAGCTGAAGCGCACTTAGGTTCTGCAGCAGGACAATGATCCAAAACACACCAGCAAGTCCACCTCTGAATGGCTTAAGAAAAACAAAATGAAGACTTTGGAGTGGCCTAGTCAAAGTCCCGACCTGAATCCGATTGAGATGCTGTGGCATGACCTTAAAAAGGCGGTTCATGCTCGAAAACCCTCCAATGTGGCTGAATTACAACAATTCTGCAAAGATGAGTGTGCCAAAATTCCTCTACAGCGCTGTAAAAGACTCATTGCCAGTTATCGCAAACGCTTGACTGCAGTTGTTGCTGCTAAGGGTGGCCCAACCAGTTATTAGGTTTAGGGGGCAATCACTTTTTCACACAGGGCCATGTAGGTTTGGATTTTTTTCCCCCCTTAATAATAAAAACCTTCATTTAAAAACTGCATTTTGTGTTTACTTGTGTTATCTTTGTCTAATATTTAAATTTGTTTGATGATCTGAAACATTTAAGTGTGACAAACATGCCAAAAAGTAAGAAATCAGGAAGGGGGCAAACACTTTTGCACACAACTGTATATATAAAATAATATCTTACTCAGTCCTCACCAGATCATACACACTGAATATACATTAACTTAACATGCACTATAATTCACTCCAGTTTAAGGTTGCCGCTGGACCTCCTATTGGGGATTAACATTAATCTGCCTCCACTTTCTCATCCAATTACAGATGTAATGGGTTACATCCTTCAGGTACAAGAATGTAATTTGTGATCACAGATGATCTTTTTGTCGCTATGAATATAAGTACTCCTCCCCCGCATTGCTGCTCTGGTGTGTGTGCGTATGCGTGTGTTTACACCCTTCAGTGGCATTTTTCTTTGTTTGAATGAGGCATGCGAGGGTTGGGCATCACAAGTATGCCCCGCAGAACGATGCAGGGCATATGCATATATTTATATTAGCTGCTGGTGAAAATGTCAAGACTGACGTCCAGATTGAATCATTATGCCAATTGTTTTTCAGACCACGTGGACACTATGAGGAGAAGTCTGAGCCTCGGAATTCAAGATGCATTGGACCCGCTGTATGTCCGAATCAAAACTATTTAGGCTTTGAAATTCTGATGGCTAATCTTAAGCGGAGCTTCTGTTCCAAGATGCAGGCAACAGGTGTTCAGTAATCTGTCAAGATTCAAACAGAGCGATGTGTGCTCTCAGCAGAACACAGCAGCATTAGTTGTGTCTGTATAGTTAAAATATACTGTAGAGAAGAACTAAACAGTGCTTGCTGCCATTTGTCTTTTTTTTTTGGTGTACCACAGATTCTCATTTAAAAAGGCAGCCGACGCTCATTTACAATAGATGTTTCTGTTAAAGTTGAAATGTGCTGAAGTCAATATTTTTAAGTTCAACGTCACCTCCTTTGTCTAGAAAGGCAGAGCTTGGACTAGATTGTACCGGGGATAGCCTTGATAATAGGATTTGGGGATAAGATCTTAATAACTATGTTTCTTGAGGAAGTATTTTTCCTAAATTCCTTAATAAAAAAGACAATGTAGTCTCAGTTAATATGTTTATGATAGCATGTTTATATTATTTGATATCAGTACAAAACAAAATTACATTTCTGACCAACCCTCAGAAACTGTTGGTTTCACACTAACGAAGCGGCTACACAGACGGGGACGACGCCATGTTATCGGTTTGTATGTAGTCCGAGGTAAATAACAGCACTGACTAATGTCAGGCAGCATCCCTCTCTAAAACTCCCCCATCGCTGATACAGGGCTGTGTGTGGGATTGCAGATGAAACAATCGTTGTCGATGGCAAATATATCGACACATTCGATAATAACATTGCACACTTGCAAGAAGCTTTTAAAACATTGTGCGAGGCAGTAAAACAAGCTGCAGTGAGGAGGTTGGTGGGTAACGTGGTTACTGAACGTCGAAGGATTTTCTCCACACATGGACAGCAACGCTTACAAATCACTCGCCCATACAATCCCACAGAATTAACTGTGTGCCGCAAGTGCTAAACCAATCAATTAGCTGATAAACAATCAACCACTGAAAGTCATTTATCAAGTACAATTACAGCTTCTTCTTGTGGGTATTCGTCAATATTTTTCAGACATGCTCATGACCAACATTATAACTACATTCAGCCAAGATCAACCAACTTGATTTGTCGGAAACACTGCACATATTTCCAGGCAGGATTTGAAACTTTCAGTTTGATTGATGTGGTTGTTCATACTGGATATTACACCTGATAGTGTGGGCAGAGTGGTGTCACTATATCACGGATTTTTTCCCCCTTTTGTCTCATTTACTGAATCAAGAGCGTAAGGCAAGCTGGGTGCCTTTGTTTACCGTTGTGTTACAAAGAAGTGTTGTCTGCTACTTTAACAACAAACATGTGCGAACATGTCTATGTTTTTCAGACACCCGACATTGAACACAGCATCGCATCATATTCACCTTTGTCACAATTGCAGCAAAAGCTGTTAATGAAATGTTCAGGCCAAACATAATGGTTTATTTAAGATCATTTCTTCTTCCTCCTGAACAGATTAAAGGCTTTCATGGGATGGCACCAACAAGTGCAGAGACTGATCAATGTTTCCCAGATACAAAACACAAAGAAGAGTGGCACACTGCATTCGCCTTGATGGACAAGTAAAACCAAACACTATAAGAGAACTGCGTAGGTCTGCTCTTACGTACATGAGGTACTTGACATGCTGCAAAATGAGGAAGCGAAACAAGGAGAAAATTCCATTACTGAATAGATCTAGTAGCGCGTTTGTTGCATAAAGCCACCTACTGATGGTTTGGATTGAAGCAAGCTGCAAGAAAGCCACGAAGGCTGATTGAACATGTCATCAAACTACAACTTGCAAGCTCTCAAAAAGAAAAAAAAAAAAAACGCCTACAAAACCACAAGCCTTAACAGGGGACGCCTCGGTTTACTTATCAGCAGTTCATCCAGGCAGTGATTGATGAATATATATATAAATAATTGTGCAAATTCAGCCAAGCACAGCATCCAATTCAAATGTCTGCACAAGCAATGTCAGAGAGGTCTGTATCTTCTAAAAACCTGCTTTAGTCAAGCATCACTAGTACAACAAATTACATTATTTATGTCCATGATCTTAATATAATGGTTTCAAAAATGCATTATTGGGCGTTTGTACGTTGTCTGCTTCCAAGGCGATGGGAGCACGGGGTTGCGTTCAAAGGCTCAAAGATGTGCAACAACAACAGACACAACTGGCAGAGGTAAAATTTCCAGACGACTTACTTACAGCTTGATTTGTGCAACTAGGTGAGCTCGATATGAAGCTGCCATCTGTTCATTTAAAAACAGGAACAACAAAGCAGAGCATCATGTAACTGAAAGTTATTTCCCCTCACTGGTCTGAAGTAAAAGACCACCTACTGAACAGGTAATGTAAGAAGTGATGAAGTTAGATGTTATGGCACGGTTAAATAAACAAGTGCAACGGCATTAACGTTTTTAAACCGCAAATATGACCACGGCAAATACACTTTTATCTCCTACCTAACGATAAGATATGAGAACGACACGATTTGAAGATGTGCAGCTTTGGCAGTCTTGACGGTAGATCATGGCTCCCAACATGGACAAACTATGACAAAAGTGCTGACAGAGCGAACAGTGTTTACCTGAGGGGGAACCTCAGGGTGGGTACTACACTTTTACAACAACAATGTCGGCCGGGACGGCGCAATTGGGTGTAATCGCCGAATGAGAGCAGTGAAAAGCTAGCTAGTGGGGGCACGCTCGCATGCATGAACAGGCGCTAAAATGCATGTACGGCCGGCCCGCCTATGTCAACAAAGCAAGGAGAAGAAGACACGCAAGAGTGACTTCATTATAGCTATGTGAAGATATTGTGGAGTAATGCTCAGGTAGACATTACTCCACTGTATCTTCACATAGCTATAGTTGTTTGCTGAAAGCAAGTGTGACTTATCAGTTTAGTTACACTGCAAAAAACTAATTTCAAGCATTTAGCTTTAGCTGTTTTGCCACCTTTACTCATCTCTCAGGGTTCATACACATTTTTACCAATACATTTTACTAAGACCTTTCCATGCCTTTGAGGCAAATTTGAGTGACTATACATTCTCTGAATTCTCTGTTCATACATGACAAACTAGAACATGTCAGAGTCTGACGTTAGCCCGCACAGAGAACAACGCAACATCTAATTTAAACATTTAAGTACTAGTTCAACCGGCATAGATTGTTCTCAGTTGACCATATCTGCACCACAGTATAGTATACAGGTTTTTGCAAAGTCAATTTCCATGACTTTTCCAAAAATTCTGGGTTCATTTATTTTTCCAAAACTTCTCCAGACCTGGAAATTGAAATTCTATGACATTTAGGTGTGTATGACCACACAAATACACCCCGATCTCCACAGTTCTTCAGTGACATTTATGCCATTTCTCACACAATAGATTGTCATTGTTTGTGTCTTTGTTCTCTGATCATCATCATCAAAAAATATCTGTTACAATTCATAACTGTAAAGAAGCACTCCATGCAAACTTTTCCAATGAAAACCTACAACATCAAATCTATATTAAATTAACGCCGTCTTAGGCAAACATGTAAAATTGGATTTTCATCACGTTATTGGCAAATAAACTAATTTATTAGTTAATTAACTATTATTAGTTATTACTAACTTAACATTAATGCAGAAAGGGGGAGATGTAAACCCAGAAGATGGTATTTTCCAAAACTACTGCTACCACTTTGCATTCACGCTTACAATAAATGTAGTCTGTTAACGAGAAATTGCTGGCCTAATATTACATCATATTGAAAATTCAGCAGTGGTTGGGCATTTTTCTCCTGTAATCAATTTCCCCAACAGTGCAAACAGGATTTTTTATGAAAACTACAATGACAAAAAGCCAGTATAAATTTGTCAAAATATAAAAGTCTTAAAAGACATTTCCAGGAAGTAATCACAATGTGACAATAAATGAGATTTAAGTAAACAAGCATTTATGTGCACCTCTACCATTCAATGAACCTGGTCTGCTGTTGGAGAGGTATTGGTTTGGACCAGACACACATAAGAAGCTGCTGCTCTAAGCATTGTGCTAACATTCAACCCGTGTTGCTGGGATCAAACAAGCATAATTTATCCTATTTTATTAACTAGGCCTCACCAAAGTCAGGACATATTCATTCATGGGGCAACGCATTTCAGTGATCACATCATGTCTGTCTTCATCTATTCCTCACCAAGCACTTAAATTCTGCTATAACGTTCACCTTGTTTATAGTCTGTATACCTCACGTTTCCGCATGTTTATTTTTGGACAACCTGTCGTGTGTCACAATGCCAACCTCACCCTGAAATAGTATTTTTGGGGGACATGACTGCGATGCCAGTTAGCTAGCTTTAGCTCAACGGCAGAACCTTTGTTATTGTGTACAGCGGATCGACGACGAATGCTAGCCATCTAATCAGCTAACACTAATTTGCCGGCACAGCTAATGTTCAATAATCGATTTGACACTGTCCTGCAGTGTCATTACAACTTTGAGACAACAAGCGCTGATGATGTTAGCGAACGAGTCATTCACCAGCTGGCTAACCTGAGTGAGCTTAACACGTTAGCTAGGCAGCTAGCTCCGTAGCACTCGCTCACAATAGCACCGTTCCAACCGAAGCTAGGTAGCGCTAGCATAGCGTAAGCTGGTGCAGCTGATTAGCCGCGGCTAGCTAACCAGCCTGTTAGCAATATCAGAGCTGCAGGGGGGGAATGGGATTAGTGGCATTTTACACGCTCCACGGTGATACATGCATCAGAAGGAGTCTGTGTGGAGAGTATTTCCGCGACTTGTCATGAATATAGTGCGTTGGTTTAGTGACCTATATCACCAGGCAGCAGCTAGCGTACGGTAGCCAGCGGTACTACTAATCGGTAGCGCGATGCCTGTGCGCACTCACCAAGATGTGTAGCCCTGCTCCGCCATATCGCCGAAAACAGTGGGTTCCGCGACTGTGGCCAACACAGATTCAGGTCCCGGTGACAACCCGATGGGACCTCGGAGAGGTTTTCTGCGTATCCTTCACAATCCAACAGTCCTAGCAGCTACTTTAAGGTGACAACATGACGATACATCCCGGCGGCAGCTAGTAGTCACTAGCTGGATATCTTGAATGATGGTTTGCTATCGTTAGGTGGACAAGACAAAGCACCCCGAGAAAAAAAAACCACTGATGTTATTTTCGTCCGTTTTCGCTAATGTCCTGCCGTCAACCCCGGCCGTGAAGGCTCGGTCTCCAACAATGCTACACCCACTGTAGATCCATATCCAGCATGATGTATCCAGAATAAATTCAGATAGTCCTCAAGTCTGCACCCCTCGCTGTTGTGGGAGACGTTCAAGCTTTGTTTTCTATGGCGAGTCACGGGAACGCGCAGAATCGCCCTGCTGTAGAGCGACACAAGTAGGACGTGCACTGAGACGCTTTTGTACTGGCAATGGTTTCCCTTCAGCTGGCAGCTTTGCAGCCTATCATACACACCTACCACATTACGTCGATTATAAAATAGAATTCATGGTCATACATATTTAAATGATTGCCGAATAATTGGATGATACTCATAAACGTGATTTTGGATTACTGACAAAATACGGATAAACGAACAGCTCCTCTGTGATAGATTCATTTAAATAACTCGAGAAAAGGGTTACACAAACACACGTTTTACAAGTGTTTGTATAAGGTTTATACAAAGGAGAACTGGTATAGATTAGCCTGATTTTGGCCTTTTTATATTATTTTTGCAAAGAAAGACTCGCCCATTGGCTTCTGTCACAAATGGTTTACAGAACAGTTTATTTATAAGGGCCCTGGTCCAAAGACATATATCAGATATAAATGAGGCTATAATACATAAGAAAACACAGTAAGACGAAAACAAAAGCTACATATAAAACATTATGTTGTGTTACAAACATTTCAATAAATCTGAATGTCCTGACAATATGTTAGGCCTATACATTCATTTCTTTATCATATTTTCACTAGCAAATACATGTATTTACAATGTAATTACAAAAAAATGCTGGATTCAATGGTGGCCATAAAAAATAATTAAATACTGTATCATTCAGGGTTTAGCAGATGATTAATAGTATTGGAGAATACACATTTTTCTACTGGATACAGATCCTAAGAGGGTCCTTGGATCAATGTTGGCAAACCTGTAATAGGGAACCTGCAGATGTATGCTCTCTAGATATCCCAATTTCCTCAGTTGCCCTTACTTATAAAACTCTTGCAGGGTGGTTGAGCTTTTCAGTGAGAGCTCGTATAGGCATCACTGCACTCAATTTGTGCTGGCTTAAATATAATTGCATTTACATATACCTAAAGATCCTCAACAAAAGGTCAGGTCCTTATTGTTACCATTTTGTACAAGATAGATTATCATTCCCCTTCATGAAACGTTCATCAGCACTGTGTGAGATTTTCTGTGTGAACAAACATGATGATTCCCCACTTGGGCCAGTTGTAAAGCCCCACGGGCACCCCAAGAGGCTGCAATATACTACCCTCGATATAAAACTGTTGGTTGGAACAAGCGACATACAATTTGTATTAGACACGCTGGAGGCTCAAGGGATGGCAATGTCAGTCATCAGTCAGCTTCAACTTTGGTCCAAACTGATATATCTCAACAACCCCTGGATGGATTGCCATTAAAGTTTGTCCAGGCATCCATGACCTTCAGGGAAGTCTCCAGACTTTGGCCCTGATAAGATACGATAATCCTTTATTAGTACCCGCAGCGGGGACATTTACAGATATATTCCTCTAGTGCCACCATGACATTATCATTGTGGATTTTTAGTGAACTATGGATTGGCATGCATTTGGTGCAGACATTCATGGTCTTTCTGAGCTTGGTGATCCCCTGAACTTTCATCTAATGCAATCCTTGTTTCCAAATTTCCAAATTGTGCAATAATTCGTTGGTTCTCTCCAACAGTTTGTTTTGTCTTCATAATAAGCATTATGACCTAACTGAGCCGTTAGCATGGCTCTGGATTCGTTGTCTTCTTCTGTTCAAGGAGCCTTATCAGTACGCAACACCACTGAAAGACTATCAGGTCATTCAAATCAGGATTATATTTGTTAGAGAACCAATCAAGTAAGGATTCATTCTCTGGGGAGAGTAGGCTCGACTAGGCTCGACTAGGATCTACAGCAAATCTCATGGAATTCGTCTGTTCTGGGGATACGTTGCCATGGTTGGTCAGGTGGAAATTTTGATATAAAAGTGGCATTGGACAATTTTAAGGTCATGGGGGTAGTAGCTATTGAAATATCTTGCTTTAAATGAATGAATACACAAACTAATTCTCAGATGCACGCATGGATTGATGGAACATAAAAGTGTACATCAGCAACATGCTGGCCCGAGAGTTCACACTGGTTCTATTCTATGTAAATCAAACAACATTCACTTACTTTATTGTGTTAAACAAAAACAATGTTGTATTATTAAAAAAGAAGCATAAAGACACAGTGATGTGTGCTTGGACGTACTGGAGCACGATCCTGTAGTGTTTTTATAACAGACAAATAAAGAACCTAATTTCTACAGCCATGTGTGGTGTAGACACAGCTTACTGTCAATGTCTATTATAACTGTTCTGTGAAATTAACCATCCATGTGAACCCGTGAGCATGCTATAAATCACGTGCAATCATTTTCGCCTCATTGAAAGTCGACCATTACACGGCTGCAGGCCATAACATTGCAAACCTTTTAATTTCCTGTCCTGATTAAGTTAAGATCACAAAGACAAAGTGCAGACAATCCTTGTTCTTTTTCCTTTCTATCATCTCCACTGTTAAATATGTGTATTGATCTGAGACACATTTTACACACTGATTCCAGCACAGTGGATTTAATCATCATACTTGACAATAGGAAACTTTCCTGTAAGAGCTTAGATGATGCCAGACCAGACAGTGTCTTTCCTTAGATAAAGATGGCATTAGGGTTTAGAATGGGGTCAACGGGATTCCCTCTAGCCAAAGAGTGTGGGGATTACCAAAGCCTGCAAAGAGCTGATTTTCTTACAGATTATGTGCATTCTGTTCTCAGCACCTTATATTCACAAGACAGAGCAGCAGTATAGACCAAAATGTTTATTCATTCAATGGCAAGGAAGGTTTTTCTTTCTGCAGCATCCACGAGCTGCACTTAGCTACCCTGGGACACAAAACTCAATTAGTTATATTTAGTGTCCATCTCTCTGAGCCTAAAGCCAAACAACAGCTATGTTCTGGGGTTTTGAAGAGGGACGTTCATAACAACTAGTGTATGTAGTTAATACTAACTTAAGATATGACAGGATGCCTAAATTATGTAATTTAATGCACATGATAACCATGTTGTTGGGTAAGTAGATCATATGAGAAGAACACGGTTCTCTGTTGATAATATCTATTATAAAAAGTCCTTATTTACCTTCTTAGAAGTCACAACTCGCAAAGAGCAGAATATCAAAGATGCCAGGGGTGTATTTATTGAGGCTGTGAACAAAAAACTTATTTGGATCCAAAAGCTGTTCATAGAAGTAAGAGTTAGATTACAGGCATCCACAAATCACTGATAGTCTGAACATCAGCTGATCGTCTAAAGCAAATACTGAAGAGCAGAGGTTTGCTCCAACTGTACAAAGAACAATAAGGGCTAGTG
Source organism: Anarrhichthys ocellatus (assembly GCF_004355925.1). Taxonomy (NCBI): domain Eukaryota; kingdom Metazoa; phylum Chordata; class Actinopteri; order Perciformes; family Anarhichadidae; genus Anarrhichthys; species Anarrhichthys ocellatus. The sequence goes on from NW_022280046.1 coordinate 1,092,117, forward strand.
TAAATATTGTTAATTCATTCTTGATTTCTGACATGATGTTTCAATTACAGGCTTCAAGTGGCTGTCATTTATTTTTAAAACTACATTTTTCTTCGTATGGATGGCAGCTGCATAATGGCTACAGATAGGTGCATGTAAGTGTAAATAAAACGCCGTAGATATGAGTACATTTGCTGGGTCACTGCTGTGTGAGTACTCAAGATTAGCCAAGAGGTGTAGCTCTTATTAAGTAAATACACGAGCTACTTAAACAATTTGAATACTACATCTGGCACAAACTGGGCGTATACTGTGTCTTTCACTTTCAAATTCAGGTTAGTTATTTCTTAATGTGAGGTTGAATTGATCGTGATTTGTCTTAAACATTCAAATCAATTCAATAATTTCTAATTTATATAAATCACATTTTTCTTAACAATGTTTTGTGCTCAATACCCCAAAAAATGGATCCAAATACAAAATCTTCCATCATACCAGTGTAGTACATCAGTTTGGCCGGTAGATGTCAGCCTTTACTTTGAGGAAGGTGGACAAGCGACACAGAGGGGCAGACCACAACAAGTCATGCAAAGGTAGAGTTGTACAGAAAAAGGGTAGGCGCATTCTTCAACAGTTTGTTTCCACTTACAGAACTGTACTCTCCTTGCCATGTTCCCATGTTCATCTTTTTATGAACCACTATTTGGGGCTGTAACTGATGCAGGTAGCACATCCATTACTTTGAAGTACAGGGCGATGTCTTGTTTGCAAAATTTACATTTTATAGAACAGAGTTATGAACACAGATATTTTCAGAGTTTGCCCTCTTTCGTCTTCAGTTGAGGAATGGAGCCCATTCAACATATTACATGTTGCACTTTATACAGACTGGCCATGCTGGATGCTTCAGTTGTCTACCTGATTAGCCAACACTTCTAAACTGATTTAATGAGGAGCCTGAGTGCGCTGCCAGTATTGTTGTAGATCTGCAGAGAGTTCCAACTTCCAGGTCATGTGATTGTGAGTATAGCAAAAACCTCTATGTACAGTTTCTGTTGGTTCTGCAAGTACGTATAGTGAATTACTCTTTATCAAGATCCAAATCTAACAATGTAGGATAACCTTTCCACTAAGAATATCTGCACCACCTATGCAAAGTTTAGAGACAATGAATTACTCAGAGAATGCAATGATATTTGCATTGTTACTTACTCTTACACTTTATAGCATCAATACCAATAAATACCTCTTTTTACAAATGGTTCCACCTTCAAACACTTACCTGAAGGGAAAGCAGCAGGTTTGTTTGAGTTATTGTATTGCAGTGATCATTACAAACATGTCTTCAGGGTAGGATGTTTGGATTCAAATGTGGGATCAAGCACAAATCGCGTTTGGCACAAATCAGTTTGTGTATTTTGTTCGGACGTTGTTAGACGCTGTGTGCAATGCTAACGTTTAAGAAAAGCTAATTTTCCTGCGTGATGCATTTGTGCCACAAGTTCGCCATGTGTTTTGTGACATGCCTCCCACTCAGGCAGGTATCATCCCTTGCTGTGGATCACAATACCGAAACACCAGTGACAGATCGCATGATTACTGTCAAGGACACCGCTGATAAATGCAGAAGTGACTTTCACATCCCTGTGCTGCACACGGTTCTGAGCCTCAAATGGTGTTACTCTGGCTCTTTTCCCACAGCAAGTTTAAGTCGTGCAGAATAAGCCTATCTGAAAGCAAAAGTGCCATCACAGATAAATGGTGTTCAATCATGAGGTTTGCTAAATTAAAAGAAAGAGAGACTGATGACAGAATCTGTATCTTGCGGTTGAGTCAGGAACTCTGCAGCCTCCCCTTCCTCTCAAGCAGAGTCAAGGGGTGAACGCCTGTTTGAAGCTCTCCCCCTGGGCTCCAGGGTTCTGTGGGATCCGGGTGTGCTGACACTGTTATCACGCCTGATATGAGAGCCTGATCAAAGCTGGCTCATTCTGCCTGACCGATTTCCACAGGATTAAGGATTAGGGAGACAGGAAGCTGGGAGAGGCACAGAGACAATCTGGAGAGACAAAAAATGGATAGTGAGGTTTATGGGGAGTGAAAGGGATGGAAAAATGTTGAAGGGGTCATTAGGCGCTGGCAGAGAACACCTTGGGAAACTAAAGAAAAAGTCAGTGAAGAAATAAATCAGTCCACTAATGAGAGGAACAAGAAACACAGTCAAACAAATACAATAAAAGTGTTTTCTGTAAAACACGTCTTTTGAAGTGATTTAAAAGACAACGCAGCTTTAGTTTTTCACGCTGGACATTGTGCGAGCTCAGTCACCTTCTGTTACAAACCAAGCTCTCTCCCAGAGGACCGAGCTGTGCTGCAGCTCATGAAGTGTTAAGTCTGACAAAGCCTGCTGTGCTTTAATAGTGAAATGTAGAAATCATTTCTAAAGCTAAAAGGCAACCAGTGTAGAACTGCTTAACGGGGGGGGGGGGGGATAAGATCTTTTGTTCCTCATTTGGTGAACAGCTGCTGCGGTTTTGCAAACAGGAATAATCTAAATGTAAAAAAAATACAAAGGCATGTGTGATTTTTTTAAGGTCTCCAAATGACAAAAAAAAAATGTTATTTTATAAATAGCTTTTAGATGATGGAAGCAAAGACTGAACCAATCACATCCAAGGGTATATAGGGTAACTGTTGCTTGATACGTTGCCACTAGAGTCTTACTTGTGAGGCTAGTTGTTAAAAATGACGTACTTACATTGAGTCATTCTATAGCAAAAAAGGAGGCCTGTGATTGTTATAAAAGTGTTTTTCAGTGGACAATAGCAGCTTTAAAATGATAGGAGACCAAAAATAAGCCGGTGAGCTAGCTACTAAAAAGCCAAGAAGTGGTTAAGAACCTTTTAGGAGGCCAAGTGGTTAAATGGCAAAATGACAGATTATCATTGCTTGTGACCATCAGGAACTTGACCGATTCTTACTTTGTATTTCTATCAGCCTAATAGATCTTCTCATTCAGCACTGATTGAGACATTTCATGTTCAAAAACATCAACAACATACGTAATGTTTCTATCCACCCCGAGACTTATCTCCCGTGTGATGTGGTCAGGTGGATCGTCACAGGTTTGATATTTCGAAGGTAAAACAACAGCCGCTGAGCCCAAGTGGAAACAACCTAGTTTACAATCAAGGCTGTTGAGTACCTGACATCTACTCGGAACAGGCACCTGTCAGATGTGTTTTAATGTGACTGAAATGGATACGTAGGGACATCCCAGTGCGGTTTTGTGGCAGATGGCAGTTTCATGCACCTGACTTACATTATACACTATTGTCTGCAGGTTTCTGTAACTCATTTTTGGAAGTATCGAGAGTTCACTTCCCAAGCCGAAACCGAGAGCCGATACATTTCTGCAAATTTTAAATGGCCACGAAAGAGGAAGCGACTGTACGTTGAGATTGAGCGTCTGTTTACGGTAATTGATGATTACAGTGAGGGAGAAAGTGACAGGGAGAAAGAATGAGGACAATTACACCACCTGCCTCCCAGACCGGATTACAAGGGCCAGATGAAAGTTCAGTCAGAGGCAAAGTTGCTCACCCCCACCAGATGTGCGCTTCCTTTGGCAGTTTGCCCATTAATTATCTCACAGTTCATGACACCAGGGTTGATGTCCAGGCAATTTCATCACACTACACACCCTGAGCAACCCGATCTGGGGGATTTTTCCCGCTGTTGTACAGTGTGTTTGTGTGTGTGTCAGGAGGAAGGGAGGAGTCTTTTTACACACTGGTGGCATCCATAATGACAAAGCAATAACTCACATCATGCTCCAGCGCTGCGATCATTATGTTTCCATGTGTTCATGCGTGCATGTGTTCTCTGTGGCTGCAGTCAAGCAAAACCAGAGATGAACAAGAATAAATAATAAATAAAATAAAAATAAAAAACCACCACCCATTCACACCCCATGGCATGCTGCCTCATTTGTCCAAGCCTCTATCAATTCTTGGTTATAGCCAATAGCAATAAAGGAAGTGGTCCTACTGTCACAGAAACAGTTGGCACGGAAACAGCACATTACACCATCGTCCAATCCCCCTCCCATTCCTTTGTCGTCATTTCTCCCCTCCCCTCTCTTCCTCTCCTCTCCAGTCCCTTCCTCCTCCTCCTCCTCCTCCTCCTCCTCCTCCTCCTCCTCCTCCTCCCTCTCTTCCTATCTTGTATGTTTTTTCAGTCATCAATGAAACACAACCAATCCTGCTGCTGGTCTGTCAGCAAATATAATAGCTCAAGAAACAGATCTACTCACTGTATCATCTCCATTCCAGCCGGAGGGGCTCAGATTTCTTAAAGGCAAATGTATATTTTATCATTATAGCATGAAATAAAGATACGGTGCTGTAGCTACCCCATCAAAGCCTGTTTTTTTCTCTCTGTCTGTCTGTTACTCTCATGATTTAATCCTGACCATTTCCCCCTTCTCTCTCTATCCCTGCTGACTCCTCCCTCCATTTCTGTCCTGCACTCCCTCTCTCTGCCTCTCTGTCTCTGACACACTCAAACACACGCACATATATATACACGCCCTCCACCCCCATCGCTGCAGTGTCTCAACTGCCTTGGAGCAAACAAGAGAGGATATAGAACGCAGACGTTAATAAGACAGAGAAAGTGGGGTGCTGAAAGAGAGAGAGAGAGAGAGAGAGAGAGAGAGAGAGAGAGAGAGAGAGAGA
>NW_022280046.1:1096841-1100552 GCF_004355925.1 Anarrhichthys ocellatus
AGAGAGAGAGAGAGAGAGAGAGAGAGAGAGAGAGAGAGAGAGAGAGATGTACTTGAGTGTGTGTGACCCTGTGAATATGAGGAAGATTTGAAGATGAAGCAGCAGGACTAAAGGTGGATTGCACAGAGGCTTTCTCTCCCTGTAAGGGCTTGTCTGCAGTATCCTTTGTAAATGGATGCTGGCTTGTGAACACGGTAAGCCTGACTACTCTCAAACAGACACAAAGCTTCTTTTTTTTTTGTGATCACCGCAAGGCTGGTCTGGTTTGGACACAGTGGTGGAGCAAGATGCCATTTCATTGCAGTCATTCTGTCGAGGGCGAGTATGTTTTCCTGATAAAATGGGGAAGGTGATGTTCAGAGATGGCACCAAGGCAGGCAGGCAGGCAGCCTGTCCAGTCCCCTCCTCCACCCTGCTAGCTCTGTGCCAACGGACGCTGCTATATCTTATGCTTGCAATCTGACTCATCGTCCCCCCCGGAGCATCCTCGATCCGTAGAGAATGTTTTTATCTGAATGCTTAGTTCATGTAATTACTATATGTAGGACAAGTGAAGGATCCGTCAAAGATGTGTGTGTGTGTGTGTGTGTGTGTGTGTGTGTCTGTCTGTCTGTCCAGGCCATAAGCTAAGAAATGGAAAGAGGGGAAATGAGAGAGTAAAAGCACACTATCAGGTGTTCAGTACTTACAACTGGCTTCACGAGATATTGATTGTGAATTTGCAGTGGGAAGTGCACATATCCCACGAAGCTCGCAGGCACTGGGATAAGCCAGCAAATTGTGGCTTGACAGCAGCACAGGAACGTTGGAGGATTTGAGTGGAGCTTTCTGTCTGCTGTTCTTTGGGGGAAACTTACCTCACCATTCATTATCAATCTCCAGCTGGGATTTATATCAAGTTATGTTTGTTTGTGAATATAAAATCCTGACGATGAGAGGGGGCAAGTTGGGGGAGCAGAGCATGTTCATTACGATTTGTGACATTTTCTGTTTCAATAATCTTTCACATCTGTAACAGAGTGTTGCTGTATTTTTTTCAATGGGGGGTTGGGATTGGTTGTGCAGCATCAGGAGAGCATGTGTATTTGTGCGTACTGTATGTGTGTTTGTGTTACATGAGAGAGGGAGAGATAGAGAGAGGGAGAACCAGTGCAGGGAGGGGTCGAGGGGCTGGGGGGGGGGGGGGTTTAACAGTAGGGAGGCAGATGGGGCAGAGGGGCGGAGGTTGATGCAGCAGAGAGCAAGAGAGAGAATGAAGGAAAGAGAAGATTTGGAACAGATTGGATGAAAGAGAGAGGGAAAGACCGTGATAATTTCATGTCGGTGTAGAAAGACAGCGCTTTTCTGAGCAAAAAAAACAAAAACGCTGGATGTGCCTGTGATAGTTCCGGCGGCAGCAGCTCACATCGAGTACCAGAGACATCTGTGAATCAAGGCAAAGATGGTGGATAAATTCCACCATGCCCTTATCTCTTGAGCACTACTGATACCAAAATGGATCAGCAGTAGATTGACACTTTTGCTGAACGTGTGTAATGTTGCCTGATTCAGGTTTGAGATAAAACGCAATTAAACTGGATAGGAATATTGATCGCTGTCATAGTGTAATGCTGACAGATTGGAATAAGCCTTTGTGGGTTGCTTGCAAGTTGAATTTACTGTTTGTCATCCAGAAAGAGCTTGACATTATGGAATTCAGATAAGCACATATTGAAGCACCATATCTTTTAGGAAGTGTAACTTTACCATTAGCTGAGACGCATCTACATCATACTTTAATTCTTTCTGACCTCAAATTACCAATGTGGATAAATCAAATAATTTAATTATCCATGTGTTTTTCAAGTATAGATGACTCGCAGTGAAGTGATGTATTGTTGTCAGTGCAATCAGTGCAGTATTGGTTTCATTAAAACTTCAAAGGGTCTGAGTTGTGATTTAAGGGCGGTTACCAAAATGTGCAGATACTTAATTCTTCATGATGCCATTTCAAGAGAAGATGCACGTCATGTTGCTTCCATGTCAATTACTTAACAGTGGCCTATAATATCACAGCCACAATCAGAACTGCGTGCTCAACAATAAATGTTTTGCATGCAAACAACATGTTGTAAGACAGTGTGTGTCGCCGTCTGTGTTTTTCACCCACAATTCAAAGTGACGTTGTTGATTTTGTCCAGTTTTGACCGTGTTCTCCTCTACAGTCTCAGCAACTTGTTGACCACTAGAAGACAAACCAAGGTCACATCCATTGGGACAAAAGCTCCAATCAACAATCATTATTTCTGTTGGATTTTCAGTTTTCTTCTGCAAGCTGTCAAAAAGTGTCAGAGATCACTAATGCCCTTGGCTTTAAAATGATGGATGACGAGGTCCAGTGGGGAATATGAAGGTTAATCACATGCTTATACACACACACACACACACACACACACACACGTACATACTGAAAAATGTCATCATACCCTCATTCAGACTGTTTGAACATAATATTGAACATAATATTGGAAGAAATACAATTGGTCTGATTTTTGATGAATTGTTTTTTTAAGCCAAATACACAAACCTCAATATGAATTCTTAAACCAGTGGAATACACGTCACATAAATTAAGCATGGTATGTAAGCTGATGTATTTATTCTCCTTTGTTTCAATGGTAATATGCAGTATACATGCTGCCACTCAAGCCGCCTATATGCATGTAAAAATGAGAGCAATAGTGTGACAGAGCCTATGCTGAGTTGACCTCCTTCCACCTCCTTTGTTACTTGCTACATCCACTCCACTGGGTGACATAATGGCAGGGGACAGTGGGGACAGACTTGGTTTTAAAGTGACAGTGGCTGTTGAGGTGGCAGCTCTAGCACTGAGGAGGCCAATGTCCCCGTCCGGTGCACTTTCAGCCATCTTACACCTTTTAGGTGAGCACACAGTCGACTTGGACAATTAAACTCAGCTCTATTACACTTAAGTACTAAGGGGGCCAAACATAGCTCCCTCAGCAGCCTACTTAATAAAATGATTAATGTAAGATGTCCCTTTTTTCCTGGAGAGGGAGCACCAGAATTAACCACTTCCTATACATTTGCTTTAGTGGTAGTGGGAATTAACATTGAAAGTGATCTTGCAGAGGCGATGAAATACCCTTTAACACCATGGCGGTCCATCGAGTTCAGATCTCTCAGTTGCTTTGTCACTCAGTATATTCAGACAGGGCAGCGCTTTGTTTCAGCTGGCTCAGCATTTGTGTTTGTTTTGGGTCTTTAATCCTTGCCAGGTACAGGGACAAAGTGTCATCTCCACACAAACGACAAGGAGACACTGTTTGGCAGACAAGTCCTTTCGACAGACACAGGTGCAGAGAGGACTAATAAAGGACTTGACAGTAAAGCATCAGTGAGGAAAGCTGTCAGCTGAATCAAACATAATCTCAGGGCGGGGCTCTGTTACTGAGTACATTTTTTTTTTTACGGGTGGCTCAATTCATCCCTCTCTTTCTCTTCACCCTCCTTTCTAATCTTTGCTATTAGTCACATACAGGGCCCTGTCTGTTTTCCTGAGGCCGGCGAGTGAGAGGGCCTTACTTACAGCACTCAAATCTGAGAGGGCAGAGCAGAGGGGACTAACAGAGCAACGTTGTGTTCCATTACACACACATAACAGCGGTCATATGACAACAAGGAGGTGGAAGAGAGGGAGGGAGGGATGGG
>NW_022280046.1:1100652-1122014 GCF_004355925.1 Anarrhichthys ocellatus
AAGTGACACGAGGGGGGGGGGATGATGATGAGGGAGTGTATGGCCTACTGATGAGGGATGTTGGTCTATACCGAAAGAAACGAAAGGAGTGTGTGTGTGTGCATGCATGGACGCACGTATATGCCTGCAAATCTGTGAATACTACAGGCTTTCTTAGATACAACGTAACGTTTATAGCACAGCAATTAGGTTGTTTTGATTAGGGTGTGCACGTCTGCTTTTCCGAGAAAATACCCGAAAGTGGATTAAAGCTGGTGGTGACCTCAGTGACCTCTGCAGTCCACTGCTGTAGATAAATCAATTCTGATTTCCTGCGTTTAACATGCAGTATAATTGCCTTTCCCTGTTTGTACAGGTGCCATTTTGTCATATCTCTCCCCTACTCACACATTCATCCCGTAAAACATATAACTGTTCAGTTCTTGGCTGGCATCAGTTGGGGGCTTGGCAATAGAGCAAGATTATACATCATTTGATTAAAATATAGGTGTGGCCTTTTCGGATGGTGATTTCATCATTTGGTGTAAATCTTGCAAAGTCTCTGCAGGGGTAACCGCCCTACTGCAATATGTAAGATGTTTTACTCTTATTCCTTTTAACATCTACTTCATCATTGTCCTTTACAGCATTTATTTTACAGTGCTGATAATGTGGCTCAATGGCTGTTGCGTGTGCTGTAGTAGTTATTTCTCCTTTTTCTGTTCCAGTTATCAAATCCCCAACTGCAGATCATGTCTGTGGGTTGTACAAAGCCTGAAAGTGTCCGTTTCCCACTATTTCTTTCTGTTTATCTTATCTGTCATGACCCAAAAGAATATTACGGTGGAGTGTTTGAATGAAGATTAGACTGCTTATAGCACTAACCTGAATGGTTTTGATCTAAGTGATATAGTGAGTATGAAGGCAGAAAAACATCTAAAAGCACCAGCAGCAAAAGATCTGTTCAGACAGATATCCAGAGACTCACACGTGTGCTCACATCTGTGTGTACATCAGTGACAACACAAGACTCTAGTGTCCACCTTGTGCCATCTTATCCCTTCGCATCAGACAGCCTACCCATAGCTCAGCCCTGTGCACAAACATGCCATTGTCATCGCCGGCCGGCCTTGTGACTCAGTGTGACCCGCTGGATTGGAGAAGGGGGAAGACATCCATTGAGATCGGGAACGTTAAACGGAGCATTATCACGAAAAAGTATCTAGCATACAGAGGCCTGACCCCCACCCCGTCTCCAAACAGCCCACTGTTTTGGCGGAGTAGAGAGGAGAACACAGCCCATCATTGTTTCTCATAATGAATGAGTAGTGTCCTCACATGTGTACAGTATACAGGCAACTTTCTATGAAGTTGGCATGGAGGACAGCATGTCAATGACGATAACATGAAGCGCTGGCACGAAATGTTGAACAAACAATTGTGAGGCTTAAATTAAGGGTTTACAACAACTGGGTTTGATGATTATATTACTATCGACTTTTTTTTGAAAAAGCCAATGACAGACAATTCAATTTACTAGCTTATATTGGATTTATCTTCAACTCCCAGATGATTTGGTCCATCCATAATGAATAGGTAGATTCACATCGCTGGAAAAATAAAACGTGACACACTTTCATGCATGTTATAGATTTCCTGAGCTAAGAACAGTGTTTCTCCTGAGGCTGCATTATTCCATTTTTTTTGCCATTATGGGTGCACAAAGAAAGTGTCCTTAGCCAGCGACCACCATATCGCTGGCGTACAGTTGTCTACTCACACATCCAGCAGACACGGAGCAACATTAGCATTCATTTGGAGTCATATTTACAGGCCATAAATCCAGTATCCACTGCTCTTTTTATCTCCGTTTTGATCCCCACCAACATATTTTTGCAGGCTGTTTCACTCTCTTCACCAGCTAGTTGTTGTCTGTCTACCATTTTGATGCAAGGCTTTTCCTCTCTTTTTTTGTGTGCAAAAAAGCCTGTAGTAACAGCAAATACGCAGGACACAGAACCATACCAATTTGCTAAAGGAGGCTATAAGCTATAAAGCCCTGTAGAGCTGCAGAGAAGGGTAATAATTCTCCATAATTTCAACCAATTTTACATCACATAGTCATTTGATCCATCTTAAAAGTACTGATTAGTACCAGTTAATATAGTTTTCATTAAGCGACACAGAACTGATCTCCCGAGCTTTTGAGTTTACCTAAAAGCTTTACTACAAGAACAAAAGAAACGTCTGACAGTCCCTTACCATAATGACAACATCAATTTCGAAATCCATTAGATACAAAGTCTCCTGACATATGCGAAGGTGCTATATGACATTAGAGGCTTTCAAAATTCCCCCAGGAGTTTTCTGGTAGAGAAATCCTAGACACACTTTTGCTGACAGGCTCATTCTTGAGGCTCATTGACAGCCAATTTAAATGTGTCTTCACTGTGTAAATGTGGTTAAATAGGTTTTCTTGTTCAGCCTGAATGACATGGTCCCTTGCTTGTTCGTTTTTCACTAGCTATTCTCAAGAACAGATGACATACAAGGAGACCGAATTTAGTGTTGGAAAATGGACCGGATTATTGGGGAAAGTAGGCCAGAGTCCGGACGCAGTTCTTTCAGGCTCAAAGGCTAAATCTTGCATAAAATGGTGCAGACTGTTGAATGGTGCTGAGGATCACTCTGCCTGCGACCTATATCTCATATGATTCGGACGTAGGATGTAGAGACCACAAAGCTCTGAGTCATCACACAGACGCAGGCCTTCTTGGTTGGAAGACTTCATTTATTTCATTCCACTGAGAGATGCACAAAAAAACCCCATGTATTTCAGTTATTAGGCTACTAGGCACACACAGTACATTTTTCAGAAGCATCACATGCTATAATGTTATCAACGGGATCTGTGTTAGCAACTGGCATTTGGCTGATATTGATCTATCGTTCTGCTGTTAGAAGCATGAAATTGACTGTCTGACTTTTATCCCAGACTTCACATTATTGTAGTTTCAGTATGTCCAGTTTAGGGAAACAAAAACCCTGGAGTTCCCTGCAGATCACCCACCTATGACTTACATCTTATTTCTGTCCCTTGGAAAGTTACCCACTTGCACTCAGTTAGCATCTATTCACACAGATGATCAGGCGTATTGGAAGGAATTAAAGGACAACCGCCCTTCTTTAACCATTCATGGTTCCCATGTTTATTGTGGCAAAAGGATTTTGACAGATTAAGATTATAATCGCCAAAGTAGCCAGCGCCATCTTATCAAAAGCTCCCATGGTGTACAGTATAAGCTGCTAGATGTCGGAATTCCTGGAAACCTTGCCAGACTGGTCACATCACAACTACTCTTTCCAGTAGCTCTAGCGCAACTGATTTAAGACTCGTCTTGGCTCTACTCTGAGGCAGTAGGCCTAAATAGATTAAAGTCAGGATAAAACAAGAGAGTGTGATTAAATGGGATACTCATACAAAAAAAAAAGAAGAAGATTGGATGATATAACTGCTTGAATTGGGTCTAGGTAATTTGTCAATGTTGCTTTGTACAAGGTATATTTCAATATCTTTTTTTTCTATTTCAGATTCAAAGATTCCACCTTAAGTTTTGAGTTAAATGAGAAGTAAATGTATTTAACAACATATCAGTTATGGCATAATTGTTTTGATGAGAAATGTTGTTGTCATTCTGGATCATAGCTGCAGCCCTTTAACATGTTGCTACATGTACATGCTACATGAAATCTGTGTCTTATTTCCAGTCTTAAAATAAATACAAATTGCATACTGAATATGTTTACATGGTAAAACCTTCCACTCCCTTCCTTCCTCCCTCCCTCCCCACCATATAATTAAGAAAAATAATGAATTACACTCATCTAGATTGAACACAAACAGACAGAAAACTGGTGAGATAATCACAGAAACGGAATGCCAACTTTGTTGAACATAATTTATAATGTTTGCCCCTTAAGGTGTTTTTTTTTAATCTTCTTTAACTTAAGATCTATTTCCATCGTTCATCATTTAGACTACACTTTATCAAACTGGTCATTAATGACACTGACAACCAATCAAATAATGAGTCATCAGTTTATCAAGTATGCTTAATGTGGTCCATCACAATAACCCTGCGACACATCCTTCCTTTGTCCTTTGTTTGTTGACAATTAAATGAAATGAGTGGTTGTGACGCTCTAACATTAGACCATGTGAGCAGACTAGCAAGCGCACACCAGATTTGACAATGACCTCAGGAACTAGCCAGACCAATAAAAGGCAAAAATGAACTATTTTCATGAGGAATGACAAAGGTGTGCGTGTCTCATTTGCGATGCGAGCGTATCAGTCGATAAAAGATGAAACATAGACCATGGCGTCATCAAAGTCGACAGCAACTGTTCATGGGACTTTACAGCTGATAGTAGTCTAGAACAGAGATGCCAAAAACAACGCTTATACAAAGACAACAGTATCCAAACACAAAAAGCCCTTCGTCTATGGCGTCATTGTAAGAGAGGCGATGACAGCGGTGACTGAAACGTTATTAAAGGACCATAAATGTAAGACAGAAATGACGTCTCTTCTTGGTGATATACAATGGGTGCTACATGTATCTCTCGCCAACTTTCACTTTGTCAAATTAGCTCTCAGAGGTAAAAAGGTTAGAGACACCTGCCAAACACTAAACATATGCAGCCTTTAAGGTAACATCAATGCATATCTTATCAGGAAAATGTGAAATCTGTAGGTGGCCATAATCATTATGTCCACACAGTGTTCACATGCAAACTATAAACCTGGATCAAATTACAACACAGGTTTATTTCCTTGTGAGTTTAAGTTTTAAAGACTTGATTTGAGTCATGTGCGCCCATCAGCCACAAACATGTTGTGGTCCAGTATTTAGCTCAGCAATGCAAATATTGAAACCTCATGTCTTGATTAAAATCCAACATTTCTTTCTAATGAAAGGCTTGTACTTTTAGATTAATTCATGTAATGTTGCAATCGCTTGCTTTTGCTTGATGTTACTGACCCCACCCGTGTCCTTTTTTTTATGAAAGGCTCATTGTTCTCTTTGATTATTCTGCTTTTATTTATTTGGTTTATTGGATTAAGTTCAAGCAAGTTGTAAAATCTATTGTTTCGAGGTGGATCTCATTTTGGTTCCATTTATTAATTCAATAATCAGTCACGATTACACAATAAAAAAATACTTTCGGGTGTTATCTCTTTATTAAAAAGGCAAGAGAACATGTCTGAACATTGCCCCTGTATACATATTTAAAAACCTCCAATGATTACAGCCTCAACACTATCGCTTTGTCAATGACCAACCAAGCAATGTTTATATATATATATATATCAATATTCAATATCTTACCTTTGCACAGACATTATTTTGTGACATTTCTTTTGTAGGTATCACACTAAAGTTAAACTTAAGGCTGCTCCTAAAGGAGTGCTGCTCTTCTGTTTACTGTTTCAGATGATATTTTAAAAGTTTGTTTCAACTGTCAACAGTGTCACTACCAGTGTTTAAATTTCTCAGCTCTTTTAAAGAAATGCTAATGCCCATGGAAATTTCAGTTCAGCAGGTGTGCAGTGCTGGTGTGCTGCCGTACAGCTCAATAACAACAGCACAGCTCCAACGATCTACCCAAACTTATGAATGTCGCCCTGACCTCCACCTACAGGGTCAGAGCAGCCTCTTCCCTGGTACATTTCAAATCACTGCCCTGTGTGGGAAATTATATCCAACAATCATATCTGTCTTTTTATACAATGTTGAAAACAAAGACTATGAAACAGAGCTGAAAGATCGCATATAGAGTTGGTCTTGAAAGTTGCCATAAATATCCGACACGGCGAAAAGGTTTGATCGCCGTTTTACTCTAACTGCCTAACAGCAGGATTTATAGCAGATCTGGGGATTAGCTACTGTTTCACTCCTGGGGTTTCAGATATTATTGTAAGAATCACTCTCTTATATCCCAGTAAAACTCTAGCACTGTATATGGACAGTGCTAGCAACTGCTGGAATGTTCCTTTATGTAATGGTAACAGCCATCAGTAGGCTAGAGATACATTGCGCTTATTATCCGTCTTCATATGAGAACATGTTTACGACACAATGTATGGCCTGTTGGGAAAATGCGATGACGGCAACACATAAGGTTCAGTAGGTCTGCTAACCCATGGGGCATATGGATATAAATTACCATTCAGTCATCAAAGAGTCACATTTCCAGAGCACCATACTGTTCTGAATAATGAAGGTTAAATTGTCCATACATATGCCTTTCTGTATAATCCTGATGACAATGCTGAATGAGCGCCAGCATTATTTCTGGCTGGACCACAGCAAAGCAGGGCCAGGACTATAAATGTGAAAGTCTGTCCATACTTACCAGGTGAGTGAGTAATGTTACACCATTGGCTGTTGCACTTTCAAAAAAAAGCACGGACAAATTGCCAGTAGCCGCCAAGAAACGTTGTGAGGAGAAAGACGCTCAAGGTATTGCGCAATGCGAAATGCCCCTTCGCTTTTATGAACAATGTGGCCACATTTTGCTCACAAAAATGTTGCTGGTCACTGATAAAGCGTTCTGTAAAAACAGATGCAAAGTTACCTCGCATCATAGAGAGAAAAAAACCCATATCTGCTTTTAAATTCTTCATAGAACAAGGAGTTAACGGGAGTCGCAGCTCCCAATACATCATGACAATTTGCAGCCTTTAAGGTGCACTGTGTAATGCCTAACATTTCACCTCTACTACTGGGTCCATAAAATCTAAATTTAGTGATCAGTTATAAAAACAACTACTAACAGCAAGGCAGGAACCTGCAAAATTCGACCAAAACACTGAGAGCTCTTCGAGATAACACGGCTATCTTATCATTTTCACATTTGGCATCGGCCTCTAGTTTACGTGAGCCATCAGTGTGCTTATTGTGGCAGGAACCGGGGGCTGTACGGTACGCTCTGGTGTACAGTACGCTCTGGGAGTTTGGGAGGCAGAGATGAGGGAGTGTTTTTGTACTGTTTTTAAACAAAAACGCCGGTCATATCTTACACTTTGCACCTTTAAAGTTAACATAGACTGCAGCCAGTGCAGACAATAATGGCGGCGGAAATTATGGTCTAGTAGTCTGTCGATCAGTTATGTGCTTGTGTAAACACATATTACTGGGACCACTACAGATGAACATTGAAGATTCAGGAATTCACACTATAGACGCTACCACTAACTACCGGTGTAACAATTTGCCCAAAATTGAACACATTCACGGCCATATAGGTTTCAACCGAGTTATGTTCAGTCACTTTCCCAACACGCGTGCCAAGCCCTTGGCCTGCTTAGCCGTGATAAATCGGCAGTTTTCTTGCTCAAGTTGGTCCTGATGTAAAAGGGTAATTGGTTAATAAATGAGAAACATGATTGCTTGCTGGTCCCCCGCTGAAGACAATAGTTATTTATGACGGCAGATGTTTGTGAAGTGCAGTATTCTTCCTACTGCCTGTCGACTGCAGGCTTCCTCCCACTGGAACACCTCATCCGATCCCTCTTGAAATGCAAGACTGCTGACCACACACCTGCCCGCCTCATTCATAAAGCATTACAAGATGTCTAAAAGAGACACGCGACTTTCCCCCTTTTTCTCAGACTTTTGCTTTTCATTCATTGAAATAAATACATTTTCTGCATTTGCTCTTCCTCATCTGTGACACACCTGAGCACAAGTGGGACTCGTAGCGCATAATACCGCTGCACCACAGCATGACTTTTCATTCCTCCTCTGAAATTATATGTGATTTGATTTAAATGATGTGTCTTCAGTGGCACACGGTGAGATTGATTTCACAGCAACACATAATGGATTTAGCGCGCTTGTGTAGCTCTTTAAAATAGCATCTGATACAATTGAATGCTCTACATATGTTTAACAATGTGTACTGACCTGGAACACTGAGTTTATTGTAACTATTTACCTGGTGATGTGCTCACTGAGCCTGGAAACAGATGAGGGTGTACCTGCCGACTTTCTCTTTCATTTCCTCTTTTTGAAAGTTGTGCTTTCGGTGTGTTTGAATCTAATTGACCACCTGGTTTTCTCATCCTCTCAGGTGTCAAGCGGTTACAAATATCCACACCATTTAAAAACACTGGTACCTCCTGTGTGTGTTTGATCATCAATGTGAGATTTCTATCTTTGAGAATGTATTCAGACTGTCCAAACTGGCATGGCATCTGTAGATACCATACAATGCATTTTTCTTCCAACAAATTTTGTGTGAGCAATTACCTTGAGCCCCTGATGGATTAAAATCACCACTCAACCTAATGTGATTGACCCTTCATTTTAATAGCATTTTTGTGGACTCAACAACTGCAGCAGGTAGGAAGAGACTGTTGTGCAACAGAAACACACTGAGACTACCTGTACTCATCTCTGATAAAGAGCGAGATTGTAATTATTTGCAGCATGGTAAATTAATAATAGGAGGTAAGCACCTGGGAGAGTGTTGGAGAGAGAGCTGATGGGCCGTGTGCAGCAGGAGCTGTGAAGGAGAGTGACCAAGCTCGGTCTAATCTTGGCTATCACATTACCTCAGCACCTCATGCCACATTGAGATGCTGGCCTCTCTCTGCGGCCCCCATGGCTCTACCTCCACTCACTTACTCTTAAAGTGACACGCCTCTTCTTCGTACCGGAGCCAAGGTAATACAGGTGTCCTCGTAACACCTTTTTCTCTGGAGGACGGTTTGACATATATGAGGATAGATAGGACTTGCCGGAGGAGGTAAGCCTGGAAACGTATCCTTAATGAGTAAAGATGATGACACTGTAGGCGTCATGTGGAATAGAGATGATATATTATTTGTTGTTGCTGTCATTCAGAGATATTTCAACAAATAGTTGAATAGTCAACAATAACAAATAGTTTTTATCCTGTAGGCACTTTCTAAATTCATTTTTACTGTTTTTTATTATTATTAAAAACTTAAGTTTCAGGCTTTTTTTTGTTTTGTCCTTCTGCGTTATGCTCCAGTTATTAGGGTGTCAGCATGGGGAATATTAATAATAATACAAATTAAATTTGATAATAATATACACTGATTTTGCACTTCCGGTACACTACTTCCTTAGCAATTATTTAAAGTGGTGTGACTTCAAAAAGTGCGGAAATGCAAGTGTTGCATATTTCCAGAAATAGCAAATTGACTTCACACGCAGCTTCAATGTGTTTCGTAGGCTCTCAAAATCAGTGATGTGCATTAACCGGTTTGGCTGGCTATGCCATTTTGAGAGGAAAGTCAGGTGCCTGGAGCCAGGAAACAATGCTCTGCACTCTGTTTGTGTTGTGATGCTTTGTTATGGCTTTGTTCTGCTCTGTTTGTCCTCTCCGTCATCTGAAGAGTGGACCTCACTCACTGAGCTCTGAGAAATGCTTTCTCTCTCTCTCCCTCTATGTGATAGGTCTGCAGAATATAGTTCCGCCAACCAAACTAGGCCACAGCATGATTTCACATTTGCTACTCAGCCAATAGCATACAGCTCGTTTCAATGTGCATCTATTTATTTCAGATTCCCACAGGCATTCACTGCTCCAAATTTGTTTTTTCATCATATCCTAAAAGACATTATTTTATTTGAATGTCCCCAAACTTATTATAATTCAGTATTTGTTCTATTAAAGTAAATTGTCTGCCTCCTGAACAGCTAATATATGAAAGTAGGAGCTGAGTGAAACCAGAATTTTTTTATTTTTGTGATTATCACTACGTACAATCGTAAGGACACAACACAGATATCTGGGCAAGGAAAGGGGACTTTATGGGGAATGAAAGCATGAGAGGTACCTGCTGGCTCAAGCCTGTTATTTTCCACTGCGATAGTAAATAAGCATTTCACCTGATGCATTCAGCTGAGCATCATGAGAGTACGACAGTCAGATGTGTTGCGTTGTAGTGTGAATGGGGGAAGATGCCATTGGCTACAAGGAAACACGTGCGTCATGTTAATCCTGCACCCGTTCCCTTCCAAATAGTAGAGTTTGTTTTTCTCGGTCTGTTGCTATGCGTTTGTTTGACCTTGATTGTGTATATAATGAGCGTCCATGTGTGCGGTGGTGTTAAATGTCTGGGCGTGGTGAGCTGAGATCTACATTGGCTCAGGGTCTATGGTAACACAGGACTGCTGAGGGAGAGAGTTGGGCTGTGTAACTATTAGAAGCAGATATCTCAAGAGGCAGCGTACACAGAACAAGGGTATACGGCAATGGTTGAATGGGAAGTGTGCAGGTCAGTATGCATGTGACTGTATGGGCTTTCATTGCTAATCAGTCAATTTACATTTTATGGATAAAGAATTACATGTTATATGTGTTCTTTTTGTTAGTCAGTAAATTGAAATAAGCAGATTGGTGTTACTGTCATGTGTGATAATGCAGAGCTAGAGCCAGGAGGCAATTAGCATTAAGACTGGAAGTTGGCACACAGCAAGTCTGCCTTTCTCCAAAGTTGGAAAATATGATTCCCAGTACGGCCAAAGCTCACTTGTTTGTTTGAATGGCACAATTGCAAAAACAATAATTTGTACTTTATCCATCCAGCAAGCACTTCTATGCAGTGCTGGTTGCTGGACTCAGTCAGTGAGCACAGATTTTGGTATGAAGATATTTCTAAATCTATTTCCCCCCTGCTTCGATGCTAAGCTAGGCTAACTACCTCTTGTCTCCAGCTATTAATCAAACGTAAAGACATACGAGTGGGATCAATCCTTTTATCTCCAAGAGAAGAAGCATATTTTACAAAATGTTGAACTATTCTTTTAATGTTGTTGATGTAATGGAGAGTGATGAAACTGCTCTTACTTGTCTTGAACATGCTATTCATTTCTCTTCTCTTTTCGTCTTATGTGTTGGCAGACTCGCATCCCTTCAGTTGCTGGGGAGATATCACACCACAGAAGACGCGGAAAAGATTTGATCAGGAACATCAAACAAAACAGGCCAATATCGAAGTGAGGTGGACGGTTGCGGAAGCCAAACGAGTGCAACGTACCACAAGAGCCATGTGGGAGGAGAGTGAGGGGGCTTTGCTATTCTCACGCATCAAGCCCGAACAATTTGTTTACTGATATACGTAACATTCCCCAGCTATTGTCCAGAGCTTTTCATCAGGGGGAGCCCCTGCTATGCACCACGGCTCCATTGGCTTCAGCAGGCAATCCAACCCTCAGTGCCAGGCACTGTGTGGGCATCCCACAAGTCTGGGTTCTGCCCACACAGGACTCACCGACTGCCCCTGAACAAAAATAATGAAATACTCCTGAGCCACTCCTCAGTGTGGTGGCTCTCCTGTCTAGTGTTAAATCGGTCTGTTGTGAAGTTCTGTCTGCCTCTTCACCGGCACGTTCCTACCTTTCAGTGAAAACCCTCTCCAACTCTTCCACTAGCTCCTTTTAGGTCACCACTTCGTTGTAATTTGCTTTCCCATCAAGCAGCAGCACGAGTTCCTTTGCGCTCACCACGTGGTGGAGGACCATGGGATGCCGTCAGAGCTCGGAGGAGAAGGAAGCGGCGCGGCGGTCGCGGCGAATCGACCGCCACTTGCGCTCAGAGAGTCAGCGGCAGCGGCGTGAGATCAAGCTACTGTTGCTGGGCACCAGCAACTCGGGCAAGAGCACCATCGTCAAGCAGATGAAGATCATCCACAGCGGT
This sequence comes from Anarrhichthys ocellatus, assembly GCF_004355925.1. NCBI lineage: Eukaryota > Metazoa > Chordata > Actinopteri > Perciformes > Anarhichadidae > Anarrhichthys > Anarrhichthys ocellatus. The sequence goes on from NW_022280046.1 coordinate 1,112,371, forward strand.
GGCTTCAACCTGGATGCCTGCAAGGAGTACAAGCCCCTCATCCTGTACAATGCCATCGACTCGCTCACCCGCATCATCCGCGCTCTCACCACCCTCAAGATCGACTTTCACAATCCCGATCGCGCCTACGATGCTGTGCAGCTCTTTGCCCTCACAGGGCCAGCAGAGAGCAAAGGGGAGATCACTCTAGAGTTGCAGGGGGTCATGAAGCGCCTGTGGGCCGACTCAGGGGTCCAGGAGTGCTTTCAACGATCCAATGAGTACCACTTAGAGGATAACACTGCCTACTACTTGAATGACCTGGACCGCATCTCTGCGCTTGAGTTCATCCCAACTGTAGAGGACATCCTGCGGTCCCGCGACATGACCACCGGCATTGTGGAGAACAAGTTCACCTTCAAGGAGCTCACCTTCAAGATGGTGGATGTGGGCGGACAGCGTTCGGAGAGAAAGAAGTGGATCCACTGCTTTGAGGGCGTGACTGCAATCATTTTCTGTGTCGAGCTAAGTGGCTATGACCTCAAGCTCTACGAGGACAACCAGACGGTAAGAGAGATCTCTTTTTGAAGGGCCCACATTTTCACAGTAAATGTATGCACATGCACACGTGTGTGCACTAACACATGCTTGCACACAGCAGCCACTCTCCCTAACACAGAGGTCAGATATCAACCCAATCAGCACAAATTCTACAAATACTTATAATTACGTTTTTACGAAGTGTGACCATTATTTCTCACAATGTGATTGAGATAATTCAAGTGGGGAGAAAATATCTCTTATGTGAGACAGATAACATTTATTTGACTCATGATCTTAGATACCAATAACCTTGGTATCTAGATTTCTGTCAAAGCAATTAAGATAATGATTGCGTCATTCACATTTTTATTTTGAATTTAATTTGAAAGGAATAATGGCTATATCCAAAATCATTTTTGGAAACTGGGCTGTTTGAGGATTACTTCAAATTAAAATAATAATATTTTAATAAAGGAAAGAGCTTTAATAATTTTAAATGCAGCAATTAGGAATTAAAAATATGATTGTTTCCCAGCATTTCATTAAGTAGATAAAGTACATTGCATTTCCAAATGCACGATCTTTAGCTGACTGAAAGATTCCTAAAGCAGCTTATCATTCAAAGAAGGATAACAGACCTAAACAAACAGAGTATTAAAATGCATTCTACTAAGTCTAGGTCTACAGCTACAGAAGGCAACTGTAAAACTTTCAATCTGTACAGAAATGAAATGTATACCTAAAATTGCAGATCAAAGGTGTACCACTTTATGCACCGTTATTCTCATCCTAAAAAGCATTTCTACCTAAAGTTATCCCTCTACAGTTCATTCAGTTCTGTTTAATAAACAATTGGGAAAGTCTTATTCAAATGTAATGGTCCTAATCCATGATTTTGTAAAAGTGGGTGAAACACATTCACACTGCCTTAATGTGGTAGTGAAACTATTTCAAACCTGTCTGAATGAGAGTGGCCGGCGTTCCTTATCTCCCCTTCATGGTTGTGGAATTTGAGCGATTAGCATATCCGTTTTGTTATCAGAGTGTTTTGGAATAGTTGGGTCGTTATTGCTCGTTTATCTGCCTTTTTGACAATGGAAGGTCAACAATAGATTCTGTTTTACTTTTTTAGGCTAGATCAGCTATGAGGGGTCAGCTATTTTCTATTTATTCACAGGCATGATCACATTTCTTTCCTACAGAGATTCCGGTATCTATTTACACCTCTTTATACACAAGAAATAACTTGAGGAGGGAACTTTGTCATTCCTGTGATTGAACTGGCCTGATAATTCATTGGTTCCCCAGATAAAACAGGGTAAAACACGGGAGTACACCGTGCTGGGTTATAGCACGAAATCAATTAGTTTTACAGGTTAAAAATAAAGTGTGAGGAGAAAAATGCAGTATGGTGTTAATTGAGTTCACAGAATAAAGTGTGAGGCTGTACCTGTGAGAATTAACAGATTGTGAAGGCACTGCATAGCAATGGGAGTTCACAGGTGCTAGAAAAAAACAAAAACTTTTATTATTCTAAGACAGGAGAAGAAGAAAATTCAGCAATGGATCAAAAGTACCAGAAAGAAAGACATCCTTAAATTAGAGCAGCCACCCTGCTGCAGAACCAACTATCAATACAATTTCTGCTAAAACTGACATTTTCATGGTTTCAAGGGTTTGTGGTTGAATTAATGCCTTTACAAGTGTATGTGTTTGAACACGTGAAGCAGAAGTTCTCTTTGAACACACCGGGGGTTTCTTCAGTTGGACAATGGCAAACTTGTGACAAAGTAACATTATTACTGGCTGTGATTTTCTGAGGCCTGTAACATGTTGCCTTATCTGTTTAAAGTGAAACCCGTTCACAAAAAAGCCCTTGGTGTTCCCGTTAACTGCATTTGCACAAAGACACGCGGCACGCCAGACATCAGCTGAACGAGTCCACATAAGTCTTGTACATTTCAGGTTTAGATGTGTTTTAAAGTGTTATGAGTGATGAGCACACAGAGTGTTATTCTTCATTACATGGATAGAACATGCAAATGGCAGAAATGTGCAGAAGTGTATCAGGATGCACCTCATTAAAGTATGACCTGGAGAGATGATCTACTCACATTTAAAATTGAACAGCACACTGTGCATGAGGCGTGTATTTAGTCTAGTGCAGTCACGCCACTTTAATGCTGAATAAATATGTACATTCGAACACGTCAGTGACAAAGCACTCATACAGTAACATAAAAACACATTAATGTCGTGGCTGAGATGGTACAGTCATTTGTAGTATAACGGAGGCTGAACATTTATACTGTGACCGCAGATTTGTGAAAGAGAGGCTGTACCAGCACCACATGATGGTGGCCATACTGGACATCGGGCCACGCCTTAATAAATTAACAGGACCATCAGGCAGACGGCATAATGCAGCAGCAATTCTAAATTTAAGTGTAGTCCTAATCTTAACGTTGCTATGGTTCCTTCAGCATCTACAGAAGGCTCCTTAGTGAATTCCTGCATATTGGAGCCGTCCGCTTCTATAACCACAGTCAGCTGACGCCACGCTGCCGAACAGCTGTTACCTAACACATCGTCTAGCCTCTGCATGCTAAATAAATCTGCAATGCGAGGAAAAGAAGTTTGTATCTGTGTAGTGTACGTGTGTGTGGTTACAAGGTTTACATGATACAACATGAGAGAATAACAGCAGTGAAACACGATTTGGTTTCTATTAAATTAGGTTAAGCATCAGTTAATATTAAAAGAATGAAGGTCAGTACAATGTGAGGGCAAAGGACTGACCCTGATTCTGGTGCAGAGAGAGAACAATACTAACAAGCTACAGTGGTAGAGAAAATGGCAGAAACAAATTCAGCAGATTAGTAAATATACGGAGAAAATATTATTCTTTTGGAATAAACAAACTAATATGCAATACCTACAAAATACAATATTTCAAATATACCCAGAAGCCCTCAGTATGTTAGACAGAAAACATGCTTCTAACACAGTTATCTGAATAGCAAAACACATGTCAGCCTCAATGCTCCAAACACAGACAAGGCAACGTATCTCAATGTACCAGAAAACAGATACTGACAATTAAGTAGAGCAAGAATGATAATGAATAGCAGGATAGTGGGCAGGCGGCTCTCAGGGGAAATGTGTACATATTTCGAAGAAAATGTTTTCCTTCTGTTTGGTGGGATCGTACGAAAAGGAGATAACTGTGCAGGCTCAACAGATGTTTCAAAAAAGAACAAAAACAGAATATCTTTGCCTTATCCTTTCGCAAGATAGCAAACCTTTTAAAAAATAACCTAAACTGCAACTCGTATGTATTAGGTTGAACAATAAACAAACTCGATTTTACAACCGAGACCACATCAAGTACTGTCGAGGTATGACCTTGACACATTTATCGGTTAAGCCTTCCATGAAGAAACATCTCAGAAATGTTGAATACATTTTCAGTAAAGCTGTTGTACAGCATATACATTGATTGCTAATTAATGGCTCCTGAGCACAACATGAACCTTTCCTTTCCTTCACCTCTCCTCACAACTGAGTCAATAATGTCCAATGGCATAGACCTGTGTGAGATAAAAAAAAAACTGATTCAACTTTCTGGACCAAAGGTGACTCATCAATTGTAGTTCAAGTGCGAATCTGACTCTTCCGTTTCTTAGTGAAGAACCGCAGTAGCAGAATGCTTGGTTAACAAGCGTGTTAGAATGAAGCACAACAGGGATTATAGGAGTTGAATGGCACGCCTAGAGGAGGCAAAGCACAGCGTTTGTTTTGCGAAATTCATTGGAAGTTTTAAGGGTTCATCAGTTCTTTTTGTGCATGCATATATACGGTGATCACTAATTAACGGCTCCCGAAAACAGTCACACTTATAGAAAACCCCTGCTTTGAAGGAAAATGTATCGTTTTTAATAAGAATGGCTTGTTGTGTCCAATAATTAGCTCCGTGGTCTAAATCTTCAAAGCTTCTGACAAATGTCACACGAGCAGAAAAACAAACTTCGTCTGACGAGATCGACGCCGGTTCAGTTTCAATGCACCGGCTCACGCAAGAGAGAAAATACACCATAATAATTACAGTATAACATTTACCCATCAACCCATCCCCTGATGCATTTTCCCTGTCCCATCCCTGTCTTCATAATGAATCGGTTGCCTTGGCTACTGTTGCTTAGCAACAGGCCAGTCAAATGCTCCTAATCCTGCGCTGTTGACAGTGAGCTGTGACTAGGGAAGGGAGGATGAGAAGGGGAGAGCAGGGAAGAAGAGAGAGGTGGGGTGGGGGGGGGGGGGGGGGGGGGGGGTGTGCAACAAACAGCGGCGCTGGAGAGAATAGATATGAGGTGTATGTGTGCGCCCTTGTATTGTGTGCCTGCGTGACTGTTTGTGGGTGCAACATCTGTGTAGTGCAGGTTTATATGCAATGGCTGAGGCTGAGCAACTGCAGCAGATCCTGTGTATGTGAGGTGAAAATGAAAAGCCTAGATGTGAGGTTATAGCGCTTGTCTAAGCTTGTGTTAGCCAAACATCAAGGCAGACACTGACCGCAGCGTCAGCTCTATTTCTACTGTCTCAATTATTGTTGTATTAATCTCTAAAAACAGGAATTAATTACCCCTCACATGAAAGACGAGTGGACAGGAATCACGGGTGTCTCGTGATTTTATGTTAAGGTTTGTCATGTGCGCTTTATCCTTTAAAGCCTCAGCAGAGACAACTAATGAACTGATGTGAACGTGAAATGACAGTTTCCCTGATCGCTGATTTTAAATCACATCAGGTCCGTTCACCAAAAGAGGAAGGTGTCAGACTGCTGTCTCGAAAGGTATTCAGGAATACTCTCCCTCCCTTAGCTACAGCATCTTGACTGCCTAATGGGTTATTGAAGGTAGCATGTAATTGAATTGCTTTATTTGACACAATTGTGTTTTAAAAAAGAGTTTTCCAGGAAACGGAATTCAAGGATTTGCCAATATTTTACACATTAGCAAAAGATTATTTATTGTATTTATTTATTGTTTGTTGTCCAGATTCAATTGACTTTAAATGTTACTAAAATGCTCTAAGATGACCTGGAGTCTGAAGATTTAGTGCGACACGTAAGTGAACACGTCTACCTTCAGCTGGACGTCATCTGCAATATAAACAGGCAATTATACAAAATTGTAATTCAAATGTGTGCGTATAGCTGATAATCAAAAATGTGATTTTGGTGAGATTCTAGCGCAAGAATAATATTATGTTCAATTGTGTACAAATGCGTTTAATGTTTGCTTTGAACTCTAAACCCAGCGGTGTTGCTGCCACATAGATATTAGTAATCAAACGGAGAGGGAAAACACAAAGGGAGAACATTTTGATTTTCAGGCACAGCAGAAAAAAACATGGTGACAGAGAAAATCATCTCGGTAGATAAGAGCAAAGCACTCCTTCTTACAAGACTGTGGCATTGAAAATGAACCTGAATGAATTACGAAGGGGTGGCTATACACTTAAGTGATTTGTATTAATGGTAAACAAAGCAATGACTTCTTCATTAATACTTAAACTTAATTAAAGCCTGCGCCTCTGGTCTACTCTGACAGGAAGAGGAGAGGGGGGGGAGAAGTGTGTGGTTGTGTGTGTGTGTGTGTGTTTGTGTATCAGTGGGTGTTTGAAGCGAAGGAAGGTAGTCTGCATGCTTTAGTGCTCTGAGGTGGTACCCTCCCCCTCCTCCCCCTCGCCGTTAAGAAAGTCTGACTGTAGGAGTGCCGTAGTGGCTAGGTGAGACTAGCGACTCCCGGGCTCAGCTTGCTGTCTCCTGCCGTACTAGCTGAGCTCTTGTTTTCACACCGTGCGAGGAGGAGTGAGGTCAAACAGCCAGACATGACTGTGTGTGTATTGTTCATTGTTTAAGGGCCAGTCTTAGTCCCCGGGGGAAACATACTTAAACAGAAAGGAGAGCTTATGTTTCATTGTGAGGGTAACAACATGTGAGAGAACGGGAGCAGAAAGGAAGACACATGAATGAATGAATGAAGATCAGGGCAACAGATACATTCTTATGCAAATTGTAGTGAACAAAGCCTTAGTTTGTTCCTCATGTGTTATGTCATTTTATTTGTTTAATAATAGGACAAAAGGTATTTTTGGAGAAAAGGTTTACTGTATCTTAGTTTGCAGTACTTGTGGTTCAATATTTTCAGTGTGTTCTTGGAAATCTTTTTCCCTCCAACAGTTTTCCTTCAGGGACGTATTTATTATTAGGGGCTACTTTGTCAAATTTGAACAAACACACTATGTTTTTCTATATAATCTATTATAACAAGGAAGTTTTAATGGACATAAATAATCCAATAATGTAGAGTTTTTAACTTAAATGAGCCGATGTAAAAACATGGACTGCATATAAGGGTGACATGGAACTTTGTTTTCTCATAACTTTAGGCTTTTCATCATTTTCCAAAAATAGTGCACTTACAACACTGAATAATCAAGGCTAACTTTGAATCCACACTATGATTGTCTAATCCTTGGCTACTCCCCTCGGTATCTGTTTTCATGCTGTGCAGATATTGTGATTTGCTCAGAGCACCATGTTGTTTCTGTAAACAGCAGTCTTCCATCTGACAACCTCCCAGTCACAAGCTACTGGCCAGTCGCCACATGCCAGCAGCTGCCATGAAAAAAAATCAACTTTCTTTTCTCTTATACATTCACCGTCACATGAGCGCAAACTGTACCGAAGCACATGGATGCAAACATGCAAATCAACAGCTACACACACACATTTTATCTTTTTCTTCTGTACCAAAACCAACAGATTGCCCCAATGCAAAAACAATACTTTTTTTGTTTTTGTTATGTCCTGTCCTGTCCCTGTCCTTAATGCTAATGCCAGTCACATGGTTCATATTCTTGCTGTTGCAGTCTTCCTTGCTTTATCTTTTGTGTAGCTCATTTATCTGCAATACATGGCAGACAGCCGTGATTTCCATTATTGTGAAACAAAAATGTGGTCCTGCGGGCTAATTTATGAAGTTGAGGCTGAAGAATAAAACAGTATCATAGAGCCAGAGCAGTTACGGTGCAGAAGAGGCTTGGAAGAGAACGTTACAGCAGTCTGTCCTCAGTGTAAACACACAGAAGTCTCTGCCTCCGTGTGATCCATTCAGATGTTCACATATGACAGTTATTGTCACATTTTCAATTATTCACAATGGCGAGATGTATCTGTAATGAGTAAAGTCACCTTCTGTCACCAATCATTTCACGGTATAGTGGTAAAAAAAAGTACTCAGCAGTTTCAGAGGAGAATGTGCAGAGAGTTCAAACGCAGGACTTCATGTGTCTGCGTCTCAAGTCTCTGTTGACATAACAGAGAAGCCGTACCATTGGCTCGCCAGTCAGTCCGTTTTCCTGTCTTCATTTTCCCCCTCAACTCATGCTGTACATGGTCTAATTTCCTCTCTTGGGTTACATGACACTTCTTGTGAGAATGCGGTCTGATTGTGTGATGGATCGGGCTGGTTTGGGTTGTTGCTTCAAAGTAAATATTACATTTTTCTGAAATAATGTCTTCACAGTGTGATCTTCTTTATATTTCCTTTCTCTCTCTCCACAACCACACAGAGCCGCATGGCCGAGAGCTTGCGCCTGTTCGACTCCATTTGCAACAACAACTGGTTCACCAACACGTCGCTCATCCTCTTCCTCAACAAGAAGGACCTGTTGGCTGAGAAGATCAAACGCATTCCTCTGACAGTGTGCTTCCCTGACTACAAGGGTCAGAACACCTATGAGGAGGCAGCTGTATATGTGCAGCGGCAGTTTGAGGACCTCAACCGCAACAAGGAGACCAAGGAGATCTATTCGCACTTCACCTGTGCCACTGACACCAGCAACATCCAGTTTGTGTTCGACGCTGTCACGGACGTGATCATCCAGAACAATCTCAAGTACATTGGGCTGTGCTAGGACCTGATTCTGGCAGGGGGGGTGGGGGCCACTTGGCAGCAGTCGGCCCGCCACCAGGCTGGATAAACAAAAGGCATGTCCGTCTGCCTGACAGTTTATCTCTTTGAAGAGGTGCAACAGAGACCTGCAAAAGAAATGAGGTAGTAAGATGGACGATACTGTAGATTTATGCGTTTCAGTTGAAACAAAAGAGCTGATGGGCCATGGTCAAGATGGGATTTTCACCCAATGTGTTTGCACTGAATATGAGTATGCAGAGACACCCAAACACACACGCACACACACACACACACACACACACACACACACACACACACACACACCAACACATATCCTTATGTTTGCTCACACAAAAGACCTTTGGATCAACAGTCAAGCACTTGTTTGACAAGGTAACACTGGAATTTTAGACAGCTGCCCCTACCTGCCTGCCAAACTCGAGGTAGTAGGTCTGTACTGATGGTTTTCAGTTACATTTGTCTCCTTCATTTTGTTTGCCACAGTCAATTAATGCTGCTTTACAAGAAGAATTTTGAAAGAATCAATGTTCTCTATTGGGTTGTCACCTTAACAATAACCAGTGAGTGCACCTGATGAGACGTGGGGAGAGCCTGTATATCTGAGGGGGGAAAGAAAATGTCAGTCGACATGATGTCACAGGGTTTCTACCTAAAAGAGGAAACTGCCACAGCGTAAATCTGAAGTAAAATACGTTTTCTACACACTATTTCTGTTTTTCCCTCCTGGTCAACTCTCTAATGTTGTTCTTTTCCCTCTATCTTTTATCTTTTTTGTGTTTTAAAGAACGATTATGTCTCTCAAACCTGCTTTTTATAGCAGGTCACTGACCTATTATAATACCAAGAGAGTGTTATGCTCGGTAGTCAAAAGTATTCTTTATGATCATTCCAGTTTCCAGCAAAGAGACAACAAAAAAACAGTGCCAAGATCAATTTGTAAATAAAACCAGATCCCATCCATTATGTTCATTTTTGTTTATTTTTTATGGACAAATACATTTAAACATGCATGATTTTGTTACTTTGGGATACTAATATATTTTCTTTGGGATTATGCTCCTCTTTTCCTAGGTTTAAATAATATATTCCCAAATATATGTGTATATATATATATATATA
>NW_022280046.1:1122114-1231021 GCF_004355925.1 Anarrhichthys ocellatus
ATATATACACACACATGTATATATATATATATATACATATATACATATATATATATAAGTCAAACACTGTGTATGATTGTACAGTACAGTTGTCAGAGAGGAATCTATTGAAAAGAGTTATATCAATATAATAATGGTGAATATGAATTTATGATGATGATGAAAAAGATGATTGATGATGATGGTAGGGGTGATGATGATTACAACAATGTCAAGGAAAATCTCACTGCAAAGTTGGCATGAGAGGAAAAACTGGATCAAAGGACAACAAGACTGTAGAAAAACATGAAAACGAAGAAGCAAATCGTGAAAGTTCAATCTTCCTTGCATTGTCTAAGTGGAAATTGTTTAACAGCCAGTCAGTATGATGTGTAAATATACTGTAAGGTACACTCTTTGTTCAAACAAATGAAAATATAGGTTGAGTTGGGATACTGTAAATGAGAGAAAGAGAGAGCGAGAGAAAGAGAAGGAGGAAAACCCCACTCCACTCCTCCTCTTACCCTTTCTTTTCAGTTCAGAGGGTGATGTGCAAACAACTAAGCTAAGGGCTTCAAGCTTGACTTGACGGGATGTCCACTTCAACAAAAGACAAAACAACTAAAAAAGAAGTATAAAGAGGACAATAACTATGAATAAAACAACTTATGCAAATTTCCATGGTGTAGTAAATGTGTTTTTGGGTGGTGTCAAAAGTGCTTTAAATGTGTTTGGGATGGGACTCTTCATCTTTCATAATTGTGCTGCATCAAATGATTTGCAACCAAGAAGAGAACATACTGTCCAAAGTCTTGACTTTCATCCTCAGTGTACGAAATCATGACATAGAAAGTGTTTGTCCTCGCCATACAATGAAGCCGCTGGGGCAAGAATAATTCTGACATAAAGTATGCAATTAAATTACTCCTGAATGAACTTGGCCTATGTGTGATGAGGTGACAGGTGACGGATTCCACTCTAATTAGTGTATAAACCCCGGCTGACCCCAACATGTCTGCTAATGTGTCTATGTGTCTATCCCCAAATAAAAGTTTGGTTTTTGCCATTTCTAATCTTTAAAGAATTAAATATCCCACTTATCATACAATTTAGATTCTGTTTAATGCAACATTCATACAGAGACGTTTTTGCAAACCTCAACCACTAACAATGATACAATTTCTACCAAGTAGGCAACTCAACATGTGGTATAAAGATTATTAATCACCGTTTTAGTGTTGATGGTGTTTTCAGTCAGACTATGGGGACCATACAATACATACATACATACATACCAAACATGTAAGGACTGTGTGGTTGATTATTTTTTAAATGATTCTTATTCATCCTATATTGACTGTAAATTATGAGGGTATTCATTGAAGGATTGATTTGAGCAACACTGGGAATCTGTTTTCGAGATGACCATAAATAAAATCCACTATTGAGGAGGGAGATGAGATCATGCCTTGTGACTGTCATGTGGAAGGAGTCTGTGCCAACAATAAAAAACAAGCTACTCAATGGCAGAAAAGCTGCTAAAAAAAAGAATCAAATGAGGTATAGAACTGTTCCTTATTTGCTCATTCCAATAAAATAGGAAGGAAGTGACAGTGTGAAGTGGTAAACGGGTGGGGCCTGAGGTTTTCTCATGACTGTTGTCACAGGGTGCTGCTAAGCAGCTGATGTTCGAGTAATTGACTGGAAATCACTGCGTGGGAAAATTTCAACTGGGTCACATTTATTGACAGTCTAGTTACTCTAAGTGAATGCAGAAGTGAAAATACTCTTGATTATTTGGCCAATACTGCATCCCATAGGGAGGGCTTAAAGTCCCATTTCAGCTTGACAAAATTAAAACAGCTACAAGAAAGGGAACTAAATACAAATGAACATCCTCTGGAGGAATAATACTATATTTTACTAAAATATCTCAGAGTCTCAGTATTTACTGCAGAAGACATATTCTAAAAATGTAATGACAAAACATTTTACATGTGATGGAGAAAAGTTGTTCAAATGCAGGATAGAGAGGACATCATGGAGATCAAACACACACTCTGCACATAGTACTTCCATGTATACGGCTGGAATCCCATTAAACTGTGGCATTAATGGCTAAGTGCAATCAATGCAAAGAAGTTTGTATAATTGACACAGATTAACAGACAAATGTATAGTTTCACTGAGAAGATTTACACATATAGTGAAAGGACAAAAAGCACTCAACCATAGTGACGGATACAGTTAAAAGGAGGAGCTAGACAGAGAATGAAGACGTTTCTTTCTTCCACTTTGCTCCGAAAACTGAGGAAAGTCACTCAGCCAATCAATTGTTCAAATAGATTGAACAGACAGCCAGATGTGATAAGAGGTTTCGAGGACTTGAATGAAATGGGGATAAGAGACATGAGACACATCACAAGCAGATCTATGGACGGGACTATTTTCGATGGTTATCCAAATTTACTAACAGCATTTCTCTGATAGGTTGCTATAATGTTTAGTAACCCTGAGCAGAAATACTTCGATCTTTACTTTTAGACTTTGGAAACATCAAAGGAGCTTTGTCCATAGATGTAAGATTTAAGTTGGGGCCATGCCAAACTCAGATTTTTCATCTGTATTGAGACATCTGATATCTAATAAGGAAAAGGGATTGAGGGCATTTCTAAAAATGTAAGTAGTTCACAAACAACCACAAGCACAAATAGAAATTATTGGCCCTATGATGACAGTTCTGAAACAACAAATACATATAATCCCTGGCTTATTCCATGGCCCTTACTATTTCTAGGCCTCTTGAATCATTCAGACATTTCTGAGATAAAAAAGGAGGAAAGAACAAGGCCCTTGACACTAGCCTCTCTTGACCCTTGCTGTCTTGTTGAGCAGCACTTATTTCCCTCTCCACTCCCCTCCATAAGATCTCTCCTAAACTGGTTTTCCTCACACCACTAGCAAGTGATTTATCGGCTCCCACCTGTCCTCAGCTCAACTCTTATTACTCCTTCCTGCTGACTCCTTCCTGTCCTCGGTGACCTCAACATTTATACCTGCCCTCTTATCCCCTCTGGACATTCTCCCCTTTCATCTAAGCTTGTCTATCTGCCCCCGCCTGCTCCTTGTAAACCACCTGGTTGAATGAAATGGTCAAGCCTCCAGGCAGCTGGGTCAAAATGTCACAAGTCTGGCTTTCTTGAGTTTTATAATCTCATCTCCTCTCTTTCTCTGTCTCTCTGCTGGCAAACCTGCCATGTGTTACTTCCAGTCTCCTGCTTCTGACCCACAGAAGTTTGTCTCCATCCTCTCCTCTTGTGTCAGCACTACTTCCTCCTCTTTTCTCTTCACAAAAAGAGTGAAGACAGCTGAGGTTCATCCTCCGGGATATCGTCTGGTCACCCTCTCCTCCTCTGACCCCTCTAACATGCTCTTAATGTCACCCTCAACACATGGGAACCATGTATGCTCTGATGAAGGTCCTTTAGACCGAAGCTAAAAGTAAAGTGATCTCTGCACAGATTTAAGTGTGCAGAGATCTATTTTACCAGTTTAGAGCTTTTTCATATACTTCTAGCCCCTTTTTAAAATAAAGCAAATTGAAGTCTTAACAAAATCCCATGATCAGACTTAACTCCTGCCCGCTTGAACCCACTCCTCCCCTCACAGGCTATCACTGCTGATGTGCTCTACTTTTTGATTGCTATCGTCAACCCCTCCCTGACATCTGGCTGAAAAACATCTGTCTTTTAGAGCCACTGTTCTCCTCACAAAACCTTAGACTGACCCATCAGACATCGACTGCCGTCAAGCCTTTCTTTGGCACTCTTGCTATTGTTCCAAGTTTTTTAAATTATTTAAAAATTCTAATTATTTTAAAGCAAGTTATGTGAGAGTCCAGATTAGTGGCTTTCTAAAATGAAAGCCTGTGCTAAAAATGCAATAAAACATAGCCAGCGACCTGGTTGAAAACCATGAATGTCTGCACAAAATGTCATGGCAGTCCAGTTATAGTGGTCAAGATATTTCAGTCTGGACAAATGTAGTGGACTGCTCATTTGACTAACCAACATACAGACCAACAGACATTATGGATAAAAAAAGATATCTAACGATCCACAGGAAAGCATGTTATGCTAGTGATTTTAACAGCTAACATCAGTGGCCACAGTCACTTAATATTACTGTTCCCTGCCAGTTTAAATGTACATAAATGTTACAATCCCAGAAATACATGCCAATATAATTTCTTTCATCCACAGCGAAGTTGAGGTCCGCTAGGCTCTGTTGTCATCTTGTTAGCCCTCCTCTCGTGCCAGGAGACTGCGGACCCTGCAGACGGACTGGCATGTGAGCCCTCTAAAGCCTTCCTCTACGGGTATACTGTATACAGTGAACATAACCTCTTTTTCTTCAGCACTTCTCCATCGAGTCCTCATACCAACCTCTTGATTGCTTATGGTTCCATGGTCAAGAAGCTCAAGATTGAACCCTGTCTTTTCATATGATAAACAGCAGGCCTTGTAAGGTAACTGACAGGCTGCAGCACTCTCTGCTGAAGCAGGAGTATAAATGTGACTGATATTTAACAGAGGTTGAACGTGATAGCACATGGCAGGCAAATGTAGCCAGAATCATAAAAATAAGGCAGAGGGTTAGGGCTCGGTCACTCCAGGCTTTATCAATTTCAGTCAGAAATCCATTTATTTCAGTAGCATCCACATGATCAGGGTTCAACTTTCTTCAATTTTGTAAACTTGTGCCAATTCACCTAATGTTGCAACAGTATACCAGACCAACACTTAGTGAATCTAGAGGCACACCATTTTGGTAGAAACACATAAAATTGCAGAAGATTATGACACGAGCAAATTGGGAAAACTGATTCAACGATCTGACAAGGCGGTGGCCACAAAAAAAACTCATCTATCAATGACTCTCTTTAGACCTTTGAAAAAGAGATCTTGATCTCAAAGAGAATACCCGATTAAATGAAGTTACAGAAAATGAACTAAACAGCATCCTAGTAAGGTTCCTGCACATAATGCTAAGTCACTGTTCCGCAATACAGTTAAGATAACGGTTACAGTTATTGTACATTGTAGTTTCTGTGATTATCTGTGGTCAAATCGTCTGCCAATCATTGCTTTAGGACAGCGTGCATTGTAGTTGGCAGCTAGTTCAGTATCTGATGCTTACTGTCTTTTTTGTTGTTTGCTAACCTGTCGGCTTTATACAAATAAGTCTCCTCAGCCTCACTCTGCCGCATATTTTAGTCCAGTCATTTCTTTTGCTAAATAAAAGCTGTAAAAAAAACTAATTTTGGCAAAGTGATTTTATGAACAGCTTGCTCTGAATTTAACTGCAATACTTATTTTGCTCTTTAATAGCGCATATAATGGCATAATTTGTGGCTAGCCTGTCGCAATTACTGTAACTTCGAACACACCTTTTCGGTGTTTGAATGTTGGCAGAAATGAGGCATTATTAGAGTGAGTAAAAATATCCCGAATTCAGTAACCAGTCATTTCCTGTGCTGCCTACTACAAACCCACTCTGTATTTCTCTTATTGACAGACTGTGGGGCTCTGTGCATCTGTTGTTCAGTGAGTTAACTGGTGTGTCATTTTTCCATCAGCATGACCCTAATTTGCTTTGGTCCCTTCGTAATCCATTCTCATGACTGACTGACATATGGAGCATGTGCATAAAATCAATTCCCCGGACTGTTCTTACAATAATAACACAGCTCAGGGAGGGGTTAAGACTGCGAAGCAAAAGTTGCTCTGCATTAATAATTGGCTTCCTTGTCAAAATGATGTTCTCCTTAAGTTGTTGCCTTGTTAGAAACTAAATTATATCATCAGATGAATTTCTGACTCCAAGACTCTACTCGTCTTTCTTACTTCTACTTTCTGTTTGGTTAACTTTGCTTTACTGCAATTGGGAAATAACTACATCAATGCTTCACTCTAAGCAGCTGCCATTTTAGACGATATGGCTTGTGCTGTTAAAATCCCATGAAAAATAAAACCCATACAAGCAATGTTTTCTAAATACTAGCCTTAAACGCACTACTGAAGAAATTAATCTTTTTTTAAAAACGGCTCATAAATATAGTTAAATTATTCAAAAAGGCTCAATCATTTACTAAAACAGCTGGTCACTGTAGTATTTAATAGAAATGCTCAAAGAACAGTAAATAGTGCATTTGTTGGGACTTTTTTCAGTAGTGGATTAAAACATCTCTGTACAACAATAGAGGTAGAAGCTATATCAAGCTTTAAAATAAACATTTGTTAGTGGATCAGCTCATTGCTTCATTGCTGTTTCTGGTCCTTTCATATCATGTGTTGACAGTAAGAAAAATATAGAAAATCACCAGATGCTTTAACATCAGAAGGAAGTACGTATTACTGTTTGTCTTGCGTTTATAAGGGTCAAGGTATACTAGTCCCGGTCACACAACTGGCAGCCATGTGGTTTGAACTGTAGGTCTGTTTTGACCCCTTTCTGGTGAACTCTGGTAATTTCTCATCACTACTCAAGATGGAAGATGAGAACAATCTTCATACTCTCAGAGTGATCAGAATAAAATTCCTCTGTCCTGGTAAATACAATATCTGATATTGTGAATAACTTCTTTTTGATGAATAACTAACCCTTATATAGTAAATACTAATTATTTTCCACATCAAGAATTTAAGCTGCAACCATTTTCCAATTTATCTTCTATTTATCTCCATTTCCATGGGGACCCTCTATTTCATGATCCCACTTAAAGGGATGATTCATTTCCAGCCACTGTAAGTCCTTTCGTTGTCATATGTTCCATTACTTCAAAAAGATATGATTTCAGAGAAGCAATCCACCTATAATTAATAGGCTTACTGGCTTCCAAAATTCTGGGCAATCTGCCCTCCTGCCAGACTTTATTACACCAGTTTAAAAATGCCTCTAATGCTTTTATCACTGACAGGATCTAACGTAACCTTTTTGATCATTTTAGCATGGAATTATCCTCTTCTTATAATAACAAAAATGCATTTATTACAGATGCACACTCAAAACATTGTTTACTTTCTGATTTTCACAAATGTAGATGGCAGAGCTAACAGATGACAGAGAATTGTTTAAGACATAACTTTCAATTTCAAAATAAGATGTGTTTTATGCCCAAAATCCTTGAACGTTTTCTTCCTACAATACACAGCTTTTGATATATCAATTGTTAATATATGGTTAGCAGAATGGTTTACAGAATTGAAGACAAACCGACAATGAACAAAGGAACTGGTGTAGTATGTGTAGAAACTGGCTAATGGGGAAGTGAGCAGAAGGTCTGGTGACTGCAGGGCTGATGAGACAGGTGAAACTAATCAGGGCGAGGGGAGACAATCAACAAAGGCGGGAAAACACACCCAACCGGCAAAGAAGAAAAACCAGACAGGACACAAGGGGAGATTGCAAAAATAAAAGCAGGAAACACTTAAAACTTAATGAATAACATGTAACAAAAAAACAAACAAACAGAAGACCAAAAACACAAAATCCCCAAATCCTCTAGAAGCAGATCTTCAAAAGATACAACACGGAGCCAAACTGTGACACTGGGAATGAGAACGAGATGATACTTCGCCTCCCAAGACTTCAAAAATGTCCTTTTTGTTTTTTTGTGCAGGTTCATCTGGTTCTTTGTTTAGTTGAATCCGTTTGTGATGATGAGGGGTTAGTTAAATCTTTCACCTGACAGTCAAACAACTTAATTTGCTTTGCCTTGGTCTCTAAAAGAGATGCTTGTGTGCACGCGAGTAAACACAGCAAACGCACATGTATTGTCACATGCAGCGTTGTCTGGTTCTGGTCCAGACTGTAACAGCGATACTCAATGCAACAAAGGTTACATTCTTTTTTATTTTTTTTGCTGTCCCTATATTTTATATGTTAAAACGCAGTTGCCACTGATTATAACCAAAGGCCAAGAATTGGTTGCCAACTTCTCAAAATGGATGCCAATGGCAACTCCATGTCGAGCCCTGCGTCATACCTCCATGCAGTATTTTTAGAATTGTCGTCTTCCCGCCACAGTCCAATCGTCCCCCAATTTCCCACCACTCCCTACGGACCCCATGCACCCGGGTCACAGATCAGTTGATGTACAAAATATATTTTAATTTCATTTTGAGTATCTCCTTATTGAAGTGCTACTTTCAAATGACATTAAGTCATTTGTAAAGATCAAGTAAATTGGACAAATGTTTCAAGCAAAAAAATGCCAAAAATTCATTGGTTTCAGCTTCTCAATTGTGAGGATTTGATGCATTTATTTGAGTTATGTGACGATGAAATAATTACATTTGACAGTTTGACAGACAAAACAAGGACTTTAATTAATCAACTGATTAATTGATAAATTAATCAAGAGCTTAATAAATAATTAATTTGTATTATTTTGTATTCATTATCATTTTTTTTCTATCATTTGAGGTAATTAAGGAGGCACTAATAGCCCCAGGTTCACTGTGAGCAAATTGTTCATGTTGTAATTTAACTAATAGCAAATAGGTCTTTTTCACAGCAATCATTCTGAGATGTCACAGCAGGAAATGCAGATGTATAACTAATAACATTGGCTGCATTTCATTTAATTAAGTCCAGGTTTTGTGCACGCTCAATCAATGTCTGGGTTTACGGGGACACCGTCGTTAATTAGCTGTGACATTATTGGTTCCACCTGTGCTTTTCCTGCTATGACAAATAAAACATCTAATGGAAAACAAAAAAGACATATTTGTCTGGAAATACACATCACTAAAGCACAATATTAACTGAAATGACAAGGGCATCAAAATGCCTGCTGCATTCTGACCTAATCTTATTGTTTTAGTTTGTGTAACTTTGTGCTCACATGGTGCATGTTTCTGGACACATTTGTGGTTAATCAAATTGCCACAGACTAATTGAAACAAGGAAAACTTGGGGTCAGACAGATCTACTGATGAGAAGAACTGATTGGCTTCTTGATTTCTAAAGAAATTATAATCAAGCTGCCATGTGAAGTCTGTTCTACTGTTTCTTATAGTTCTGGCAATGGCTAATTTGTCTTCACATGTAAAAAATATCAAAGATTGTAATGCAAAAATGCCATGCATTCATGCTTTACAAATTGAATTGAGTTAATAACTTTCTATTCAAAAGTATATTTATGGGTTACTTGATATAATAATAATGCCCTTCATTTGGGGATATAAAACCCATGTCTAAGACATAAAGTCCAAGAAATTGGGTGTTTTATCCCTTCCAATGTTCAATGTTAATATTTGACAGTCAAAGCCAGAACCTTAATTTACTGGCAAGATCAGTTCCCTAAACAAGTGAGCTCTCTGATACACCCAAGTGGTTGCAATTGGAGTCTCATGCAGCCAGAAACGGTTCTCCGTCAGGTCTTTTGTTTTCCACTAAAGATTATCCATTGAATCAAGTGGCAATTCAAATTTAAAAACAAAAGGGCGCTTCAAGCACCAGTTTTCTCTATATTATCCTATTGTTGCAATCATAATTGTATTCCCTCCTAATATGATCAAGCCTTAAACAATCAATTTGCATCCTGAGCTCAAAGAATCATTCTCCCTTACTAAAGGCCATTCATGGCAATTTGTATAGTTGATATTAACTGGGCATTAGTCAGTGGGAAGTGATACAGACCTACATACTTAATCTGATGCCGAGTTGCTGAAAGACAGCCTCTGATACACAATTTGATAAGGCAGTATAGTTCGTAGAATGAGGCAATATCTAAGATTATACTCCAATCTATGAGTATTGTTTATGTTATCACAGTGACGCATTTCAGCAGTTTTGGACTACTTTGCCACCTTGTGGCTAACATTTCCTAAAAAGTTTGTCTCAGTAGTTTCTGTTGTGCATATGACATTTTGCAAGTCAAACCTTGATTTTTAGACAATACATACAATGCTCTCCTGCTATGTTGACAGTTAACTTAAAGCAAGACAAGTTTCTTCATAGTTTGGATTTGCCTGACAAAACTAAAAAAACACTGCAGCCTGCTCAGTTTTTTTTGAACTGAATAAATCTTATTAACCCTTGCTAATATCAGAGCACAGTTAACAGTTGAGATTCATAGGACTTCTTCACAGCAGACGTCTCGGCTTTTCATAGCAGGAAAGACAGGTGAAACCAATAACGTTAACGATGCTCTGTTGCAGCAATTAACGATGTCACCAGTTACACCTGGGTTTGCCAAGTCAAAATGTCCACTGTGAAACGGAGGTGTTACTCTTACTGTTGAAGGTGAGTGGCTGTAAATGAAAATGAAGGCTCAGCACAAGCCACTGAGAGATGAAGAAGGGCCTTAGATGCCTCGTTCCAGACTTCCCAACTCCCACAATTCTGCTCGCATGAACCCCCAGTGCAATCAGAACAAGGGGGCATTGTGGTTTTGTGCCTCACCTATAATGACTGCTGCAGGGTCCGTGTGCATGTAACAGCTGATCACCTTGAAGCACTCTTTTCACCCGTACTACTATATGACATCAACAGCTCCTCAGGTGAAAAGCAGCAATCTTTGTCATGACTTGTGGCTAATCACCTGCCCTTGTGTTACTGAATATGGAACAGTACCACTCTTGAACTAATGCACATCAATTATGTTGAACTCTGTCACATACATCTTTGTTGTCAATATTTTTTACAATTGAATTAATAAATGTCGGCTACTTGGAAAGTGAGGTTTTCCTAATTCACTGAACTACATGCATTTTTGTGTTTAAGAGATCAAACATTTTGATATCCCAGATATGCACAGGAGCACTAAGAGATTGAAGATTTATATTTTTTAAGTATTATTGTTTAACTATATAAATCTATTTTAAATGAGTGTTTGCTGCTCATGTACTGAAAAACATTCAGATCAACAACAATACTACCCAAACCAAGACTATTTTATGTCTTTATCGAATGAGAAAAACTAAATAATGCAACACATTGATAACATT
This sequence comes from Anarrhichthys ocellatus, assembly GCF_004355925.1. Lineage (NCBI taxonomy): Eukaryota > Metazoa > Chordata > Actinopteri > Perciformes > Anarhichadidae > Anarrhichthys > Anarrhichthys ocellatus. Next base: position 1,133,109 of record NW_022280046.1, read on the forward strand.
GTGACAGTAAATTACTTTAAATATATACAAAATAAAGATTTGACAGGATGTTGATGCATTTTGCATTAAACAACCACAGTTTACCACATTTTCATTATATTTTCAGTACTTAATGTCCTTCCATAGATGTAATGCACACACAATAGAACTGTCATTGGGTATATTAGGTTTTACTGGAATTTATTAGCTGCATTTCGAAGATTATTGAAATGTGTTACTATATAATGCAGGACCACTGCATGGATACCAAACACCAAAGCAATGACACTCCATCATCAGAGGTGTCAATATCTTGAGCCTCTTCGCATCTGGGGAGCTGCGCACAATGCAACAAACACCAGATGAGGACACGTAACAACATATTCATCCTGCATTCAAAAGCTCATGTTAACCATTTTTACCTGAACGAAACACAATTCCAACACCGAGCAATGGTGCTAGTGATTTTGCTACATGAACGGCATGTTATTAGGAAAGCTGAGATTCCAGAGATTTTAACGATATAAATCTTATCACTCCAATGTTTCTGTACCATTTTTGAGTCAGTTCCAGTCGTCTAAACCCATTTGCATGGCATGACTGAAAACAGGGTCTATTTTCCCATCTGGTGGATGAATCGTGGTACTGCACTCATGCTAATGGCATTGGCCTTTGCTACAGGATGGAGCTGGTCAAATGGACCAATAGGTTATGGTTCTCTTTCAATGTATAAAGATCTGATTGATTGATTTTTCAAAACAAAGCCCAAAACATTTGCATTTAGATGGAATAAATACAGATGGTGACATGTAAGTGACATTCATTTCAAGTGGCACAGATGGTACCCAAATAGCCAATTTGAAGATTCAACCTTTTAACATACCGCTACTAAAACCTCTCCAACTTTGCTTTGCGTCACTTTATTAGCATCAGTCTGTGCACAGGAAAGGTCCAGATGTTTTGATATTGGTTTGCTAGAGGTTTTGGGCTGCAACTGCAAAGAGGCATTCGCTCTAAAAGGTGCACAGTTTTTCCAAGCGGGACTTAAATCTTTAATTAATGCTGTGTTCCATCTTCATTTACTCTGATGCTGCATATGTGTTTCGTCTTTTTTTTCTTTTTTTCATGCTCTATGCCATTTACTCCAGACTGTATATCTGCTCTGTTCCATGGGTTTCTATTACACAAAATGTCTTTGAATCAAGAGTTTCTTTTACAGAACTTTCTGAGAAGCTGAAAGATAATATCCTCATGACACACCTTTTTCACAGAGGACATTTTGACTTGTCATAGAAGGAGAAGCACTCATCCATGACTCTCTTCAGTTGTCCAAGTAAGCCGTGACAGTGTGACAGTGAACTAGCATGTACAATACCAAGGCCTTTGAAATAAAGTTAAACAAAGCATCACATTGCGTTTTCATTACTTTGTGTCATTTTATTTTCAGCAGTCAATGGTTTCTATCAATATCAATATCAATATCAATATCAAAAGGTAATCTATTCCATCTGACATTTTGATTGTTGTTCATGGGTTTAGAATTATGAATTGTTTTGAAATTGGGTGAAATTGTTCATGGGATGGTGGTGGAAACAGACAAAAAAGCAAACTTGGCTGATGTGAAAATGATCATGGAAATATGGTAGATTTGTGCCCTGATTTTTAACAATTTACCTGACACAGAAACCTGGACAAAGCGCAGTGTGGAGTACTCACCAGTGGTGTTGAAATCACAAGATAATTACTGTCCGTACGTCTATTTTTTGAGACCAGGCCAGCGAGTTTCTTTCCCCGTTTCAGTCCATGGGCCCTTCTGACAGAGTTTCCTGAATAATAGATCTGTAGACACAGGGAGGAGTTTATAAGACACAATTGTATGTCGACTGCAGGTCAGGACACTCAATCACTTCTCTGTTTGCCAAAGACTACAGTAGTTTCCCCCACTATACAGACTACTATGTATGAAGAATGCACTCCTGCAAGAGATCAATTTCTTGCACGAATCAGCAGTGTTTGTTTGTGGTCTTGCTGCACTGGTGTGATCGGCTCTGTGATGTGTTCGTGTTTTAAGCATCAACTACAGTACTTGCCAAGGTTATGAGCAGATTTCAGTCTCAGTGAATATACAAATAAACTGGACAACACAAAATCAAATAAGTCTGACAAAGTCTTGACCTGTCTGGGGTGGTTATAAATTCAAAGGCTCCTCTCAGGACTGAAATCCGTGAGTGTGGCTGAGCCTTAATCCCCACAGACCACTGGCCTCATTCCAATAATTGATTCTCATTCAAGTGAATATTGATTGTCCCCATTTAGAGATTTCAAGCAGCCATTTGTAACAGTATCAGTCTGATAACTCCCCCATCTCACTCCCTTGCCTCTCTCGTGTTTTGGAGAAGGTATTGTTTCATCTTTATTCAGCCATTTTGATGTGGAAAACTAAAAAAAATTAAATCACATGTTCATGCTTTGGCTCCCTGTACACTGAGTTGCGAAACATTTAGGTACACCGGATTGAACAAACCAATCACTGCTCATTGAGTGCAAATTAGATGTTTTTTTAGGTGATAGTTGCGTTCGGCCATTTAATTACAGGATCTAATTCCATAATGGCTCTCTTAATTGAATTAGTTTATAATTAAGATACAATGTACTTACTATAAGGATGTTGCTTAGCTTATGTATACACGACTATAGCTGGGTAAAAACCTAAATGTGTGTCTTCTGGCTGTTAAACCTGTTACAGGTGATGTGTGTCTCACTTGGCCCAGCTCAATAAATGTTTCCCCCATTTTTGTTACATAACCTATAAAACCACATGTACAAATTAAATAAAAAGTAAAATACTGACTATCACTCTCATGTCATAAAAATTGTTGTTGACCTTGTTAAACTAGTGAAAATGTAAATGTCAAGGCAGCTATTATGTTCTTCCGGGTTACAAGAACAAAACCTTTCCCATTATATTTTTATTTTCTCTTTGCCAAAAGCCAGAGCCCACTGCACGGTGGAACCCTGAGTGAGCACTCACGATACACTAAAGGTACATCAAGGTGTTTTCAATTATCCTGACAACTTAGACCTCCAGTCAGTTGAAGCTGGGTGGAGCTATACTGGAAATGACCTGATGTTACCTGACTATACAAGGCAATAACAGTGTAGGTTCTGCCACATGAGAGTGAGGGCGATGTCAGTCATGCACAGTCTGTTCACTTGAGAAGAGGTCTAATCAGGACTCATGAGTGAAAACACCTGTGTGGTGACACTATGAAGGGGCTTTGACACTGAAGGCCCTTTTCGCAGCAGCCACTTTGACCTGTCCTAACAGGTTAAACACAGGTGTGATTGATCAAGTTAATTATGGTCCCATTCTATTTAGTGTGTCACAGCCATTCCAGGGAGCCAGCATGCCCAATATCAGGGCCTCATGGTCCACCTTAATGAAACAAGGCCATAATTAATATTATGTTTAACCTGCAACGACTTGTCAAAATGTGAAAAGGGCTCAGCTTTCTAACTAAAGTAAAAGTAGCAATATGTCAGTGCCCAAATACTGTTTTGAGTAAAGGTTATGCATACAAATATTATTTTAAGAAAAAACACAAAATTAGCATCATCAATTAGAATACCCTGAGTATCAGAAGTAAAAGTAGTTATGCAGACTGGCACATTTCAGAATATGAATTGTATTATTTATTAATTTATAATAATTCATCCGAATGAAATTGTTGATATGTTAGTTATTATATTTGAATATGCAGAGTAACAAACATGATCAAATAAATGTTAGTTGAGTAAAAAGTACAATATATCAGTCCGAAATGGGAGTTGGAGTATAAAGTAGCATACAATGTAAAGTACAAGTAAACAAGGTGAATAGTACAGTATACGCTTAAATGTGTGTATGAGCTCAGAATCACCTGAATTAGATGAGTTTCACTGTCCTGTAGAGACACCTAGTGGCTGCTTATACCTTCTTTAAATGTTTGCACATTGACATTTTGTTTTTTTTCATTCTCTTACGTGACTTCCTTCAAACATTGGCCTTTAGTCTAATAATTAACACACAAAGACTTGTTTAAGGATAAAGGAGTGTTCACTGTGGGTGGAGTGCAGTCAATGTTAAGTGCCTTTCATTTGTACAAGACTTACAGTAAAGGAGAGAATATTTCCTATTTGGTAGAGCTGTTTAGAGATCGTAAATGAAGGCCTCGCTTAGATTTAAAGATTTTATAAGATTGATAATAGTAATTGCAGTTAGTCTTTGGTGCCTCGCCCCAGATTACTCCGCTATTGTGTGAACATAAATGGCAACATATATTAGCCTATACAATTCAATTCGATTTCAATTCAATATATTTTGTATCGCCCAAAATCACAAATTAGCCTCAGAGGGCTTTACACATACAACATCCTCTGTCCCGGGACCCTCACATCAGTACAGGAAAAACTCCCCCAAAAAACCCTTTAACAGGGAGAAGAAGTGTTTTATACGTACATGTGTTTGTTTAAATTGACCTGGATTAAGTTGAGTTTGGCAGTAGTGCTGATGAAGCCTGTAGATCCACCTATTTCTTTACTTGTGGTAATTCCTCGTGGGTTGATCATTAACAGCATTTTTTTTTTGTATTTGCTGAAAGGTTACACATTTTAACACATGGATTTACACAAACACTGCAATGTAACAGCAAGGTTTATTTGCAGATCCAAACACACTTTCAACCAAACACAATAGCTGGCTATTTATTAGATGAACTCCCTCCCAGCCCCCCATCTTTCCCACACTCAAACACACCTCCAGCAAAGGTATACATAAGTGTCTGTGCAGGTGCTTCGGTCAAAGAGGAGCGACACCAGCAACACTCCTGTTCTCTGGTCACCCTCTCAGCAAAAATGTCTCAGGATTATTTTGGATTCTCCTTAATAAGGAACTATGCAAGAAACGGCACGGCCACTGTGGCTGTTAACAACGCAGCAGATATCTCCGTTATTGTGATCTACTTTTTGGTTGTCTTGGCTGTTGGAGTATGGGTGAGTTGCTCAGTCTTTCAGTTGAACGTTCTACAAAATCCTTCTTCTCTGTGAATATTTAACTCCTCAACAGTTTCACAGTAGTGATATTTGTAGTTTGTTTTACGTCAATATAAGAAGAAAAAGTCTGTATTGAGCCATAAGAGAAAATATAGTGATTTATTATAGGTTGGATACTATAATAGCCTTGTTTTTTAGCACGTCTACAGCTGCACTTTGGAATAAATTACATGCAGTGGAGTGGACTCATATTATTCAATCACAGCATCTTACTCAACAACCTGGCTCACGATATTTTATTGCAGATCAGATTACTTAACATTTAGGGAATGCACATGTTTAGATACATAGCGTTACTGGGATTTTGTTCTTTTTTTTTTATCACTGCTGCATACACAGTATAATGTGATCATTAACAAAAGTGTAGTGACATTTGAAATAGAGAGTCTGTTGCTGTTTTGCACAAATGCATTTATGTATTTTCTAAAATGTGCCCTCGTCCTGTTGCAGGCTATGATCCGCACCAACCGATCCACAGTCGGTGGCTTCTTCCTTGCGGGGAGGAGTATGGTGTGGTGGCCGGTGGGTATCTCGTAATGACTGACAACAGGTTTTTATAGTTTGTGCTAACTGCTAGTATACCATATTATGGTATATTACACATTATACTGACTACGTGACATACCACAGAAGCATAGTCAGCTGTGAATCTTAGAAATTATGCATATTATTCAAGGATAATTATTCATAATAATAATAATTATGCACTCCGCAGATTGGAGCCTCACTGTTTGCCAGCAACATTGGCAGTGGCCACTTTGTAGGCATTGCTGGGACTGCTGCAGCTGGGGGAATCGCCATTGGTGGATTTGAATGGAATGTGAGTGATCGTGTCTGAGGTGCCAATTACACCATTATCACTTCTTAAAACAAATATATTTCTAACCTGTGACAGATATTATCCGTTATCTGTATCAGGTGAGCTGATAAGAGTCGATTATCATGAGAGTTTCACCCTGCAGAGGAAACAGAACAACAACAGAAGTCAACGTTTTCTTTTAGCATTTTGATCGGCATTGTTTATTCATTTCTTGTGTCCTTGTATGTTTGAGTGTTTCAGGCTCTTATAGTGGTCGTCATTCTAGGATGGCTCTTCGTGCCCATCTACATTAAAGCTGGGGTAAACAGAACACACTGTTGGACATATAAAACAGCAACATTAGAGGACAAAAGTAAGTCAGACAAACATGAATGAAAATCTAATTTATTATTTATGATTTTAGGTGGTCACCATGCCCGAGTACCTGAAGAAGAGGTTTGGAGGACAGCGTATTCGCATCTATCTCTCTGTGCTGTCCCTCTTCCTGTATGTTTTCACTAAGATCTCAGTAAGTCACCACGTCGTAACCCTCAGTGATGTCCTCTATGTCAACATTGTATTTCACATTATTGATTGAAATGATGTGTTTTCCCCTCTCCTCTCCACTCAGGCAGACATGTTCTCTGGTGCGATTTTTATCAACCAGGCACTTGGGTTGAATATCTACCTTGCTGTCATCATGCTACTATCGATTACTGCACTCTACACTGTCACAGGTCTGTCCCCGTAGGGTGCATCCTCTTCCTTTTCCACCAAACCCATAGATTAAAGCCAGTAGTCTTATCTACTTTACAGAATGGCACTACGACTAGGGCTAAAGTCTTCTGAAGGCCATATATATAGAGATGTAGGCACACACACATAGACACACTGTCTCCTCCTGTCTAGTGTGTCAATGTGGTTAATTACCCATGGACTGCGATAAGCAGGAAATGGCCTTCTGTTGCTGTTTTGTAATAACGAATACACACCTGAACTTTAACTTTACAAAGAACGTTCACTTACACAAAACAATCTTCACACTGAATGAACCAATTTGCCGCAATGAATTGAATCTTGTACAAAGTTCTCTCCGGTAAGTTCAGTGAAGTACATTAGTGGTGATAAAATGGGTTGATTTGGAATGGAAATACATACACTGATGACCTCACATACTGTATCTCAGGTGGATTGGCTGCAGTGATCTACACAGACACCTTACAGACCATCATCATGGTTGTTGGATCATTCATCCTTATGGGCTTTGGTAATATGGTATTTTCCTTTTTTTATCACTATACTCATTTGTATTATTTATTGTGACGAGACAAATCCTGTTTGTAAAAATGATTGTTAAGTCAGTCTAACTAACACACATCTGCAGCTTTCAATGAGGTGGGAGGCTATGAAAGCTTCCAGCAGCGCTACATGGAGGCCGTCCCCTCTATCACGGCTAACGTCAGTGCGAGCTGCTACGAGCCTCGGGCCGACTCCTTCCACATTTTTAGGAACGCGATCACAGGAGACCTGCCATGGCCTGGCCTTGTCTTTGGCCTCACCATTCAGGCCACCTGGTACTGGTGCACTGATCAGGTCAGTACAGGATATGTCCGGTATTGGGCATTTGCACGACCACAATCCATGGTCATAAACACTCACCCACACACACACAAACAGACTCATTCAATTGATTCCCACACAATTGTACAGACATGATGTGCCCTGATCTTGCCTGTTTTTGCCAGACTCATTCAAGCGGTCTAAGGTGGCCTTTAGTATGAGGAGTGACATGCTTTTAGTTAGACCGTAATGCACTCCCAGAGACTGAGATAAGATTAACAGGCAGACTATTGCTGGATCTCGGCAAAGAAGTAGATGAAAATTGAAATGTTGACATCCAGCACACAGATAAACACATTATCGTCGGCCTTTATCACTGCTCAGAGGACAATACTTATCAGCAAGCATATTCTTTTGACTTCTTTGACTTAAGGGATGTATTCACTCAGCAAATAGTTTTAAAACTAAAATAGAGAGAATAGTTTAGAGTTCATTACAACCTTTTTTTTTTAACATCCATTTCATCATGGCGCTATACTGAACTTTTCCCGCCTGTGACATTTCCTGTAGGTGATTGTCCAGCGCTGCCTCTCAGCTAAGAACTTATCTCACGTTAAGGCAGGCTGTATCTTGTGTGGCTACCTGAAGCTGCTGCCTATGTTCCTCATGGTTTTCCCTGGGATGATAAGCAGGATCCTCTATCCAGGTGAGTGAGTTTATAATGGGACAGGTGTTGGCTGAAGCAAGCTCACCAGCTGAACGCAATGTAGCTCATGCCCGTCTTACAACAATGGGGGATTTCCATCTTTGTTAACATCCTGCTGATCTTATTCATTTCATTCAAGATGTGGTGGCATGTGTGGACCCGGCTGAATGTGAAAAATACTGCGGTGCCAGTGTGGGCTGCACCAACATCGCTTATCCCAAACTGGTGTTGGATATCATGCCCAATGGTGTGTGGCTAAAGACCTTTGTCTTGTGCGCTGACAATACAAACGGCAGTTTTTTTTTTGTTACCATTTGAATCTGTTATTTTATCTGTTTTAGGTCTGCGCGGTCTCATGCTGTCGGTGATGATGGCCTCTCTGATGAGCTCACTTACCTCCATCTTCAACAGTGCCAGTACTCTCTTCACAATGGACATCTACACTAAGATTCGCCGCACAGCCAGTGAAAGGGAACTCATGGTAGCCGGCAGGTAAAACACATTGGGGTTCAGTTCATTAAGTTTTCTGACAAATGAGAGAGTTCATGCATGCCTTACTGCCACTATCTCTGTCCGTGTATAGATTGTTTATCTTGGCCCTGATTGGTGTGAGCATAGCATGGATCCCTGTGGTGCAATCAGCCCAGAGTGGTCAGCTCTTTGACTACATCCAGTCCATCACCAGCTACCTATCACCACCTGTAGCAGCTGTCTTCATGCTTGCCATCTTCTGCAAGCGTGTCAATGAGTCTGTGAGTTTTCCACTTCAGTCATCTCTTTATTTAACTCCCTACAGAGCAATATATTGTCTGTTTCATACAAAAAAGAGCAAGAGTCTACAACCATGCCAGCATCTCTGAGGTGCTTTGATCAGTGACAATGCTAACATGCTGATGTAAAGTAGGTAAAATGTTTGCTTTGTTAACCATCTTAGTTTGGCGTGATAGCATGCTGATTAGCACAAAACACAAAGTACAGCTGAGAATGATGGAAACCAAAGTATTGGGGGAAAAAAGTCATTTGGCTTCATGCTCTGGGCACCACGAGTTTCTGTACCAAAGGTCATGGCACTCCATCCAGTAGTTATCGAGATGTTTCAGTCTGGACCAAAGTGATGGACTGACTATCAGGCCGACAGCCTGTTAGAGAGCCATGCCTCTAACGTGGATAAAAAGGCTTTTGTGTGTGGTAAAGTTCAGTCCATTATCAAGATATTAAGTAATTACTGGCCAAAGGTCTTTGGCAACATCTTTATTTAAACTGCTTCCTCTGACTTCTTGTGTAATTTAGGGTCTTCTGACCATAAAGCAGTTGAGTCACTGGACATACATTATGTGTCCTGAAACAGTTGGACTGGGGTTTGGCGTGAAGATGGACCCCCTGTTGATATGTTTTTTACTCTCACGATCGTCATATTAGCTTAGGCAAAATACTGCTGTCATGCATGCCATCAGCTGATCTGTCAGTCATTAGCTGACAGATCAACACATATTCACACAATCCCCAGCCACAGAAGCCAGTGAGGAGGATTTTATAATCTGACAAACTCACTCTCACTCATGATGCTGCCATTACTGTCCCGGCTCATTCCTCCTGCCCTGGTTTCTTGTTCATAATTGCCATTATGCATATTTCATATGAGTTATATGTGTCTGCTGGATGCTGCTCCATGTATGCCCTGTGGTGGTTCTGTGGCCCAACAGAAATGTATTACATGCTATTAGGATTTATTTAGTTGTGTTGGTTGATCCCCGACTTAATTCCAGACTGAAATATCTCAACAACTAATTTGTTGGTTTGCCATGAAATTTGACAGAGACATTCATTGTCCCCCAGAGGGAGAAGCCCAGTGACTTTTTCCTCTAGCGCCATCCGCAGTTTGTTCTCGACAGCTAGTAAAATACTGTATTTCGACAGCTAACGGATGCATTGTCACGCAATTTTGTATACATAATCACGTCCCTCTCTGGATGAATTGTAATCATTTTGATGATCCTTTAAATTTTCATCCAGCACAATTTATCAGGTCTCATTATCAAATCATATGATATTTATTTTGTCCAATACCTGTAATACTATTTTGATATTCCCAACAGCCTCAGCTGGACTTTGTGTTTGGTTGTAATTAGCAAATGTTAGGTATGACACCTAAATTAAGTGGTGAACAAAGTTAACATTACAGTTGTTTAAAATCTACAGGTTATCTTGCTAGGGTCAGCATGTAGCACCACTCAGCCGTCAGCATAGCTGGAGACATTATCCTAATACATATACTGAGAGTTTTTCCTACTTTCTTCTTTCCTCAGGGCGCATTTTATGGCCTGGCGATTGGCCTGCTTATCGGCCTGTCCAGGATGATTTCTGAGTTTGCTTTTGGGACAGGCAGCTGCAATAACCCCAGTAACTGTCCCACCATCATATGTGGAGTCCACTACCTCTACTTCGCCATCATCCTGTTTGTTGTCTCCTGTGTCATCATCCTGGGAGTCTCTCTCATGACCAAACCCATTGACGACAAGCATGTACGTGACCGCTGTGAGATAAGGCTGGATACAAAATGAATCCCCGAACATCACTGGAAGACACAGAAATAGCCAACTTTATAAATAATGCATTTCAATGTGTTGTGTTGCCTGTCTAGTTGTATCGTCTCTGCTGGAGCCTGAGGAACCGTACAGAAGAGAGGGTGGACCTCGAACAGGATGATTGGATTGACAACCAAGAGTCCAACAATATGGACATAGACGGTAATCAACAGACATTTAGTATTAACATATGAACACACACCCAAGTAGATTTTCTTCATCGCCTTTGTCTCTTCCATCACAGAGCCCCAGGAGGAACCAGGCTTCTGCAAGAAGGCGGTGATGGGCTTCTGTGGCCTGGAGCAGCAAAGAGCCCCCAAGTTGAGTCCAGAGGAGCAGGCAGAGCTGCAGAGGAAGCTCACAGACACCACAGAGGTGCCGCTATGGAGGAACATAGTCAACGCAAACGCCCTCATCCTCCTGTGTGTGGCTGTTTTCTTTCATGGTTTTTTCGGTTAAAGAAACTCGGCTGGTCCCAAATGCTCTCGGATAATTTATATTTAACTATGACTTTTGTTCCTCGTCTTTACTTTAGCTTTTTGTGATTGTAAACATGATGACTGAGGGCAAAGGTGTCAGAACAACTCATGAATGGAGCTGCAGGGTGACTCACGCTTGTCTTTACCAGAAAGAGTCCACTCACACTGCTTGTAGCAGTATAAATTTATGATTTGATATCTGATAACAGCCCTTGTTCACATGAACTTAATTGGTACAATAATCAGACTGCTTTTAGCTATCGCAATAATGTGTTTAAAATGTGATAATAATGGCCATAGTGTCAACTCAACTAGTATTTACTCTTACTCAAAACTGGAAAAATAAATGCTCCTTTATCGTCTCTTGGATTTTGTAGTTTACATGTAATTGACAAGAAAGTGAATTGGCCTAAGTTAATTTTTATGTGTTTTTGAGATTACATGCTGAATAAAAATGCCTCTTTAACCTGTAATACATAACAGATGCGGGTTTGGACAAGATTGAGGATGTAAAAATTCCCTGTAATTACTGTTTTTGCGACCTCAGTCTACATAACCCTTTTTCCCCCTCATTATATGTGCTCAAAGTCCACAAGTGCTGCCTCTTCTTCAATACTAAGAATCTCACTGTGTGTTGTTTTTAGGTGTTAATGAATAAAAACATCTCAGGGAAGTAGGTTTGTGAATTACACAGAATACAGTTTGACTCTCTTTGCTTCCCTCTGGTGGTTCACTGCTGAACTTGTAAGACACTGGCTTTCTGTATATTTTATTGCACATTCAATTTCTGGTGAAATCTGCTCTTACCGAGGTCAATTTAGTCTTTTACGTACTTGGTAAAGAAATGCCGAAACCAGACATGACCACTTTTGAATGTACTGTAAGTCATTCCCATTGTGACTGGTTATCTGGCTCTTATCACTAACTGTGGTTAATGTGCACTAATGTAGGCCTTGAATATGTGCACCACTGTTGAATGATTTATGATTTCTGCCTTGGATTAGCTTCTACCCCTGCCTAATTCTCCAGAAGCCACATATGACTTTATATGTGTTTGAATCACATGCCTGGCAGTGATTCTGCTGGCCTGTGTGGTGACTAAGTGCAACGAGCAAGTCAAAGGTCAACATAGAGACTTCTCTGGCAGGAGTGTTTGTGCTAGTAGCCAAACCCCATCTGCTGGCCGTCGCTATTCACAGTGATGAGAAATGAAGAGGCAAGACATGTTTTGAATTCTTTTAAAACTTCAAACAAAGATTGAGTCAATTATAATAGCTAGCAGAAGGGCCTAAATAAAATGAACCTATTGACATTTTTAAATGATAATTAAGTCATCTTAGACATTTTTCGATGAAGAAATACATATTTCTTTATGCCTTTTATGGGTTCCACTTGACCCAGTCTGAGAAAGAGGTTAAGCTGTCTCACTCCAGAGGGGCCTAAGTTGCCATTTCAGGTGACAATTCTCAAAATGTTACATCGTTCAAAATATGGCCCCCAAAGCATTTCAGAATGTCCTCCTGTGGTAATGTAAAGCATTGATATCCTTGATATTTGTTGTTCAGTCCTGCCCTGAGTTAAGTCTATCTCATCACAGTGCCATGTTTATATCCAAATAATTATAAAGACGACTCCACAAACTACATGTGATCCAAACTATTACCAAACAGGGTCTGTATCACATGTGAAAAAAACAATAAGCTTCGCAAAGGTAATATTTAGGGATTAGTGTGTTAGATTCCATGAAACCATGTCAAAAAATGTATGATATTGTGTTAACCGTGAACAGTGAGTTAATGAGCGTGAAATAGTTGGTTGTTGGGATCCATGATGTCACATATTATGTAGTTCAGAGCACCAAGCAAGCTCACAGCTGTGGAGTTGTTTGTTCTGAGGAAGCAGATTAGCTGCCTTTATAATTGTAATGAATACTAGCTTCACCTTGATGCTTTATTCATTCATTACACCAGTAATTAGAAATCGAATCAATTACTCTTAAAACTGAAAAAGCAGGCCTAATTAATACTTTACCAATTACTCAACTGCACAGTAGTATTACTCGTTACTTTGTACACAGGTGGACGTTGAGGTTCAACAAGCAGCAAGCCTCATTGGAGGTGTAAACTGACCAGCAACGGCTACTTACTTTAGCCTCCTCACCATGAAGCCACACCGGTTCACACACCCTCCAACTCTGGGTAAAACCAGGTGTTTTATGCCAGGTAATTAAGAAAACTTCGGACTTAAGTTAGCTCAAAGCTAACGCATCTTTTTGTTTTGTTTTGCCAAGCTTCCTGACCAGTCCAGAGTCCTCATAGTTCTGGTTGGACTGCACAGCTGAATATAACAGCAGCATGTCGCAGATTTAAGGTAATTGTAAAGTACTTATTGGGGTACATATTTGTCAACATTTATAACGTCCTATATGAAGACATGTTATATTGTTACTGTTGTCACAACTGTGTTTGACTATACATATTTTGTATAGCTACAGTAGTTACTGACAAATACATAAATTAATTAATTAACTCTTATATTTACTTACAACTATATAATAGTGTGTAATAAACTGTTTTTTAAAAGTTTAAGGGGGACACAAAAGTGTTGTCCTAATCCTTACTGAAAATGGCTATAACACATTATAATTAATTACTGCCCAACACTGCATGGTCATGAATATTTGATTTAAATAAAAAAAAATTGTTTTCATGAACTTTAACAACAGGATTATGAACACACAGCAAGTTGCCTAAAAGGCTGCGGGATTAAAATAAAAAGAGAGAGAGATACTGTATAGTATGAGAAAACTGCACACCAAATGTTTGAGGAACTTGTATTGCATCAATGATGTGTTGAGCAAATACTCTGAATCTTCCTGAAACTTCTAAGAAGAGCAAGTTTACACAGCGCTGGCTGCTAAAAGCCCTTCAAACACAAGCTATTTGCTGTTCAGATTATCTCTCATTGCATTATGCTTCCCATGTTATATAAGCACAACCCTCTTACATTAATTGGAAACTCACGTCATGTTTTTTTTTTTCCACTTTGATCTGAGGATTATTTATTGGTCAGCATGAAGACTCGAGCAGATACAACATTTATAATATAAAATCCTCGTTATGCAACATCACTGACGGAGCAGATCTGTGTTGGGAGCTTTTAAGAATTATTTTTGAATTTATAGAAACTCAACCGTGTCACATTTAGCAGTCACATCTTTTTTTGGGGGATTCAAAGTGTCAAGGAAGAATGAGTACACATGACACCCCTCTGTTTGGTTGTTAACATTTATACTTTGAGGCCGTGTTTGTGGGTTTGTGTAAACATGAGTGAGCTGCATGAGCTTAGTGTTGAATATGATGGATCTGTTTTTCCAAAAAGCATCCAGTCAGCAGCCTGAAGAAAATTCATTTGTGAGTGAATTAATGCTCTTTTTTGTCAGATTTGCTGCACTCCTTTCAATGAGATCTGTTTGCACCAGCATCCTGTACTTCCTGTTTGCCTGGCTGTCGACTAAACCATATGTGAGTGTGTTTTAATGTTGTACATTAGGTATGATTCATCACTAAGGTGCAGGGTTTATACACAAACACTGCACACAAACATGCTCTTATCTCAGATGGCGGTGTGCATGCTTGTGTATAAATGAGCATGTGTGTTTTATGTGTGTGTGTATGCATATGTGTGTTTTGATGTGGGGGGTGGGGGAGGGGGTTAGCGTCTCTAACGTTTCTCATTGGCTGAAATATTTTCTCTGGCAACTAGAAAAACGTGATCCTGGCTGCAGAGGCACTGCAGTGTGTGCTGCAGAAGCGGGAGAGCAAACGAGAGAGAAAGAGAGGGAGTGTGTGTGTGAGGAGAGAGAGAGAGAGAGAGAGAGAGAGAGAGAGCGAGAGAGAGAGAGAGGTGGGGGTGGGCAGGCAAAACAAGCCACATGCATAAGGAGGGAGCCAGAGGCACAGAGAGGGAGTGTGTGTGATCGTGCATGTATGTATGAAAACACTGCGCATGTGTGACTGTGAGGCGCACTGACTGGAGGAGGAGAAGAAAAGGAGTAATGAACGGCAGCTGAGCCGAGAGGAGAGATAACAGCGGAGGAGAGGGAAGGAGCGAGACGAGAGATTTACCTGAAGACCAGAAGAAAGAGACGGGCAGAGAGACAGGAGGGAAGAGAAGAGGGACGTGCATGCAGAGAAAAAGCGGCGCAGAAGCTCAGGTCGCTGCCCAGAATAAGCTGAATACATTTGGGCTTGGGGGAGAGGGATGGAGAAAGAGAGACCGGAGGGAGACGCTCAGCCACAGCTCGGCGGAAAAGAATCACGGGTGGGAGAGTGAAGGACAAAGGTACCACGGAGGAGAGGAGAAGGGGAACGAGGGATGCGGAGCTCAACGACACCAAGCCTGGACATGACGCATCCACCTTGTAACAGCTTCCTCCATCTTACATCCCCTCCATGTTTGCCTCCCTCCACTGCTGCCACTCGTTGTTCATCCTTCTAGAATCGTATGGACAGGAGAGAGAGCATCCTTCCCCCTGGTGAGACATCCCACTGAACAAAAAGACTGAGCGGTTTATCCTCTCAATACAACATCAACAATATCGACAGCAAGAACTGGAACAGGAATCGAGGAGGCAAGGAAAGGACTGGAACAAGACAAGTGCGTAGGCAGACAGGTGAGGATGAGAGATGGCTTTGCATCTGTTTCACAGAGAAGATACAGAGGTTTTCCTCCGTGTTCATCTTCATACTCCGCATCTGTTTCACATCTGTGAGGTGTGGCTCCTCTGTGTGGCTTTCACACTAATGTTCTTTTCTTTCTGGCCGTCTTTTGTGCATGACAGAGGTGCTCTGTGCCTTTTGTTGCGTTAAGCTGGGCTTTGCATGGTGGTTGCATGATTTTGGAGACACACACATGGCTGCATGAACGGAGAGGAACCTGCCCACCGACTTATCTGCATGGATCACAAACAGTGGTTAGATGTGTGAGTTTGGGTGTAGATGGTGTCTTCAGGGGTCACGACTCCAGCTGGTTATGACATTTGACAGACCTCTGCACAGACAGACAGTAGGGGCCGGAAGAAGGGGTGGGTGGGGGTGAAAGGGACGGGGCAGGAACTGCCTGTTCTGTAGCTGTCAGCAGCACTAAGGTATCTCCATATTGGCAATACATTGGCGCTGCAGTGAGAGTGCTGGGTACACCATGCTGCGATTGCATAACTGCTGCTCCCGAACACACCCCTCCCACATGCTAAAGCCGCTCCATCTCACACGGTCCAAACATTTTGGCCACCTCGCCTCTGTCACACAGTCCCTTCCTGAGCCTGAGCTCACGCGGCACCAACAATGCCGTCCACCTTAAACCGGTGCTGAGACAGCCTCCTTAAGACAAACATCAATCGCCTTAATCAATCAAGCCACTGTTGTTATTGAAGAGCTGGACATTCGCTGAACCTTTCCCCCCATAAATCCTCTATGAAGTCTGTGTCAGGCAGAGCGATGAGTGTTATTGCCTTTTAGTTTTCTGCCTGTGTGCAGCTCTGCCATGTTGCCGTGGGAGAAACATAGACGGGAACAAAGAGCACTTGATTGTAATGAATTGCGAGGCAAAATGGCCGATGTCTGCCATGAATGACAGCGAGCTGAGTTATTAAAAACAACACCTCCCCACACACTCACTAAGCACTTTCTGCCACACTGCCATCATACAGCAGCCTATGGGATAATTGCATGTAATCACAGCTCCATGGATTGACCGTAAATATTATGAATAGAGCCAAACATCATGTCCTGATCTGTTTTTAAATATTGGCATTTGAATTGATATCAACCTACTGTATGTTATATGTGAAGGGAATCGATTGCTTTATTCAGAAAACGATTGTAAGCAAAAGCCTATTGAGAAAAGCAAGCAAGACACTGAGATGCATCTGTCATCTGCAGTACAACTCTTAAATACTCATGTAAACAATGTACTTTTAAAATTGTAAAACATGCCACAGAAGCAAATCTTCCTGTGCTTGAATCGGTCCCAGTATGTCACTGAATCCCTGTCGGCGCTACGGTTTCCTGAGAGAATCTGCAGCCACCAAAACATACAGTAAATCTGGGGATTTGTCCTCACATCACATTCAGGTCATAGCACATTATGTAATCAAAATACAAGCACAATATCCCACGCAGGTCAGAGTAGAGATGCGCAGCGATGCTTTTTTACCAGCCGAGGCACGAACGTGGATGCACATTTCAACATAGCTGGCATACCCGACGTACTGCCGGTATGTGGTGTACGGGCACAAAGACCCACACCGTCTGTTCTGTTCTGTCCGGGCCAACACACTGCTCACATGATAAGACAGAGGGGTGGATGGATGGGAGAGATGGATCATAGGCTGTATTATAGAGATGGATGGATAGAGACAGATTTTCATTGAGAGAAAAGAGAGAGAGAGAGAGAGAGAGAGAGAGAGCGAGAGAGACATGCTGATGGGCAGGGTCTGGATGACTCATTCAGAACATGGTGCCCTTCTGGCATTCTCCGATCTGCACAGGAAGAATTTATCCAGTGTGATCATGAGGACCTGAGCGTGTGTGTGTGTGTGTGTGTGTGTGAGGGAGACCAAGCAGCACAGCGGGAGTGGGAGAGGATAGGAATTTTCTTGGCGTGTGGCGCCATGTGTGTTTTTCTCCCTCTTCAGGTGTCTGTGTCAGCTTAATCAGTAGCATGACTGATAGTGGGCACATCCAGAAATATGCCTTTTAGAGGCTTTTATCGGTTTGTTATCTGTCAGCTTGTGTGTCCAGTGGAATGTATAAGGGTGGTGCCGAGTACGATGATGGGGAGTCGTCCAAGGGTGAGACTTTCAATGTGTGTGTGTGTGTGTGTGACTCTATAACTGTATATGCTGCTCTGTGTGTGTTTAATGCTGTGAGGAATTTGCTGCGAGACGAACTCCTCTGACATCTCTTTGGTCAGCTCTTCTCTTCCTCCTCTTGCTTGTGATGACGAGGTCAAATGCTTGCCATGATTTCATTAGTGTAATAATTCCTCTGCAGGGAGAGGATCCAGAGCTATGTATACACACACATACACACACGCACGCACGCAAACACTCAATGTCAAGACTGTGGGAGAGCTGAAGCACTCTGTTAATATGGTGACTGGGTAGGAGATGAGCTCCTTACATAACCGGAGAGAGGGCTCCGTCAATTAGGAAGAGGCTGCGCCAAAGCTGGGCCATCAGCGGGCAGGCGGCTTCAGTTATCGGCCCTTTTCATAGCGCTGTCACCAAATTAGAGGGTAATTTTAGCTGCTTCATCTCCCCCAGGCTCAAAGGCTCCGCGTGCAGCCTGGATGCTTTACCAACTCGACCCCTGCCCACCGCGAGGCAGACATATACTCTCACGAGCTGTTTATATCCACACGGTGTGTCTAGACGTATAATATGTTGTCAGAAGTGGAGATGATTAGTTGAATTTCAAACAATAGCCTAACGGATTTTAGAGGCCAATATTGGCTGATTGTGGGTTTCTAAACATAGAATGAACAGACTTTTGGATCCCTTCTTCAGTAGTCTGCAGTAGATACAAGGGCAAAACTATATCTACATGCATATTACATACATATATAAGTTATTTTTTGGCATTTCTGCACTCATATGGGCAGATGTATAGGTATAGCTGTAATTTAAACCATCAGGTGATATAGCCAAATTCAATCCAGGCCATAATTCCCACTATTGCAGTTATATAACGTGTATATAATGCATAAAGCTGTGGAACATCCATGTGATATAGTATAGTATCATGTAGTAATTTAAAATAGTTTGATGCCGATATTATGTTTGTTTAGGTACTAATACCTAAAATGTTACATTTTTGATATGATACTAACAAAATAAAATGTGTTTCTACATAAAACTTTTTTTAACAAAAGTCCAAAATGTCATGTTAACTGTTGTCAAGCAGAACTTTGCACAAATTAAACAATCCAAAGGAGGCAAAATAATTATTCAAACCAGTCTGTATCCGATCATAGAATAGGTAAACATGACTAAGAATCTGATCAGGAATCAATGCCAACATCTGTACACATTGTGTCACAGACAATTTCATATCAATAATCAAACATTGATCATAACATTGTGATGTCTTTTCATTCAATTTTATGTTTATTACTTTTTTTTGAACAAATTTTCTTTGATAATGTTATCAATATCTAATCTTATCTATAATCAATACCTGCATTTGTGAGGCCATCATATACATATTCTTGATGATTGTTTCTCTTATAAAAACCACCAAACATTGCCCCTGAAATATATCACTATCTTTGTGTGTGAATGCATACTTTGTGTGAAAGAGGATGAAAAAGAAACAGAGGCTATTTTGGGAGAAGTGTTGAAGCACATTTGGTGAGACTGTCGGTGTTTCAGTCTAACAGCTCTGTGTGTTTGAGTGTGAGCTGTACAAATGTGTCAACAGATTCATTGAGAGAGGACAAAGGGGAGAATCAAATGTCTGTCTGCTTGCCCAGTATGGCTCGCTGCATCGCGTGGAGGTAATGGGCTCAAGCACTTCCGCCTGTTAGGTACATCTCTCTCCTTCGGTGTGAATCTTCAGCAGGGGGTTGGGGGCAGGACACCACTGAGAAGTGCATAGATAAACAAACCATAAATAGAAACCTGGACCAGCACTGAGCTCCCTCTCCTCTCTTTTCTTTCTATCTCTTTCTCTCTCTTTTTTCTTCTTCGCCATGTAGGTCACCTCCTCTGCAAAGCTTTTTTATTCTCTCTTAATGAATCATCAGCCAGTGAAAAGAATGAATGTGTCATCCTCCCGCCTCTCCTGACTGGCAGCTATTGTTTTGGTCAAGTTGAAAAGCTTCATGCATACTCTTGTTCTTTTTCTTAAACCCACACACAGTATGACACAAAAACCCCTCCGTGCAGAGTATAACCTGTTCCCACGCGGTCCAGCTGACGCAACTCATAAGATGTGACAGTGCTGACAGGAAGCAGGAAGCATGACAAGAGCAGGGCCGCAACATGTGTCACAAGCGCCTGCTCTGACCGGACAGTGTGGCAGGCTTTGGCTTTAAATTACCTGTCAGTTGCATTTACGTTTTGTGTCCGCAGCATTGTTTACCTGCTATTACTGCTGTAAACACGTTTGTATATGTTTTAAATGTGACTTCTTTGTGGGGATGGAGGAGGGGCACTTGTACTAATGGGCTCAGTATTTCTAAAATCCTGCTTGATGCACAGACTTTAGTGTACAACATGTCCTTTCTACAATGTTGTCAGACACTTATAACAACAATCTGAGCCTTTCAGTAGCAAAAACTTTTAGAGGACGTAAATTGATGGTGCAGAATTTCAAAAAAATTTGTCCCGATGAGTCGCTTGGACAAAAAAACATGGGGTGAAAAAGGTTGAGGTTGAAAAATACTAAATGACCCTAAATGACCCTTTAAAATGCACAGTAGCTGTGCTGTGCATGTCGTTCTAAAGCCTAAGCACTCATACCACATCAACATAATCCTCCGACTTTGTAGCACATTGTGTGTAGTCAAAACAGAGGCGTACGTACTGGTACATTTGGCAACATGATAATTATCTCTTAAGTAATACACCTGGGCCGAGGCCAACATGCAAAGTTGACAGCCTCCGTCATCAGATAAACACAAGTAAACTGATCTTGATACAGCTACAGTGGATTCTTTCCAAGTTAAAAACAATTCCCAACACGGAAAGATCTCACAGCTATGATCTTTCCCATAAACAATGAAAATAGCGTACACCTACAGACCTTTCTCAGAATAATAGAACTTGTTTTATATATTTATTAAAAGCTGACCCATTCCCCCTACGTATCTCATTAATATTCCATGTTACATGTCATTCAAATTCACTAAATCTTGCAATGTTTTTATCAGAGCAGAAATTCATGTATTTTTATAAATCTCTTCTGTTTTCACAGGTAGATGGACCAAAGGAAACGTTACGAGTCACTGAAAAAAAGTGGAGACAAGCACAGAGGCATCCCTCAGACTGTTATCACTTCTTCTGCTCAGCTGGGAGGACTGTCTGAACGTTAAACCCTTCACTCCCACCTCTGAGGAATTCAGGAGCCTTGGAGCTTGAAGGAGTCATTCCATCAGCTTTCCAGAGCATTATGGGACAACCCTGTTTGTTATCAATAAGCCACTGAGAGGGTCACACAGGGTCACCTGACCAAACAGGACCAAGAGCAGAGAGAAAGACTGGAGGTTGTTCTTTCTTTCTCACGCACTCGAGTCGATGTGTAACACCTCCACAGCCAAAAAAACAGGAAGTTAAGCTAAGTGAGAACCATGTGTAAAGGCTAGTTTGAGAAGACAAGAGTTTCCTTGGCAGGCCACAGGATATAGTTTAAGACAATACCTTTTGGACCTTTCTGAACTGCCTGAACTCAATCCCCCCCCCCCCTCATAGTGTGAATGCAGAAATCCACCAACCTGTACTGTATGTATATATGTGAGCATCTGTGTGCATATGAGATTGTTTATCAGTGTCATCCCTGAGTGAGAACATATCTTTGTGCTAAAGTACTAACTGTCCTTGTATGTGAATATACATTTCTGCAAATAACCATCAGAGACAGCACAGGAACATCAGCAGCAACAAAAAAAACTACCTTTAAGTAGTCAGCACTGGTCAGACACTGTAAGCTGGACTGTTAAATTATCCATACATATCAACAGAATAAGAGCTGCAGAGTGCGGTGCTCTGGCTGAGCTCTTCCATCTGTCTTCCCTTCACAAAGATACAGGCTGACAGTAGCGCCCGCCAAGTGGGATCTCTGAGGGAAACATGGAGGCAACCATCCGTCCCCATGTCCCCTCGAATGGCTGACTCCAGAGAAAGAGCCTAATCTTTTCCCCCTTGCCCAGAACCAGGCAGGGGTGTCCAGCCGTGATTGGAGCCACAGCCCCTCTCTCTTCCACCTCCAGAAACGTGCGAATGTCCTGCCTCAGGCGCCAGCCTGTCACCATCCCCATGGACACCGTCAAGATCATCCAGTCGGAGAAGTTCCCCCGAGAGTGCCCTGTTCCCGTCACCCAGCCTCGCTATGCCCCGCCCCCCAGAGTGGCATGGGACGGCGGAGGTGAAGGCGAAATCATCGTCAACCAGGCCTGCAGCGACCTGACCCTGGACATTACAGGGTCTCCCCGGCAGATGGTTTCCCCCTCAGCCCCCGTGACGCGCCGGGAGCAGAGCTTCCTGGCGCAGCGCAAAACCAGTGCCAACGAAATCTGCTACCACCAGTTCCACTACAAGATGGAAGACGTCATAGTCAACCAGTACGTGCTGCGCTCCTCCTCCACCACCTCCTCCACCTCCTCCTCCTCCTCCTCGGGACCCGTCATGCCCTGCGAGCCCCTGGACTGCCCCACCTGCGGTCACACCTACAACTTTGCAGGCAAGCGGCCGCGCATCCTCTCCTGCCTGCACTCGGTGTGTGAGGAGTGCCTGCAGATCCTCTACGAGTCCTGTCCCAAGTACAAGTTCATCTCGTGTCCCACGTGCAGGCGCGAGACAGTGCTGTTCACTGACTATGGCCTGGCTGCTCTGGCCATCAACACCAGCATCCTGAGCCGCTTGCCCTCTGACCCCAACGGGCCCGTGCAGTGGGGCGGGGACGCCGACCGCAGCTGCTACCAGACTGTGCGCCAATACTGCCAGTCGGCCTGCACCTGCCAGATCGCCAACCCCTTGTCCTCCTGTGGAATCATGTAGACAAGGGAGGACAATGCAGGCACGACTGCACCCGACCCCCCCTCACCACCACTCTTTTCGTCTATAAGCTCTACCCTTTCTGCCAACCCCCTCTCTCACACACACATACAGTAAATAAATCCCTCCACAGATGTTATCTCTATATATTTACTAGCACAGATGGATGCTATGTGGGACTAATGGATGCCGATGGTTCAACAAATAGTAAATAAATGTATTTTATGTATGGACTGGAATCCTATTCACCCTCTCTCGTTTGGTTGGACGTGTTTGTCATTGACATCTCTTTACATGGGAATGCCAGGGGAGGTCTATCCCCCCCAACCTAGGTGAATAAAGATATAATAAATGATAAAAGTAACTCTGTGTGGCCTGCACTTGTGATCTGTCAAGCTACAGAAAGGATTTGAATGCAATTGTGGCTTTCCTTTCCTTTTTTTTGCCTTAAATCAAGGGATAGTTAATGGATTGTGGTATTCTAATAGGTTTTCTGCATGGTTTAAGGGGATTTAAATAGTTTTTTAAAAACTCCTTAAAATGTCCTAACAAACATGAAGGCCATCCCTTAATTTACATCCTATGTTTTGCAATTAATATGAAAATTCAGAAATGGTTTTGTTATTTCAAAAATGAAGCTTATTTTCTACAAATCAGGGATTTTTTTATGGTATTTGGTATATTTTACTGCTCACAAAACCCCTTTTTGTAAGGGTTCCTCAGGTAGATTTACAATTATATCACTAAAGTGATTATATTTGGGTTTTGAACTGTTGGTCTGACAAAACAAGCTAATTGCAGACTTCACCATGACCTCTGGAAGCATTTCTTTGACATTTCCCAGACCAAATAATTAATAATCTGTTCATAGAAAGCCTATGTGGTGCAGTCATATCCGATTGTTCTTTCATACTGTCCTGTATGTAGACACACAGCATTTGATGGATATGAGGCATGTTTCTTTTATGTTGCAGAAGTAAAAATGAATGCGTAACAGCTTCAAAGAGAAATATTCAAATTAATGATTTTATACTGTACAGTGCATACCAATATTCTTCACCAATTTGCAGTTTATTACAGACACAAGTTTAATGTTTGCAAAAAAAGAAGCTTTGACTAAATTCATTCCCACTCTCTGTTTAATATGAAAACATATTATTTCAGTATAAAAAATAAAGGCAAGTATACAGCAGACAATAAATAAACATGGCAGATTGCTTCATCTCATGGGCTGCATAGGAATTCAGTTTGAAAGCAGTTACAGTGCTCAGTCCTTTAAAGAGAAGCTTCCTCCTCTTCAGAACTGAAACCAAAAATGTCCAAAAATCATGACGGAGACACTGTGGTCCATTTACTCAAGCGGAGTTTTCTTCCTCCTGAACATCTGGCTCAGCCGTCGTCGGGCTGAGTTTCTCTCAGATGAATGCGTCTTTTGGCTGTGCAGATAAAAAATTCATTAAACAGAGCTAAAGCAAGCCAGCATGTAGGCTACGTTTCATGGAAAAGGGACAAAATGTTCAGGAGGAACAGAAGCACAGACTGAAAATGAACTCCAAACAAAAGCTTCTGCATCGACTGTGCATTAGCTCTTGACCACTGCGTCAGTGTGGCCAGCTGCCATGTTGGAGCAGCACAAACATTTCCTCAAAGCATCATGCATCATATGAGATTAATGATACGGCCCCACTTACAGGTTACAGTTGTAAATGCAATTGCTCACCCCTTTGTATCTCTCACTGCATACTCCTCTTGTGTCCAAGACCCAAATTTCATTCTCCAGTTCCTTTTTTTATCCGTCTCTTCTTTATCAGAACCCTGGAAATACACAAAAGATATTTGTGGACAGAAATAAGAGAATATTATTGGGGGAAAAAAATAACATATTTCTTAAAAAACTCACCATAACACAATGCAAATGACATGATGTATTCACTCTTTAGCCGTGCTTATTTACGTACAAATTACATGTTGTATTTAACTGTATTTTACCTGATTTTCATGGTCTTCCTCATCCTTCTCCAGCAGGTCATGTGTACTCAGATGCTGCCCTCTGTAGTCTGCATTTACTTTTTATGCACCAATGAGACACACACACACACACGCACACACACACACACGCACACACAATAACATAGCTGCGATACACACAGGACTCGCAAAATATCTCCTTATTAGAATACATTGAATGTACAAAATCACAGAAGGTGAAAATGGAAAGCAGTAGGTGGACTTTGACTCACTTATGTGCAGTGTTGTGTCAGAAGCAGATCTCTGCCGAAAATGTCTGTAAGGATAATCTCTCCGCGGTTGGGGTTCACTGGGCTCTGCACTTTCTGTATTTTCAAGACTCTCACAAAAAGAGACATCCTCCTCAGCAGCTTTCGAGTCACTCTGACAAGTGATGAGAGTCTGAAAGAGTCAAGTGATGTGGCACACATTGTTATCATGGTTTAATTCATATGGACCCAAGGCTGCAGGAGGACATCTTGTCATAACCAGCTTGACAAGCTCATGTCAGGTTTGTGACAACTTCTTCATTGCTGTGCGAAGATGTGCTACAATGATTGTCTTCACCTGGTTCACCTCTATGTTTTGATGTTCCCGCAGGGCGTCCGTCTCCATCTGTAGCGCTCGGCTGTGCATCTGTTGTCTGGCAACTTCTTCTAACATTTGGCACACCTGCTCCAAGTAGCAGAACCCAGGACTCAGTCGTGTCCCCTCCTGCTCACCAAGGTCCTGCACAGATCATTACGCAAGAAAAGCTTTACCTTGTAGGATACGACATTACAATACAAGTTTAGTCGGCATAAAGGTTTTCCAGACTACCAGACGGATTGACATGAACTTTTGTACATACGTATATTCATGGTGCCCAGACGATGAATTCTTATGACTTTGCTGATCCCCTGACTTTTACTCCAGCGCCATCAGCAGGTCAATATTTGTGGTTTTGAGTGAAATTTCTCAACAACTATTGTCTGGATTGACGTGAAATGTGATACAAACGTTCATCCCTCCCCCAAGGATGAATTGCAATAATTTGGGTGATTGTGCTTTGTGCAAATTAGCAAATGTTAGCGTGGTGATGATCAACATGGTAAACACTGCGATCATGTCAGCATGCTGAAGATAGCATTTAGCTCCGATATACAGTTGACTCTTTGTCTTAATGAATAGAATTAGGTCTGGAATTCAATGAATCTGTTCATTGTTTTTTTGTATTAATTGTTCTTTCTACAAATGTCAGAAAATTACGAAAAAATATCCATCACTGTCCAAGTTTTTAAATTGAATGTACTGTCAAAAGTACTACATTTATAAATACAACCAATTAATATAAGCACTATCTAGAGTAGAGAAGACAATATAGAACAGTAACGGCGATAAGACATATTTCTAGATCATTTTATCTACTTCTCAGTGTCATCAAAGCTTTTTACCGCTGGCCCTCACGCAAGGACACAAACACACACACCCAGAGACTAAAAGAACATTGAGGACCTAATTAGATACAAATGGTACAATTAATCCTGTTGTTTCAACACCTCTGTGTGCAGTCAACATGAATGGATTCAATCTCTGATCTCACTAAGTCATAGCAAAGGTAAATAGGAACATATCCAATGTTCTTTGAATTTCTTCCATTATCCAGTTATCAACATGTCTGCCATGTTCAACAAAAAACCCCACAGACTGCTGAGCTTCCTCTGCACGACTCCGTCCATTCCTCCCGTGCCTGTGGGCATAAAGACACCTGGGCAGACTGGTTTGTGATCCTCACACCGCAGACGGACATGTGACAGGTTGCGAGCATGAAAGAGAGTCTGTGTGAGTAATGACATGCCTGTCCTACTTTAAATTTGAGAGCAGCTTGGTGAATTTAAATTAGACACAGTGTTACACTTCTGCGACTTCCTTTCAGGTTTTCCTTTCATATTTGCATACCTGTGCAGTTCAAGACGATACATGTTACTGTGAAACTTGTGTAATCCTGAAACTACTCTTCTGTTTTTTTAAAAAAAAGAAAAAAATTGGAACACAGTTTAGTTTGCGACATGAACATTATCTCACCTCTGCTCTTGTCTGAGCTGGCTGCTTGTCACAACTCGTAGACATTGGCCGGCTCCACATTACCGACATCTGCCTCGGGAGCACCGATGGCTTGACTGTCCTCTTTAAGGCGACACTCTGTGACCTTTGACCTCTCACTAACTCTGATGCGTGCTGTTTGGGTTCAAAAGATGATCGAGGATGTCGCCTGAGCATCTCATCCACCGTAAGGGGCTCTCGTTTGTTCTTTAGATGCTTCGAGTCAGTCTTCTTTAATGCTCGCTCCACTTTTAAGTGCAAGGCTGCGGAGCCCACCTGAGCTTTGCTGGGAAGGAGGTGCGGAGAGGAAGAAGAGGAAGGCTCGGGAGAAGAGAGGACGGGAGACTGTGATGTTGAGGCAGGAGTGAGTCCGTCGCCTTCTCTTTCTGGTGGAAATATGTCTATTTCTGCGATACCTGTTGAGACAGAGGAGGGTGTAGCAGGGAAGGACATGACAGAGCTGGCTGTCTCCACTCCAGAGTCCACTGATTCTGAGCGCAGATTTGTCCCGACATCAGAGGAAGGTGTAGGAAGGTCTTCATCATTATTTCCAAGCCATGCTGTGTCCGAAATCTGGCCTACTTCAGCTACCCAAGCCTCCATAAGGTTTCCAAAGCTCTTGTATAGATTCATCTTCCCTCTGTCCCTCACACCTATGCTTCCGAACTGAAGAATGAACGAGACACCAGTTCACACAACCCACGCAGTCGTTAGCCGAGGTGAACTGGTGAAGGCAAATTCAAAGCATTCCCTCTGATCCGCCTCTGCTCCTTCACCACGCCTCTCCCCATCACCTGTCATGTTTCAGCGCTGAGCTGCATGTTCATACCCGGTCCTTCCTGTCACTAAATTCTGGGAAAAAAAGTGACTCATCTGTTATTCGAATTGTTTGATTTGTCCCCACAGCTGTAAGACATCCAAGACATAATAAGAACAAGTCATGACATGATGATAGATGTTAACCTGTGTATTTACAGACAGTACTTAGATTGAATTAAGATATACACTTCAGTTTTATATTGCTTTTCAGAAACAGAGATGCTGCAAAGGGAGTAAAAATAAAGGAATACTGATCACAAATGCCATTTAAATGATTCCAACAACCTGAGATGGAAACAAAACTCACTTCTATAACCTACACGCCTTTAACATACCTGACCCATTCATTCATAAGGGTGAGTATATGAGAAGCGTAACATAATATGTTAAAATTCCTTAGTGGATAAATAGCATTATGGTATGTGTGTGAAGCTGAAACAGTAAACGCTGTTTCGTCATTTCAACAAACCCAGATTTATGTGCGAGTGCAGGAATGTGTAGAGTGGACACTCCTGTCTGCAGATATGATCTACATTCCCCATGTGAACAGTGGCAGCATCTGATGAAAGGCACTGGATCATTCACAATCCTGGAAACACAAAACAGTTATTTTTCAGTCACAGTTACATCTATTGTTGTCCTGATGACAGTTAACCGTGGTTGAACTATTCCTCCATTTTATTTATTGACTTACTTACTTTTTTCTGTCATTTTTCATAAGCAGATCTACTCATCCATGCTCAAACATAAACATATTCGTACCCATATCAAATGATTTGTTAGCCATGATACATATACTTTTCTTCTACTTGTGATACACACTTTATCATATGTTATAAATGTTCACAAGAGTGTGTGCACACAATATCTTATCCCCAGGTATTTTCTTTTTTTAAAGACTCCTTCACCGACTCAATAACTAATCCTCATGTTTGTTGTGGTCTTTATCAACATCTATGTTCGATAAACATAGATAGGATGGGTTCAGATGTTTTTAAGTCTCTTACAAACATGCTAAAATGTAGGAAATGTAGGTCACTGTTAGTGTTCTACAGTTAAAATAAATAAGTCATATATAGTTGACAATTTATGGACTTTTTAGACTGAATCTCACTCTTAAGCCCAAAAATAGATAAATAAGTATTTCCACACAGATTTGTATTCCTTGTTGGGTGGAGACGACTGTGAAACAGTGTCCTTTCAGTATATTGTGGTGGAAAAACGATTTAATAGTACTGAGTGAGTCCTATGATACTGAAATGCGCAGAGAAGTTTCAGTCGTCATACAGAATGCAATGTGGTCTGAAGGAGGAAGGAACCCAGAGTGTTGGTTGTGTACGACTTATAAAGGCCCTTGAGCACATGGTGGGGAAGGAGGAGTCATCACTAGGACATCTGGACAACAGCGACCATTCATTGGTCAACCATTAAATGGTTAACCACTAAATGGTCCACTGATCGCATCCCCATTCAGCCCCTTATCTAAGCTGATAACATCATGCCCTGAAGACACACACACAATATTACTCAATCACTGATCAAAGGG
Source organism: Anarrhichthys ocellatus (assembly GCF_004355925.1). Lineage (NCBI taxonomy): Eukaryota > Metazoa > Chordata > Actinopteri > Perciformes > Anarhichadidae > Anarrhichthys > Anarrhichthys ocellatus. The sequence continues at coordinate 1,162,538 of NW_022280046.1, forward strand.
GTAAGGGGACCCACACACCCAAATATTAATTAATGAATTAATTCTTCTTTTAACTAATTTGTTTTTGTTTACCAATATTCTTAAATAATTTGTTTCTAAACTACTTATTTTAAATCCCCATATGTACATTGTCTGTAAACATTCCTCCTCCTCGTACTATTAGAAAATATCCCGCAGGAAGTTGCTGGGCGTCGTTAAGCATTAACTGCAGGAAACACATCAATAAAGCTATAAGTCCGAGTAATAGAGCCGCCTGCAATAATTGACACAGAGGACATCAAGATGGACTAACAATTAGCGGAAGAGACGACAGCAGGAGTGTTACTGATATGTTCCAACAATAATTCCTATCTATCAGTAGGCCTACTATAGAAAACAATAGTATTGTTGTCCTTGCAGAAAGAGTGCCGGTGCACGTGTCAGTTTAATGACATTGAGCTCCATCAGTGTGTTTGTATTTGATTCTCTAGCAACCAGCAAACACTGCGCTCAGGAGGGCGACCTGCTTCAGCCTTAAACGGGACCAACATGGAGAAATACGCCCATACATTCAGCAAAGCTCTGCTGACACCTGATCCGCATTATGTACCGGGGTAAGTACATGTCTCCTGTCACGGGATACGGCAAGAAATAAATATACCTTTGTATACTGAAGATACTGCAGCAGGGTTATAATGTCTGTGTGGGCTTCTTATTTCAGTTAAACTAGGAGAACAGGAGGAGAACATGTCAAATATAACCGGGTACAACATGAAATTATAATAAAGTTATCTAATTTATCTATTTCATTGAAATTGTGTCAGAGTAGAGTTAAATCTATGCAGCCTTATTTGCTGGTGTTATTGTATATTTGTATAATATTGTATATTTGAGTACGGTGTTCCTGTTAATTTGTCCACTCCATACATCCTACTGTTTTTCTCAAAATTTGTGTTAAATCTGTATAATTGATACTATCAATGTCTCTAAATTCTATCTTATTGTTTCCAAGTGAAAAGCTGCTACCGAGACTGCTGGAGTTTGTGTTTACCTCAGACTCCCCATTGTGCTCAGGTACACGGGGTATTGCCCGCAGCTCAAGTACAATGTGGGGAAGTCTTATGGCCGGCTCACAGCCGAGCTGCTCACCAGTCCTCATGTGCAACACTCCAATTGTCTGGTCCTCCACACGGGTCACATCCCCTCCACGGAGTCGGACGTTGGTCTGACACTGAGAAGCATCCCTGAATGTAACTTGAAGAGGATACCAGGATACACAGGTTGGTATCACACACCAACACACCGGGTCAACAAAGTAACCGAACACCTCGTGGAAAATGATGTCATGTTGGGGACAAAATTCACTAAAATTTAAATGGAGAAGCTTTTAACGACCTCGTAATGATGTAAAATACACTGGCGATCAGCAGTATGTGTCAGTTATAAGTCAAATCTAGCAATGTGCTTTTAAATAGTTTTCACAGCACAACAACATGAGACCTTGAGAACATGAGAATAATCTGTGTCCAACTGCTAAATTATTAAACGACCAGTTAAGTGGAACAGTGTTGAAAATCAAGATAACATACACCACACAGCCATAATTGTAGCCATGTTTGAAGGGGTGATTTCAAAGTTAAAGTCCCTTTTTTCTTGTGTTTACATTGCTTGTGCACACACGTACACACATTCTTGCAGATCATTTTAAAGGGTCAGTTCATCCAAATTACAAAAACAAAAAAAGTGGCAGATAGCTTTAGCTTTATTTGCTCAGCCAATCAATCTCAAAACCTGAGTCAATAAAACCGAAAGTTTCTTCATCACGAGACAGCACAATCATTTTAGCAGAACATCATTTCTTGCTCTTTTAGGCTTCATTCCAAAAAGTCAGAACTACTTTGCCTGCAGCTATTCTGAAACATGTCGTAAAGCGCTGTCAGAGTTTTACCAGGACAGGCGTGGGAAGATCCAACGGCAATCAACAGACCTGCCAGCTGTTGTAAACTACAACAACCAACAGTTTGAAGTAACTCTCTCTCTTTCTCACACTCTATTGCACACACACACACACACACACACACACACACACACACACACACACAAACACACACACACACACACACACAAACATATTGACATGGCACCTCTGAATAGGTTCACTCTTGTTTAATTATCTATAGTGGAACCTCCGACCACAGATGCATCAATTATGTCTCTGAGATTCACATAAATAATAATTCTAATCAATTTCTTGTGGCAAAAAAATATATATATATTTAAATATCAAATGATCTCTAAATCATGTTCTAATGGTTCTCTGTTATCGTTTGACTCAGAGACCAAGTCCCCACTTGACAGCAATCTCCAACAAAATGATTACCGACAGGCCCTTGAAGTCCTTCACCCTCACTGGAAAACCATACCTCATGGATGATGATAGCCCGCACAAGCACTTTATCTCAGGTACAACAGAGAATTTTAACAAGTGTTTCCATTAAAGAGAATTAGGTCTTAAACCTGCAATAACAAACTATTTTTGGCCACTTGGAGGCAATGTAAATGAGCTGTGAACACAACACATCAACTTCTATATGTCGATAAGGCAAACTTGTTAGCAAACAGATTTCTATTTACACATCCAGCATTATGTAAAATACTAAAATCATAATTCAGTCAGAATCATGTTTCACTCTGCTTTCAGCTCTTGTTTGGGCTCCACGTACTCCTGGGAGAAATATCTGACTCCACTGTTCAGCTTGTTTATGATTTCATATTCTGACGTTGATGCTGATCAGATAGTGTACAGTTTGTTTTTAGAGCTTTTCTGGACACTTGGCAAATACAGTATATTCACATGCCTCCTGAGAAGAAATGTTGGGTCTTTAGCAACTACATATTCGACTTTACTCTCCAAGTATTGTGAACCTTTTCTGTTGACTATTTGGTGCTGAGCAGTCAGCGTAGGTTTTAGAGCATTTTTGTTGAAAACTGCTGCTAGCTTTGGCTGGAAATGCAACCATGCGGACTGTAAACATATACAATATCTATACTGGCTTTTATAGTTTTTTTCACTTGCATATCATGACCCGGTACAGTATGCATTCCTACAATACTCCAGCAGCTCACTGAGGGATGTCTTTTTACAGGTTCTACAGGGCATGTGCCAAAATCTCGCTTCCTAATTGGCAAAGGTTACCCAATCACTACCAACCAGGCACTGATCCAGTTCGGAAAGCAGCAGCGGACTGACCCCACGTCACAAAGCATCCCAGGGATGTACAATAACTAGTACAATAGTACAATAACTCCCGTGCCCACTATCCATCCATCAAACAGGGGTGTGGTGCCATCATTCACCGGACACATCCCAGGTCGGTGTCTGTGTTGGCAACACATTTGCCTTGCGAACCATTTTAAAAAGGTTACTGAAGTGAAAATAATCAGTTAAACTGAAGTTCAAGCATGTCTTACTCTACACACCATCCTGCAGGATACTAGTTTATGTATGGACAAACCTTTGGCCAACTTTCCAAGAATGCACTGGAAAGGAGCGGCATCAAGAGGGTGATTCAGGCACAGTAAATAACAATCATATACTTCAATAAAAATGACAATTATAACATGACTCAAATCTGAGAACGTATCAATAAGTCCTCACATTAACATGAAACCCATAAATAAAGATGTTTACTGTTCACTGTTACTGTTCACTGTTGTCATGGCATACAAGAAGAAGTCTTTATTGACAGACTTTGATTGTCACTGGGCATTAGAAGAAGCATTCAGACGTTGAGAAACAATGACGTTGGGGGAAATAATTTCACATACTTCACATTATTGCCGTACATTAAAAATTCAGAATGAACACATTTTCAGTTTTTTTCCATCCCCTTATCTAACCACCAGTCTATCTAAATATACCTGACTCACACTTAAATACCTGAAGCTGCCACAAGATGGCTTGTAACTGTGCAACTCAATTGACTTCACTGGAAGACATTCTACTGTATATACCAAACAATTCCACACATTTAAAAAACATTAACAGGAAGTTAAGAGATGTAGGAAGTATTAAAGCACCTCATTTATGTGTTAACTCATGCAGCTAAAGTAAATCCATGCAGGGATTTGCTCAAAAAAGCAAGTTACTGGAAACAAAACATCACTGAACATCCACAAGGCTGGTGTCTAGCATATTTGGCACTAGTAAGAATGCATTGCTTTCTTTCTTTTTTTTTCATCTGTAAATGAAAGGTACAGCTATGGAGAGAATGACCACAAGAATGTCAAACAGTCTAAAGCAGGTCAATATTCACATTTAATGATTGATTTCTGCCTACAGAAAACATGAAGGAGATTTACTCCAGAGTGCAATTGCATATGGTGGAGTTGGCCCTCATTCATCAAGCAGTTTTGTGGAAAACAGCTCAGAATCTACTGAGGAAATGATCCAGCCTCTTCTGACCACAATCATAGAGATTTATCTCGCAACTAATTTGAGCACAAATGACGAAAGAACACCTATAAAACAACAACCAAGGGACCTTTTAAGATTAGGAGCCAGTCCCAGCAGTCGTGCCAAAGTTAAACCCAGTTATAATCTAGGTGTTTACTAAATGGAGATTTGTGTATCACTAGATTGTATGCAACAAGTCAGTAACTTCCAGTTGTAACTGTAGCGTTTGCTAACCAACTGAAAAAACGAACTGTAGCTTGCTGATATATGACCCGTTTAGATTGAAAAGTAAGAGATACTATGAAATAGGGTCGACATATCTGAAGGCTGTTTAATAGTGGCGTAAACTTGAAAGATTGTAAACTACCTTTCATAAACATAACAGAAAACTTAAAATTGCAAAAAGTTATCCTAACTAGTCAAAGAAAATGACTAGCTAAAAAGCCTATAAACTACATAATTACAACTAACTCTAAACACATATGTCTCCATATAAATAATAAAACTAAGTATTACCAACATTTGTAAAGGATTACAAATTAGATATATAGACTTTAAATTGTTATTTTTGGCAGTTATGCCCAGTTTGCTACAGTGTTTGCTACAGCGACTTGTATAAATAGTTGTTTGGACAGCGTTATGGATGTTTCCTTACACATTGTAAAAGTGTATACAAATGAAGACATTCCTTTAGTTTAAATGGTGCTGCAACCTGATTTATTTTTTAACTAGAGACTATCTTGTGATGGGATCAAACCAGCCACAATGTCAAATCTGGCCAGGGGCGTAAAGTGGGGGTGCCATTGGCCCCTTCGCCCTCCCTCCCCTTGCTCAGACCACAGCCATCTTCAAACTTGACCTTCATTGTGATCTCAACTACACAGCTGTAAAGTTCCGTGACTGCATCTTGGTTGTGCAAGATGATGTGATACTGTGATAGAAAATCAGTCCACAAACAAACACCTGGCAAAGTACTGAAAACCTCCTCTGTGGTAGTTAGCTACAGTAAGTGTCTCTTAGACCACTTGTTGCCTTGATGACACACACACACACACACACACCCACACACACACACACACACACACAGAATTACATGGTGAAAACAATACCAGCCACATACTGTTTCAGCTGGTAACTAGCTGCTACTAAGATCTTAGAAAGGACACACATACTTGAATAAGTGGTGCAACGAAAAGCTTGATGAATAAGGGCCATTGCCAAAGCTTGTTATGCTATGTGCTTGCTGATCAGTTCAGCACTGTGTATGTGTTATCATGCAGTTACAGTAAAACTTTTTGTTACTACAGTAAATAGGCTCCACTCTGTCCTCCACCCACAGAGGGTTTGGTTTTCAGCAGTCCTTGTTCGTCTGAGCTCCTCCTAGCTTCATTGACCTGATGGATTGAGCCAACAGTCCAAGCTGTGATCTGTCGAAATTCAGCCACTGTGATGGTCGCCTGTACCTATGAAAGCAATGATATAGAGGTATTGGTTATGACAGTGACAGTCGCAGTCAGTCGTAAATCAACCAAAGAACAGATTAAAGTTGTAAGAAAATCAAACCTCCAAAGCAGAAGGCTACTTGCTGTCATTGCTCACTGCCGGTTCTTACCTTCTGGTTTGTGCTACACTCTGAGAAACGGTCTCTGTCCTGGTGGAAGTATCAGCTGCTCCAAACAGTCTGGCCCAGCGCAGCCCACCCTGACACGGACTCTCAGCCTGGAAACAAGTGGATGCAATCGGTGTCTCATTGTCTTTCTCTCCCGTCTTCTCTTCTTGCCTGCTGTCCATACTTATTTGAGACCAAGTATCTGCATAATTCTGGCTACAGTCCTCCCCTTCAACCACACCGTCCATAAGGTAAGACTCCTTCGACCACCACTCTGGAATAGGAGCTAACAATGGACTCCTGTTGGTCCCTCCACAATCCGGCCTGACGCAATTCTGAGAATGGAGAGACTCTTGGTGATTCAGACCGGTCTGGTGTGAAATCTTAGTTTGCTGACTGCTGTCGCTGCTGTCTACCTTTTTGTCAGCTTGCAGTAGTGGCCAGCTGGTCACTAGGAGGGCTGAGCACGGCTGAGGAGGAGAAACTCCCTGCTCCTCAGAACACAGCTGTCTGTTACGTAACAGTCGGGGCTCTAGGAGCAAGTTGAGGTCAAAGGGCAACACAGAGAGCGGCTGCAGCAGAAGCAGCAGCTCCTGAAACAAGGGCTGACATTGACCCAGTGACATGGACAGGAACCCCCAAGAATGGTAGTATGTTGTCACCACTTCTGCGGAGACAGTAACAAATGTGAACACACAAAGATGCAATAATATGCAATAATAATCTGTTTTTGAGCTTAATACTAACATCGGCCTGCAATAATATTTGTATAACAAAATCATGACAGATTTTGCCATGCTGCTAGCATAGTAAATTTACTGTGTGCTCACCTTTTAGACTCTGAAGGTGACTAAGCCAGAATTCCAAAGCTCTCAAGCTGAAAGAGAGAACATAAATAACATAACATTAACGCTTGTATGTGCAGTAATTTCATCAACATTCTTTAGCATTTTTAGTGTGCGCAACGGTAATTTCAGTACTCACTTAAGCAGGCCCATAATGAAGGCTCTCAGTCTCATGCAGGGGGTGGTGAGCTGGGGATATTGTCTAATTTTGCAGACCAGGCTGTGAAGGACCCTGGTGGATGGACCTGTTGCAGACAGTGATAAAAAATACTTGAGCACACAACAGACAGTGTATCACAAACAAAGCTGCTCCACCGGTAAATTAAGCCAGGATATTCATGACACTTCCTTTGAAACACGTTCACTCCAGTTACATTTACCGATCCTAGTAGAGACCTCCACCACACTCCAGGAGTTGTTGCGTCGCTGCCCGATAACGAGATCCAGTTTGTGATCCCTGAGACCGTCCTCTAAAATATTCTGGATCGCTGGACACAAATGTTCCAGAACTAGACCGGCTATTGTGGGACTGCGAGAGCTGTTACCCAGACGCATCTGTGACAGGAGGAAAGAAATATGATACAGTGTATTTCCTGCTGACACAAGTGATTTGACTCCAGTCCTAAAATGTAAGTAATATCAGTAAGGTGATATTCCATTGTGATAGATCTTTCAAGTTGCTTTAGCTGTGCCAAATTCACACCTTTTCTTCAGGGTTTCTGCTGCTTCCAAAATGAGCCATGATCAAATCCACCGCCCTGCTCACAGACCTCAGCAAACCTAGAGACATTGGACGAGGTGAGAGGTTAGACAAGCTGAAGTAGTAATTAATGCTTCATACATTGTTTGGCCAGAAGCAAAACATTGATTGTTCACCACAATGTCTGTATCGTTGATTACCCATCGCAAAAAGGCCCACATATATAGAATCAAATTAGCACCAAGTGACTCATGTGGTACAACACAATGGTTAGGTGTGTTCATAAATCTTTACCCATCTTATGACATTTCAGTGCGTTATTTTCATCAAATAAGGGAATCTAACTAACCTGGTTTTAGTACAAATTAAATTATTTTTTGAATTTTTAACTCTAGTGCAGCAATTTCCTTTGTTCTGTCTATCTTGTAATCTCAAGAAAATTCTTTAAACATGGTGATTTGTAGGCAGGTTGAAATTATTTTTCTGCACTGTCAGATGTTTTACTTCTTCAAAGAAAAATAACACTCAAAAATGAACTTCCTCAATAAGATTTTCACCTTCCTAACTGGGTCAGTGCATAGAAATATGAGAGATTAATTTCAGGGTTCATTATCATATTGCGGGAATGCAAATGTTAATGTGAACTGAAGATGAAAGAGTCGATTGTAGCAGCAGTCCTCATTGACTTGCTTTCCCCTGCCTGCCTTTCTTCATCTCATACTGGCTAGCCTCTGCAAATGCCATGGTAACTTCTCCATGCATTGATGCTGCACCACACTGATTGTTCACCACAATGTCTGCATCGTTGATTACCCATCGCAAAAAGGCCCACATATATAGAATCAAATTAGCACCAAGTGACTCATGTGGTACAACAAAATGGTTAGGTGTGTTCATAAATCTTTAGCAACTGCATCATTCTCCTCTCTCTCATCCTCTCTTGGAGCTCGCAGTCGCACACACATAGGCTGCAGAGCTGAAGGCTCAGCCAATCCTGTGCAGGGAGAGTTAAAAATAGGTCATGTTTGAGAGGAATCCCCTCCAGGGTATTGAAGGCACTGCTACAGCACAGTGAGTTTTTATTGCTGCTCTTTACAGCTCATGACTGGATCGAGAATCCAATCAAGGAGGAATCCAGTCATTGCTGTTACTAGGTCACTATTTTACTCCATTCAGATTTCAATGTATGGCATATAGTGTATTGAACATGTTTTGCACAAACTGATGTGAGTCATCCATTGGCCTCACCTCTCCTCTGAAGATGGCTGATAGACATGGACTCATAAGATGTATCGGGTGAGAGGCAGAACTCTGTGGGCGGCCTGTCACTCATGATCAGAGATTCACTGTATTGACTCTGACTCTGCTTCCCTTTGAGCCCGGCAGAGTCCTGGATTTGCAGTCCAGAAGCAGCCAAGGAAAGCAGGCAACTCAAAGAGGAGAGAGGAGCTACCGAGGAAAGGGCAGAGGTAAAGCTACCATGAAAAAAGCCAGAGTTAGGTGCAGGTGCAGCCCGGTACTGAGGGAACTTCTTTTCTGGTTGTACGGTGTTGGGAGGACACATGGACCCCTGCAGGTTTGGGTGATGGGTGTCAGTGGTTAGGAGTAAAGTAGGTGGTGTATGACTATGAGAGAGTATTGGATCATTGGAGGTGTGGGTCTGGGACTGATAGGGACTTTTGGGCTCCGTTTTGGCATGGCTCTCCTCAGGAGTAAGGTCAATAAGTGTCTGGTAGGTGGGAATTTGAACTAGGTTTGTCTGATTTGGGGTTGAAAATAGATTAGAAAAAGTATTCAGAGTTTTGCCTGAGTATGGGCTTGTTTTATCTTGAACCATTCTTGGCTTTGGGCTGCTGTGAGATGGATCCAGGCTGTCTTTTGATGCACATGGACTTGGGCATCCTTGGCCTCTGCTGGACTGGCTCCATGTGCGTCGGTGGCTGGCTGAACACTCTGGACTCGGCGTGCAAGTGGAGCAGGTGTCAGAGCTCGAAGGAGCCTCCAGGAAGATGGGGCAGTGGTTGGCCATTAGGGATGACTGAAGGTTAGAAAAGCATTGACTTCTTTTGACCTTGGACTTGAAGCCTGGTTGGGAGCTACCAGACTTGCTGCTCTTCTGATTTATGTACTGCTCCAGAAGACAGCCCAAGTGCTGGGTCTGGGGTTTGCCTGCGGGGACTAGAACAAAGGGCTGGATGGGCAGCGAGGTTGGCCTCTGGGCCTTACTGTAGCGCACCACTGCATTTTCCAGTGAACATGCTCCTGAGATGGAGGTAGAGGATAAGAAAAATAGTTAGAACAGATGTTAGATTCACTTAATACCTAACCAAAATTATGATTGTTTTGAAACAAAACACTCTTTGACTTACCCTTCTCACTAGCATCGGTATCACAGTGCTCCTGGTGCTGATTCACAGATGGCTGTGTGGACGCAGCGCTTGTGCCTTGGCTTTTACTGCTATGTGGGCTACACTTGCTGGGACACAGTGAACAGGGTGTGGGGGAGAGGTTTTGGATGCTGTCTGCATGTTTCTTCTTGCAGAGGGTTTTCTCAGTGGAGGTGGTGGCAACTTGATAATCATAGGTCTGACACTGAGAGCAGTCAAACCCGGCGCTGCATTGGGCGGAGGAGAACCTCTTTTCCTTCTCCTGATGGTGGTACAGAAGAGAAAGAACTGCTTATATATAAACAGCCAAATCACACATTTATTTTTACACAAGATAAGATAAGATAAAATAAGAATCATTATAGAATATTTTATTTAATTGTGTTCTTTTTCTTTTTTCCGTTAAACCCCTGTATCAACAAAACACTGCCTATTTACAGATTTAATGCATGATTCAGATAATCTATTAGGGTTTTTAAACTATGTATCGCTCAAAAAGTTTTTAATAAAAAATGAAATATCACCACATTTGGAGATACATGGTTGCCATTGAAGAGTGGCAACTTTATTATTTAAATAGTAAGCATACCCATATCATCTAGGAGCTGTTTTATTGTGACATTACCTTCTTGACTTCTTTGTCTTGTCCTTTTTTCTTATGATCAACAAAGAGGTGCCCAGAGGGAGGGAAGGGGCTACTTCTGCTCTGACCATCGGGGCAGCTGGTGAGGCTCGACCAGGCTGGACTGGGCGACTGGGAGGAGAGGTCACAAGTCACAAGCTTGTAGTACTTCTGGTTGGTCTCCATGGCCAGTGTGGCCTGGCTTTGGAGACAAGCGGCCAGGTCTGACACCTCCAGCGAGGAGAGACCTGGGGGCAGCGGCTCCAGGGAATAAAGATTGCAGTTAGAGTCAAGGCCCTGTGGAGACCAGCAGGAAGCAGGGGGCGTCATGTCAACCTCCTCTTTAGAGGGAGAGTTAACTGCCATGTCATCACGTTGGAGGTTCTCAACAGGAGTCTGAGGAACGGGTTGGAGGTTGAGGAACACAGATCCCTCCGATGACTGATAGGGGTGAACTGCAGGACTGCTAAGGTCATTAGGCGTGGCAGGGTTGTTGCTCCTGTTATAAATAGTGCAGAAGTTAACCAAGACGCCATCAGAGCTGTTGCAGGAAGAGTCGCTGACATACTCCGTGTGACTGTTGGAAAACTCTGGGGAACATTTGTGTTGGCTGTGGATGCCGCAGGACATGTTATCCTTCAGTCTGTCTGAGTCCTGCTCTCCATAAGCCATCGATGTGATGCCAGATCTGCTCACATGAATGCACTGGCGTTCAGTCTGCAGAGAGTCCGGCACGCGAGGCTGGTTAGAGAGCCAATCTTGGTCACTCTCCAGACCCAACACGGTCCCTTCATTGCCCCATTCACTGTCCATTTTTCCATGGGACATTGTATGATTTCTGGCACCATTACTTCGAGGCCAGTTGGAATTCCCATGCAAGACAAAAGATGAGTCCTCGTGATACCTGTGTAGGTTATCTCCATCACTATCTTCATCTTCCTCATCCTCATCTAGCTCTGTATTGGCGAGGAATGAGTTGTGTGACCGCAGACTGTCCCTAGCTCCAGAGCTTTCCTTCTTCAGATGGGAACTCGACTCTTCCGGCGATGAGTTGGAGTCGTACTTCCCGCTGCTGTCACTGCCGCCCTCCTCCTCCGCTCGGTCCTCATTGAGACTACCGTAGCTGCTGGAAAAATGTCTTCGACCACCGGCGAAGGAATGCTCTTGGTTGTGCGAGTCTCGCTCCGGGAGGGACACGGCTCGGGTCAGGCCTACTGAGCACAGCCGGCCGGGTCTCTTGGCCGAACTGCACAGGGCTTGGACATTAAGTTGCCAAGTGGGAAGCTGAACCACAGGGAAGTGGCACGCTATCAGGGTGTCTCCTGAGAGACTGGATGCTGCAATCATACTGCAGGATCAGGCTGATCCATGGAAACTGTCTCCATGTTCCTAAAATTAAATCCTGAAAGAAAAAAAATAGAATAGCAGCTCTTATAAGAATAATTGGCTTTTAATGAGTTATCAGTGGTGCAGAAACATATTCATAACTATGCAAGGGGAAGCGTACAAGACTACAATATATGTGTGAACACACAAAATACATGAAACAATCAATTACTACCACTGCAACACAGTAGTAATTGAAAAATGCATTGAACACGAGATTATCCTAATGAGAATTTAAAAATGCATGAAATAAGTCACAAGTATTTGGTTCCGCAACACGTTTCCTTTTTAGACAACATGAGCTCTTCATGGAATCATACAGTTAAACAGAGAAGTATTAAACTTCATGTTGAGCATTTTTGTTGCATCTATACATTAAATATTAATCATAATTATTAGCAATTCTGTATGGAAAGACAGTTAAGACTTCTCTAAGGTCTGGCCATAAGAGCAGAGATACCATTATGGACCATCTGAATTTCAGATGAAATGTTTTCAGTTTCGCACATTTGGACCATGGAGAGACTGTTTAATGTTGCATGTAAATGTAATCAGGATACATTGGTATGTTTGTTGGTGGTGTCTACATATAAAGCGTTTATGTTTATCTCCCTCTGGATCTGGTTCTTGATTCTTGGACTCAATGACCCTCCTAGCTGTAATGCTGTGACAGACCTGACCTCATTTAATTCTGGAGTAAAAGCAACCCAAAAGACTATTAAAAGATAGAAAACATGAAGTAAAACGGCAGGCTAGTGCTGTTAGAAACTGCTCCCTCACTTTATACCACTGGTCCTACAGTCAAAGTCCTACCGTGTTGTCTGCCTTTGGCCCTCAGCCCAGCCTACCCTCCATAATTCAGTCAACCATTAACGAACTCCTCCTCCCGCTGCCTGGGCCAACCACAGTCTCTCACAGTTACTCAGCTGCTCTGTAACTAGGGCAGCTGCACTGCAGAGATGCTCGTCTGGCGCTACTAAGATTAAATACACTTTCACCTCAGTTTAGTTAATTCAATGTGCTCCACTTCATACACATTGCTCCGGATTTTACAGACCTACACATATGCAGCATAATGATCATCATCCCTTCATATAACACACACTATAAGGACTATTGTTAAGTAGAAAAAGCACATGAAACATTTAAACACTGATGACATTCATTCTTGAAATAATCCTTTTAAGTTATCAGTAATAATTGATGTTGCTAGGATACACCCACACACCATTTGCTGATATCTGCCCTCAGCAGTGTTACTTAGTCTTGGTGCTATGTTGTGAATTTAAACAAGACGAAAAATCATGTTCAGAAATTCAATATATTAGCTGCAACATCCACTGTCTTATGACATTGTTAGGGGCTTTATGTCACACATCAAGCCGCCATCAGTTCATAGACTTAACATTGCTGTGTGTGTGACTGCAGCATAATGTGTGTAAACAAACAACATCTGTTGCAGACGAGGTAATCCTCTTTATCGTCACATTTCTACAATAAACAACATCCATACCATGGCAACAAATAGTAAACACATCAAAATATGCTCATAGGCAGAAATATCAGTCTGATCAACATAAAAAGTGGATGTGGTTTTGCTGTGGGACTTGGTGAACCTTTCTTCAGCAAAAAAGTTAAAAAGAATATGATCATTTTATATACTGTATACTGTAACTCTGTTACAACACCAGAGCCAGGCTTCTATTTTGGCAAACACATATATTTCATATGTACTATTTCTAGTCTATCTAGTCTAGATATGATCTAATTACATTGCATTATTTATATTTAAATGTGGCTATCCATTAAGTAATTTTTTTTTTTTTTTTAAACACGCTATTGTACCTCGTTGCGTAGCTCCACATCAAAGCAGGAGGCTGCACATGTAGGCCTTTCATCATGGGGTGAGTGTCTTGTCCTTAAGCAATACACTGAATCCCCAACTGCTCCAGTGTAACTCTACATGTTTGTCTGATTTTTACTTTCATCCAGAGAGACTTTATACACAACATAACACACATTTCTGTGGAGTCCTGCTGAACACTTTTGACAAAATCATTTGACATCAATATGCTGTAGTTTGATTACTAAGAGCAATATCTCTGCTAATGTAACCTACAGGGGTAATACGTATAATACTTGAAGGAGCCGTATTGCGTTGAATCTTGATTTATCCTGTCAACGTCTATTTTCAACAGTTCAATAGTTCAGTACCACACAAGTAGGCCAGTATGACTGACTGTCTGCAGAGGAGTAACAATTTCCCTGCAAAGTAGATACCACTCTTGCATAGGCCATCACAGGGCTGGAGGTCCCCGAACTAGCAGCTCTGTCCTCTGGGCACTGGAGCACGCTGAGATGGCTGTGATTAACTGAAGCATTTCACTGGAAATGTCTGTCAGGTCAAGTCAGCCATCTCACATGTGGGATGGGACTGTGTGGTTCTACGGAAGCAAAGAGTCTGAGGTCCACTGTTGTTGTTGTTGTTGTGCTTGGAAATAGAATCGGATGGTGAGGCTGATTATTATCAGTAATGTCTCTCTGATAATAGGACATCATTACAGCTCATATTGGTCTGTATTGATGTGAGGAAAAGTTTCAGTATGAACTCAATTACATGCAGTTAAACATGATCAGATGTGATGTTCGACCTACATCTACAGAGTAAAAACATACAGTGTATGGACAGAGAGAAGAGGAAGTTCACAGATGGGGAATGCACCACGGCAATGTACCTGTGTTTATGTATGGGTTGTTTTTTTATGATGAGAAGGACATATTCAAAGTGACTGAAGTAGGACGACATGTTAGACAACAAGAGATGAATGCCAAAAGAACAACCCATCTTCCTCTCTTCCACACACGCTATCACACAAAGACAGACTTAACTAAATAAAGTAGACAAAAGATTAAAATCAGCACAAGACAGAAATTGACTTCAAGGCAAAGTATGCATGAAGACAAGCGCTCGTGCATTTGCGCCATCACCAGCAGATCTCCTAATATCTTTTAATAGTGTCACCTACTTGATAACAGCATTCAATCAAAAGCGATGTCCATCCTCTCACTCCATGTGATCAGAATATGTTAGATCCAAAATTATGCAACCAAACAAATCTTTTTTTTTTTTTAAATCACGCGAGTGCTCGACGCTCCTCTGACGTTAAAGATGCATAAGAAAGCTAATATTTTCCGCTCTATTACCTGATATCCGTGATTTAAAAAAAAAAATCCGTGGCTTACACCGGGAACGTATAACTATATTATAGCGTAATATGAAATCGGTCCGACATTGAGGTCCGCACAGAGACAGCAGACCCCACGTCGCTGCTTCAGCACCGCTCAGCTCATCGGAGACATTCCGTCACGGAGGCCTTAACCAATGAAGAGGGAGAAGTGTCTGCCACTCAAAGTATCCACGACACCGGGAAAGAGTTCACTAACGACTGTCATTTATATTGTTTAAAACTAGTGATAGTACAGTGCCTGGAAATACGTTTTAGTTTATAATGATGAGTCACAAATATGAGCTGTTAAATAATGATTTTGTTTCCATTGTATTACATATCTCATTCTTACCTTCTCATCGTTTTGTTATCTACAATTAGATAACCATCTACATCGAAAAAAACAATGTAGCAGGAATAATTATTCTCCACATCAGTAACATATAATTTGAGCATGCTTGTGGAACTATTCTTGTGTGAATGTCTTACCAATAGAGCCATAAGACGGAAAGCCACAGTGTAACCCCTAACAAAGCAATTACAGAATTTTAAACAATGAGTGTTGTGGTGTTTTTTTTAATATAATACTACAGTTTGATGGTCGAATCGATAGGTGAAATCACAAAGGTGCAAAGGTGGCATGCAGCTTGCTAAACCAACCTGCGTTAGCCTGCCCTCTAGTGGCGATAATTAGTAGTCAGAGTTAAGATATTGATGCAACTATTTTCAAGGACGGTTGTTCAATATGTGTCATATGCATAGGTTACAGTAGGGACATCCCGCTCAACCACTTATTAAGAAGGCCATGTTGGAACCCTTCACTTTTAACACTCTGAAAAAAAGAAGAAGAAATTGCTTGCACTAGGACCACGCGGAAACAGCTCCCGGCTTGGGGTGGAGCATAGGGGGTGGAGACAACTGTGACTCGTGCCCCTTCACCATCTGTATCTTGACAGATGTTGCAGCTGCTAACGTCAACTGAGCTGTGGCTCTGGACAATTGTGATTATTGCGTGACAAAAAATGTTAAAGTTTTACAAAGGCATCATTTTGTATTTGCACCTGATGACTGTTGTTGTGGTTAGCCATTAGCTGAAACCTACTGAGGGGAAGATGTATACCATGATGAATTTGGTCAAGTCTGTCAACCAATCACAGGCTGACTGGGCATGTGTGCATAACAGTGCTGATCTCAGAGGCCAAGCACAATGCAATAATGTAACATACACCCCATCCTAGTATCATGTTGACCTGTGCTGTTTGAGCAGCAACCGGAATAATGAGTAGAAATTCGTGAGTGTAATAAATATGCCGAGAAGAAATATTTCAAAAGCCAGAAGTCTTCTTCCCTGTTCTGTTATGGGTAATTTGGATATATTTCTGACATTCAATTCCCATTTTTGCTTTTCTTTTGTATTTTTGGTGATATAACACATTGAAGTGACATCACTGTAGCGTACATATTCTGATATCCCAGTTTGTCCTGACATGTAAATAACGTGATAACATTTTTTTATGGAAGTTGGAATATGTTTTGTATCTTATTGAAATATATATTTATTTATCATACTTCTTATCTGATAAGTTGTAGAATTAGAGTATGGATCTGAAATTAACTTTGTATTTTTGATTTATCTCCAAAAGTATAAAAGCAATACAAATAATTAGTTTACATACAAAATACATTTACTCTTCCCTTTCTATATTTTGCTTTATTGCACCTTTATGTTTTTTCCGAAGAGTTTCTCGTCAATGTGATGGGCTGAACTGTACAAAAATAACATCATATATTACCTTAAGTAAAACTAAGTAACTTTCTTTCAAATAGATGTCTGTTTGAAATTTCCACCAATGACAACTTTTGATATTAATGTTGCTTTGAGGAGTAGATAGATATCAGGGCACTATTACTGCAAATTGGAACTGAATCCAAGCATCACCACCTTGTGGCACATGGTCTTGGATGAAAAAATACAAGAATATTTTTTATTTCAATAAAATCCCGGTCATTTTCTTTTTTTTTTTACCAACCAACATCAAAGTTTTCATCTTCTTCTATTGCATTAACAGAGTAGAAGGAAGTGTGAGGAATATTTTAATTTTTTCTGAGCTTGTTGACAAAAAAAATGTGGGCAACACAAAGTATATTTGAATATCTACATTGTTTACAATATGTACAAATAAATATATGATAATAACATGAACCAATAAACTCAGAGCATCTCACAAACTTTGCATGAATATTTATATTTTCATATTAAAACACTAAATACAGCCTGTCTGGTGTCCTGCAAGTGTTTTAAATTCAAATTATAAAAATGAATTTGTTTGTTCATCTAAATGCAGCATTTACAGATTTGTTTTGCTGCAGTGCAAGAACAGATTACTTTAAGTGAATGCACAATTCAGTCCATTTAAGTGCTGACAGGTCTTGAATTCAAGCCAGAATATCTTTATACAGGGTTCAATTTGAGACATGGTCCATAAGGTACTGTAGATTAATGTCTTGTCATCCTGATGGCATTTTGTTTGTGTATCCTGTTCAGGTGGAGTTCCAGAAGGAGCACACATTTTTCCTGGAAAGATAAAGAGCAACTTTATTGCCGTGTCATTACTTCATGACTTTGTCCACGCCATGCAAAATGCACGTGGACAAAACTTCACACACTACACAAACACAGTACAGAGATAGTATTGCATAGAGTCTTTGAAAACCACGCAGAGGAAAATTATGTTTATTTAATATCATGAGGTGCCATTCGAAAAAGCAACATATCTTGTTTTACACTAATGATGAAACATTTAAAAAAAATACAGACATGAATATAAAAAGCCCCTGCAGTAATAAATTTAATTGATGAGAAACACATAATTCGTGTATCTGTGAATGTAGGCTGGAAATGTTTCCTAAATGTGTGAAATGTCAGCTTACATAGGTTTCAACATGTCTGAGAAGCTCAGCTGTTACCTGCAGTAGCTTGTGGCACACTCTAGCTGATCCCTGCAGCTGGCCCCCACAGGCTTCATGCTGTTCCAGCGCCACAGGAGTGACCGTTTGGTCCGCTGGATCAAACCACTCCATTCTGCAGGAACTGGCAGGGAATCGACCTGTAAATACAAATACAAGATTCCCTTAAGAACGGTGATCACCCTCAAGATGTATGGTGATAAAAAACTAATTCCAACAAAAATCAAATGATGTTATGTTCTCTGTTAGCACAAACAAGACAAAGCTAACTCTCAGGACATGTACAGTAACGGAAGGGTTATTAACTCACCTGAATGACACAGGTCAGAGTCAGAAAAACTGATAGAACGATGATTTTTTCCTGAAGAGTCTTCATGTTTGCAGATCAAGTTCAAGAGAGAAGCAGTTCTGTAGTGGAGCTGCTGCGTTGTCCCATCGGCACTTGTATTAAAGGCTTTAATTGGGTTGGGGAGGAGTTAGCCTTTCACTGATATGAAAGATTAATTCTCCAATTTGCTACTTTAATGACTGAGGCTGAGGTTTGGCAGAGAAGCTGATCTCAAGTCAGAACCAACATTGCAAACTGCTACTTATCAGTTTTATAATGGCAGCCGAAGTCAGAGTTTATCTGCAGGGAGTCAAAGTACACTTTAACCCTGTAATTGAGGACAATTCCACGTCGGAGGTATCTAACTGAAACCTTAACATGTATCATGGACTGTAGAAATGTATCCATGCACCAATTTACATCACCCCTGCAGTCTCCAATTCATCTGAGCTGCATGGTTTTGGATTGTGGGAGGAAAGTGAAGGAAATTATGTGGAACCTGAGGATTCCACATAATGTGACTGCTTATCACTAATCTTATAGATGCAAACTCTTGTGGGCCGACAGTCCTCGGTTGGTTTGGAACCTGAGAATGGCTGAGATATTTTGGCAGATGAAAGTGAGCAAAGTTTGCCAAAGTAAGTTAAATGTTTTGAATGCGATGCTGTGAAAGAGCGAACATCCTTAAAGGAAATATGCTTATTTGCTTTCTTGCCAAGACTGATACCAGACAGGTAGCTTAGCTCAGCATAAAGACTTCCTCTGTTCAAAGTGAAAAAATACACCGAACCCCAATGTCTAAAGCTCGCTAATGAACGTGATATTTCTATGAAAACACCAATTGTTATTTTATGTGGAGTTACTGCTGGAAATATGTCTTGGCGTGGAGTTAGTAAGAGTTGAGCCCGCTCCTCTGCTTGAGGCTAGCAGCTACTAGCATAACACATATCATACATTATAAAGAATGATTACCAACCAGTTGGCGGTAGACTTGCATTGTGGGTAATGTACGCAGCAGGTGTTCACATGGAATGAAAAAGTAAAATGAGTGTGTGCAACGCTAAATTGTTGGAGTAGGCTCCAGTAAGAGTTATAATTTCACAGAGGAACATTTTATGGTAATTGAGTTTAAAACGCTACCACCCTTAAAAATGTTAACAAAAAGTCATTATTTACATATCAGGTTAATAGATGTATGACTGTACAACTATTAGTTATAATGATTCATCTGTTGACACACACCTCTGTGTGTGTGTGTGTGTGTGTCATTTTTGTTGGACCAGCCCCTGAAGTTAGTCATAAGGCGATTCATGATTTACTGGTGGACTTTATACAAACTATTCAACCCTTTATCAAAACATTTGGCAATTTGTGAAGGAGGAAATAGAAAACACACCCTCAGATAATGTGAAGCACACCAAGTTTATTAAAGTTGTAGCAAGTGGCAAGACAATGTGCACATTGTTATATGTGACCTATTGAGAGTACGTAAACAGTAGTTACATATTGATTTTACTATGTAGGAGTAGTATTGTAAACAATAATCTCTGTTGCACATTAACAAAGACCAAAACAAAGGGAACAAAAGGCGACCTGTCAGTGAGGAGTGTGAAATAGTGATTTGTAGTCACACTCTATGTAGTTCTGGACAACAACAATCTATTTCATTTTAATCTAATCAGCAATGATGGAAATTAGAAAAAAAACTTACAATAAAGTTACAATAATTGGATACAAGGCTGTTAAGCAGTGCAGCATTTAACCATACAAATCATGAACATTTCCTAGTGGTTAAAAGGAAAAACAACATTTTCTGTTTGTCAACATATTTGACAACAGTAGTGTCACTAACATGAGATTTCAGGATAATATTAATAGTAAAACTCTAAATCACACATTTATGGCAAAGTATTGGAATTAGGGAAAAGAAGATATCGTACAGTGCACCAAATAAAACTGTTCTCTTTATACTGATATTGTTTAATACTTTTGGATGTGATTCCATATTATGCCATTTATATGTTGTGGATTATGCAGTTGTTTTGCACAGCTTACACTTTGCTCGTGTTTTGCGAACAATACAAAAATGTGAATTGTTGACGTGAAGAGGGAAAGGATATTTCTCCTGCATTGAACAGCTGTATAAACTTTCTCCTTATTGATGCATCAACAATCTCACCAGACCGTGCTAAAAACTGATTACTGGCCCATTTAAAAAAAACACGCTGAAAATATTCCTTCGTCACTATTTCAGTTCTATAGCCATTCATCTTGTGGTCTCTCTCTCTCTCTCACACACACACGCACACACGCACACACACACACACACACATGCACATGCACATGCACACGCACACACTTAATCTACTCAATTCACGTTTCAATCCAAAATCCAATAAATTATAAAAAAAATATATTTAAGATTTAATTTTAAAAAGGGGGTATTTTCATGATCATTACAACTGTATTGTAAGGAAAACATTAACCCCATCCCTGTAACAAACCTTCACTTTGTTTCCTAAAACCGCTGGATTAAAAACACCAGATTAAAATGTGGAATTGTGAATTATAATGGGAACTATTACTTGGGTGTTAATGGCAAAAATGGCCGATCCACTGAACCCATGAAATGTGAAATTCTACTGCAAATATGGCAACCCTCCTTCTTTTTACATGCTGCTGACTACTATGACGAGAGCAGGGGCTCTCGCTCTGCTGCAGTGCTCTGAAAAATGAAACCAGACACAAACACGTTCATTTAGGAGATTGTGGAAAAACATATATATTAATTAACATACTGTACATACAGATATCTAACATATTTAATGTACAATAATACATATGTAACATTGACCATTTCCACTATAACATTATCTAATGATAATTTAAAGAAATGTTTTACATTTTTAATGCTTTTTTTCTACATGCCCACTAGAGTTAAAATGATTATTTAATTGAATCGATCAATCAATAGTGAATTAACAACAATTCTGAAAACGGGCTTATCTTTACGGTACTCTAATCGAGCAGAAGCAAATAGTTTTCCTGTGTTTTATATTTTTAAACTTCAATATCTTTTGGTTTTGTACTGTTAGTCAAGACAAAGCAATTTGTTTTGACATTCCATGGACTAAAGAATGAATCTGTTCAAGAGACACATAATCAACAGATTGATCGATAATGAAAGTAACTGCAGCTCTAACGACCTCACAAACCCATCGATGTCCATCTGAAACACTCACCACGGGGACCTTCTGTCGACACATCAGGAACATGAAGACTCCTCCCAGAATGATGCCGAGACCGATGAACATGAACGGAATGTTCACCACGACGTTCTGCTTGACAAGAATCTTCTGCAGCTTCATGGCCGACGCGTCATCGATGACGACGCTCTAAGAAGATCACAGGAGGGTGAGAGTAGAGGTTCAGCACAAGTGCCAGTGGTAGATACACATACTGCCATTTCATGTATATAATTTATGACTGAATGACAAATTGGTGTGTTTGTACCTCATTGAGATAAACCACAGGAAAAGTCACTGTCCGCACATTTCCTGTTTGTCTGAAAGAAAAAGAAAATGATTGTATCACAATGTTTTACCCACTATCATCATTTTGCATGCGTTATCTGTATTAATAATCAGAAAAATTCACCTATGTTTAAATGTATAAATGGCAAAGAGACATTCAGACAACTGTTAACGTCCTCCAACGACTACATTTCTGGGCATGCGGTTCACGTGAAGCTTACGTTTAACTTGTCTGCATAAAGTTTGACAACATGTTCATCGGTTACGTCTGATCTCAAGATTATATCGAGATCGTTTGCTCCTTCGGATGCCAAGTAGATGAACAACAAGTGAGCCACGACTGTCCAAAAGTCCACTCGTATGGGTGATGGTGGCATGATTGCTTTACAGTCACCTCGTTGGCAACCCTTCCTAGACTAAGACAGTTTAATTTAAGCCAACATGCCGACAGTGGGGTTGATGCCAACAGGTGCAATAACAAGAGACGTGTGAAGGGAATGAGCCAAGTACCTGAAGGTGGGGATCTTCTCGACAAACACGTTGACCTGGAGCCGCTTTGCTGCCTGTAGGATGATTCCTGTTAGCTGCAAAAACAGAATGAAACTTTGTTTGAGGGAAAAACTTAACAGCACTGATCTGTGTGCAGATTTATACACCGTGATGTATGAACATTTATGCCTCATTAGAGCATATTTTGCACCAATATCACATGTTGCCAAGACAGTGTGTATTATGCTCAAAATCTCTGTGCAAATCGTGTAACAGAGATGTGTCTGCTTACATCTGAATTAAAAATCAAAGCCCTGACGCTGGCAGCGGAGGTGGTTTGCTCTACCCATGAGGTAACAGAACAGTCCAAACAAAAGCTTGTTCACTGGGTTCAAAGACTTTTAACTTACGATGCCTCCACCGTAGCAAAGTGTACATGAACAATTGCATGCTGGATGAGGCAAAGTGACTAATTGTTCTTCTTCACATATTTTCGTCAACAACCTTTGACTTAAATATTTCACGGTCATAATCATAATTCATAATCGTACATCACAATCCATTTTTTTTAGACTTTTTTACGTCTTAGCAGTCTGTTTGCTTCCCTGCAGGAGTCCAACTGGTGTCATATTGACAGAAAATATTAACTATTAACAGAAAAAAGTTGTTATAGCAAGAGTTAATCACTATGACCAATTTATTAACCATAAAAACCCATTCTTTGACATAATACTCAATTACTGTACATCTTTCATTGTTTTCATCTTGGATTGTATTTCAAAAACACTGTAAGACAACATATAAATGTTGCACTAAGGTATGTGATGCATCACATTATACGGCTCTGCATTTCTTAACTCAAACATACTACATCATGATGGCAGTTTATATATGCAGGATATAAACTTTAATCTGCTTCTCTCTATTGTATATTTATCACAGGCTCAATCAAATTATTACAGTATTACGCATGATATGAGCTGTTGGAGTTTATCTTTGGTGACAGCTCCGTTCCATGTCTGCTTTAATCTTTAACTACTGTTTACCACTGCTTCTTATTAAGGTCACCGTGGGCTCGCAGGCACAAAGCTGAGCTAGTTCCCCATCTAGTGGGAAACATGAATGTCACTGTCTTTGAAAGTTTGAGCTGTACATATCAGATTCTCCATGGAACATGACGGTATAAAGTAAAGAAAGGCTCAAAACAAGGTGTACACAAATTACATCACATTACATTATTATTCCAAAAATACTTTTATATGTCTTGAAACATGTATTTTTTAAGCATTAAAGTTGAAAGTCCTACCGGATTGATATCAATCGCAGTCTGATGCTCCTCCTTCTGAGGCCTCATGCCGAATACACCCTGAATGTATCTCTCATCTGCCTGGTAGAAGTGTGGTGAAGACATGATGATGGGAGCTCCTAAACACACAAAAGATTCAGTTAGAAAACCATTGTGAAGGATACTGAGCAGAGCCCATTCAGGACAACAACGTGATGAAACAGCGTTCTAAAGAACAGGTCCCTGAGTGACACGACGAAATGTTCTTCTGGCTTTTCATACAGAACAGCTGCTTAATGCACTTCCTACCTTGTTTACATGGGCTGACATTCAGCACGCCAGAGCCCAGGCAATTGTCAGCGGGGACACAGAAGCCTGCGTTGGCCGGGTTCACGGTCTTATTGGCGAAAACCTCGCTTGGGGGACTGAAGCGATACCCGGGGATCCCCTTTACCGTCACGTCCTCCTCATACAGAGTGTACAGAGACCTTGCAAACAGAGACAGATGCTGGTTAATCTTTGCAGGCACAAATAAGTTCTGTAAGGCTGGAAGTGCAACAAAGGAGAGGGGGTTTTGCACGCATTTTGTACACGAGCTATGTATTAAGCTGATTTACTGAAAACCCGCACAGCACAAAGAGGTTTTACCAAAGAGTTTAAAAGGTTGTGCTGGTCTAACATGTTACCACCTTATAAACCTTGGCTGTCTGTCAGTTAGTTTACCTGCATGTGATGGACTCTCAGTTCTGATATGAGAGAAGCTGATATTAGTTGTTTTAAGCAGCACTAAATAAATAGTTCGCTAACAGTGACCTCATTAAAGAGGCCAACACTGATCAACCATGCAACCAGCCCGGCTGAATTGGTAATCCCATACCCAGACATGAATAATGCTGAGGGAAAGGCTTAGGAAGACTGAGGGGGGAGCCATTACACAAGCCAACTCAAGCCAGGCAGATAAGACCAGAAAAAGAATAAGCAGAAAATCACATCTAATTTAAATCTTTCATATAGCACCTAAAGCTGAAAAGGTCAGCTGTGCTCAATAAGTAACCAAACAAAATTACGGGCCCTCGTCGGAGGTACTGGCGGGACGCCGAGACAATTTCTGTGACCATCGGACAGCGTGGAGTGTGTGACGCTGGGAAATTTTGTACTGCAAATATTCCACCAGTTCTTGTATCCACTGTGTGGTGCAAACATGCATTATGTTGCTCTATATCAAGTGTCAACCACATCATGTACACGTCATGTAAATCGGATGCCGTTTGTTACAAAACGCGGATTTCCTTTGGCCAATAGGTGGAAATGAGTGAAAATGAGCTTGTTGACATCTTCAGACCGTGACTTTTATCAAGCATGGCAAGTTTGGGACGGATTTGAGCAAGTCCAGTGGAGTAACATCAGCTTGTTGTTTAACGGGGAGTCACGTAAATCAATTGGCTGCCACGCCGCGGCTACGCCGTTCCATCAAACGTGACGCTTTTGATAACTGGCCACTGGCTTGCCTTTCCAACTTTTAGGGGGCGCTAGCGAGCAATTATGTCATACTCGAGCATGGGACCCATAAAATATCACATTTTTCACCAGTCCTGATATGCATGCCAAATTTTTGGAGTTTTGGGATATGATTTTCGAGCAGCCAGTCTACTCACCTGCACAGGTCAGAGGCGAACATGTAGAGAGTCTCATTCTTGGTGATGACTGGGTGGAAAGAGGCTCCATTGGTTCCATTGATCATATTGCACTCATCAGATGTCCACCAACTCATCGTGCTGCACGCATACACACAAAAAACAATAATACATTTTGTATCATTCATTCCGTTTCATTGAAGGACTACGAACCAAATAGTTAGAAAAGTTTAAAAGTATTTTTAAATGTTTTAAACAGATGATAAACGCTTTGTATTCAACTGACAGATAAGAGAGTGCCATTGATCCTGTCATCCAAATCTTTGCAAGAGAGAGAATAATGGAAGATCATTGTGATACCTCACTGACAGACACAACACTTTTCTTTCACTTTTAAAACAACGACAAAAGTGAAAGAAAAGTGTAAAAGAGAGGATTAACATTGGTGTAGCTTTTTGAACTCATTAACTCCGATGAAAGACACACATGGACTGTGATATGACAATGGCAGGAAAAACCCCTTAATGTTATCAAACAAGCATTGATCACATGCCTTTGTGGTACTGATACAATCGCTCATCCATCGAAACATGTAGTCAATGTTTCTCACTGATTGGCTTTACAGAGCCAGAGATAATTCTCATTCATTCACTGTCATTTCTTTTGCTGCAGGTGAGTGGAGACAATTACCTTTCACCGTTCCACGTATCCACTCTGGCAAAGTCCTTGTAGTCTTGCTGACCGGTGAAGAAGACGTATTCACCATCGTTGGAAGCATTGCTCTGTACGGGGGGGGGGGGAATGAACAGCTGTTCAACAAACTCGCATGCAAGAAACGTGAAGTTTTATTCTAAGTCTTTATGAATAAACACTCCAGTCTGAACAAAATGTATAATGATGTATTCATATGCTTGAATAAAACCTTATAGAAGAGTCCGAAAACATCATCCAGGTCAGATTGTAGAGCTTTGAGAGTTTTGAGCAGGCCGTCTTCATATCCCCACAGTAGCTCTCCCACTGTGTGGGTGGTGAACAGGCCTACACCGGTGCCCGACATGTAGGAGGATATAATATTGGCTATGAACGCATGGTCCTTGAATTTCTCCATCACCGTCTACCAGGAAAAAGAAAGGGAAGACAACCTGTTGTGTAAAAAGCTAAGTTGCACAAGTTCCTTGAAGACGACTATGTAATGGAATAAATCATTTACTGAAATAAAATGTTTTTAATCTTTACGAGTGTTCACCTTACAGTAGCACAACATTGCATATTATCAGTCTCAGTGGTACAATGAATCATTCACTATATTTTTCTAACCGTAAAAGAAAAATCACATCTATTAACGCAAAAATAAATGTTAAAGCTGGAGGGAACAAAATAAGATCTTATTATAAATCTTATGAATTCTAAACATCATAAACATAATAACAGTTTTGAACAAAATGTTTACTCTTTTGTGGCTACCAAAATAATCCCGTAAGATTTTGGGCCTTAGAGTCAGTGATTTATTGTATATTATGCAATAAATAGCTTTAACCTGTGACTGTGTTGTTACTCCACTGCGTAAAGTATTTATTAATTGTTTCAAAAGTAATGTTACTCCTTTTAGTTACATGGAAGACATATTTATCTATTGATCGTTCATATCTTACCTTAAAATATTATGAAATACTAAATACTATGAATACAACACAACTTCCTTGTTTGTGTGTTGCTGCCAATAAAATCAATAAACTAGAAAATAATACTACTGTGACACAATAATAAAGTATTATCAAACAACTCCAGCAGTTGATAGATTCCTGTGGCTCACCATTGCGGGGATGTTGACCGTCCTGATGAGTTCACTCTCCGGACCTCGGGACATGTTGCGCTGAAATATGTAGGTCTTCATGTTGACAGCGGCGACTTTAGTGCCGTTATCCTGGAAGTCCACTTGCTCCATGGGCCGGTACTCTCTGTGCAGGAAAATATAACAACTGGGTTAGTGTGGAAATAACTCTTTAGAGTCCTTTGTTACAGTGCTGCAGCCAAATATATTAAGAAATAGAAATAAAAACCTTAAATAGTTGGCCAAGAATCTCACATTTACTAAACATGCTGCATCTGCATCTCAGACTGCAGAGAAATGACTATTGTTAAATAATTATAAAGTTCTGCATTGAAAATCATATTTAAATGTTACTTAAATGTAGCATGAATCAGGGTTTCATTTAAAGTAATTTCCTTTATTGATTTAATTCTACAGGTGTGTAAAAAGATCACAGGGTTATTTTGGGTAATGGATGGGCAAATAATAGTTACCATGATGTTAAAGAATTGCCTTTTTGGCACAGTAAGACGCTTTTTGGCAGAAAAGAAGGAAAGGAAATGATAAATATCTCGGTGATGCAACTCTTATTTCTCAGCTGGACAATTTGATATCTGTACAAAGCTACTGTGTCTGTCTGTGACGAGAGGCGAACGAGCTGCCTCAAGCTAGCCACAGACGAGGCCGCACAAATATCTTTCTGCTTCAGTCACAGCCATTTCTGACGACAATGGCAGAAGTTATATTTTGTCAAGTATTTACAGTACGGACTTTGTCTTACTGAAAGCACAAACTGTCGGAGTGAAAGGGAGGATTTCCCAAATGATGCACGGTAGTCAGTCACACCATTTATGTAAATCTAAATTTACCATCGTAAAAAACGTCTTGCTGTAATTCATTCGACACCTTCAGGGTGTGGCCATCAGTCATTCAAGTCAAGAATTATTCAAATAGTTTGATGTTGAATGGTATTCAGGAAATGTTTGCTTTGCTTTGTAGACTTACTGTATATACTTACACTTTGTATTATAGTATATAATGTATTGCTAATGTATTTTTTGCCGTCATGTTCAACCCTGCCGTGTATCTTTGTCTCCTTTCTTCTGTGTTCCAGTTAATCTCATCATCAGCTATTTGGCCCCTTTGTCCCTTGAAAGACGACAGACTTTGTTTCCATTGTATGATCTATAATCAGCTGGTAAGTTGGTTTTGAAATGTTTTACTGAATTGACTTGGCTTCTGCTGTTTAACTATAGTCATGTATGATAGTTTAGGAGGAATCTTGATTGCAAAGGTGTTTGCATCCCCGTCTTTCAGGAGGCCTTTATCCTTTCCCTCACTCACCTGTAGGTGTATGGACCAATCTCCACCACAGCAGGCCTATCCCCATCCAGCACCTCCAGGGGGTTGGTCAGATTAAAGAAGTAAAACTGCATGTAAATAGGTGCCGGCGGATTCTCCCAGGCCTCGAACGCCTCCGTGCCATTCTTCAAAACGACTTCCTACGGAGGACAAAGCAGTGAGTTACTTTTACTGCGAGAAAGATGTGCAACTTCAGACAAATAGTTTCCTGCTGACTAAGCTGTCCTCACATCATATGACAAACGCCGCTGCAAGTCCTGACATCACCATTTGGATGATAGAGCATTTAATTCACATTAAATGAGGCCAAAGAGGTGATGATGCCACAAAGCAGGAATAGACTATAACAACTTGCCAAGTACATACAAGGGTTAACGTCAGATTTGAATATGTAAAACCTTATAGTAATGATGTGAATGCTAGTGAAAATACAAAATAATCATCAGATCAGATACATTTTTAAGTTTAAACCAAACTGATATGATACTAAAGGCTACCCCCCACCACGCCCCAAACAGCTACAGACATAAGGTCAGCCTAGTTCATGGCTTAATAGTCGTCTATTACAGTATTGGCAGAAGCTACAACATGTCTTTTGAAATAGCATTCCTAAATCTAAGTCATTCGTAAAACATTAAACGTTATAAGTCAGTTAAAGACCAAGAGTTAAAGCTTTCCGACCACTACTCCCATTGTGAAACTCAGAGGCGAAATCGAAACTAAGCAGCCTGTGTTTGATGTTTATGCGATTATCTAACGTTATAAACCGTGATCCAAAATCAGTTGTTCACCTTTTCAACCACCGACTGTAGGAGACGTGGAAACACGTTAGACAAGACCAAAGAAATCCCCGAGATGAGAAGAAGAACAGCAACAACTCCGACGCTGTAGATGCAACATGATTTCAGTAGCATGGTGACACAGCAGACTGATATCTGCTGGCAGTAGCTCTCAGTGACTCCAGCTACTGCCTGTGTGTGACTCCTGTTTTTGTTTTGATGGCCCAGCACCCTTCTCAGTGGAGCAAAGGACACCACATCCGCAATGAAATTTCTCCCTATCACCACTTCCGCTTTCTTCGACAGTCGACGGCTTCCCGGAGCACGCAGCCGTGAAGAATGCACTTCGGTGATTTTTTTTTAGAAATGCCAATTTAACGCAAATTGTCTTTGAAAATGTTAAAGTGAGACCGTGCATGAACATCCATAAGATGGGAGACTCAATTGTTCCCCCTCCCACATTAGCGGGTTGTTGAAGGCCAACTGTGGGGGAAAGCTCTATCTTGCAGATAAATACTCTTTGTTTTTAATCGCATGACAATGACGTCTTTCATTAAATCTCAGTATTTTCTAGGTCATTTTGACACATTTTGATACATTTTGATACATGTATACATGAATATATAAAGGCCTGTGAAAATAGCCTTTGTTTGTGCGGCTTGTGTGACACTTTTAACGTTCACTTTATTATTATTCATAATACAGAACAACAATGTAGTAAATAGATTCTCCACTAGATGCCACTGTCCTGACATGTCTACTAAAACTTCATGCCACTGCAAACATTCTTTGTTGGTCTATGAACTGGAGTCATACCTGTTGAGTCAAAATTGTGTATAAAGGGGGCCACACCTTGGTTTAGCAGACTAACCTTAGAGCTAATTTTTTTTTCGTTTCTCTGATTATTTAAACATAGATATCAAAATTACATAATTTCAAATTACTGTTCATACTTATTTAGGAAATATATTCAGATAGGACAACCCGAATAGACCACCACAGACAGTTATATAAATGGTATATACTGAAATAGACATCGGGTGTAAATCAAAAGATTTGAATACTTGCTTTGAATATTTTTTGTTTATTATACCAGACACACAGACAGAAGGGATAGACCAGTAGCATTATCCCGAACATCAACAGCACAACCATACAGCCCAGACACGTCCTTACCTGCTTTAATAAGTTGTATTGCATTGCTGTTGCGACATATCATCAAATCGACTTGTTTCTCAACCTTAGAGATGATGCACTCAGGTCTTACACGTAAAGACTAGTTCACACACTGTGTGTAGGCTGCTACATAGCCGGTAAAAACAAAAGCTGAGTCCTCTATGGATCCACAGGAGAGCTGCATTATGGGACATATATGATCCAACGTTTGGGAGCTTAATAAGTTTGATGTTAGTTGGTCATGGGAGTTCAGGGGTCTGGTTAACAATCTGAAACATATGCACAGTGGTTAATAAACAAAAAAGTTATGTCAGCAAAAGAACAAGACGTGTTTTATTATATTCACCTTCACTGTATTCTAGCTGTGTGAGCTGTGTGGGAAATACCTTCCCCCTTAACCAGAACGTGAATGGAGCACAATGGAGAGAAGAAGAGTGCTCGTTCGCTCGCTTGCCGCGGTCACGAGAGCACTGGGTGACGTCACTTTCCTAAACCGGGCAACAGCTTTTTGAGTAGAGTCCCGAGCGAGCGAGAGACAGGCAGGAGTAAGTGAACAACTGTTAATGTATGCGGGCCGATCCGGGCCAGTGTGTCGGAGCGCACTGTTTTCTACTCCTTTATGCATCCGCCTGCTCGACAACAACGGCTCGTTCATTTCTCACCGGTTCCGTAGCTACTCTGTTTTTGGCACAAAACAGTTTTTTTTTTTTTATGTGTCCAGCCCTCCTGCGACTCATAACTGGGTAAGTGTGTCCAGTGATTTCATATCATGTAAGTAACATTTACTTGTTGGTCGAACCGATGATCGTTTTTTTAAAAGCCTCGCAACTAACTGATTGTAAATCTCGGTTGTAAATTAAACGCGTAAAGCTCCTGTTACAAATTGCCCAATCCGATTGTTTGTGCACAATGACGCACGTCGCGCGCATTTGATACTTTTTGTGCTAAACGAGTTGCAGCCTCATACCCATGTTTCTGCATGCAATCACATAACTTCCATTGTTTGAGGCGCAGTATGCAAATATGCGCAAGAAAGCTACTTGATAAACTGTGCTGATAAAGTTTTTAATTCGTGGCCCAGTAGAAAGTTTAACAATTGATTCAGTAGTTAACTTGAGTTTGCATTCTAACCGTGAGACAACACATTTGTTTGACATCTTGACTTGTTTGACATATAATACGTTCGCAATCCACCACCACTTCTTAATTGCTGTTTTCAGCCCATTCGCCATTAGTGGGCTGCTGGTATTTTACACAACATGAAGATTTGCATGCGGTAGGCAAAGGTATGTTAACCTCGTTGGCTTGAATGCTGCCAGAGGAGCCGAGACGTGGCTGTCCTCGATGCAAGCACCTACAACAAAACCAAAGAACACATTGTCTGCCCATCTAAAGACTCTTTGACATCGGAATAACTTTCTAATGTATGCTTTTTGTCTGCAAAAAACATTTATAAATGCAGACATTTTTTTTAAAAATATTATTCCTTCAGGACCTAACTGCCAGCTTTCATTGCAAAGAGGCTCAAGTTGCTTGCATGGTTCTCTTTAGTTGAAATACAAGCAGACACAGAGGGACCTGGAAATAATAATAATATAAATGAAGTGAGTGAGTAGACTAATCTTGCCTGGAATGCTCTTTTGATATTTTGGGAGTAAATCACTACCAATGACTACCAATGAGTCATTTCAGGCATGAAACATTGGAAACTGCTAGAGCCAGTTAAGGTGCAAAAATACAGTCACCAGACATCCCCAAGGGGTTTGTGGTGATTTAAAACATCCTTATAGGAAACAATACAGAGCCGGATATAATTTCCAACAACAGGTTTAAATTAGAATTGCATGTGTTGCGCAAAGTCTATTCCCTGAAACTACTCATTGATGGGAAAGTAATCATTGAATGTAAAAGTGCTTCAGATTCGTTACAGATCGAATACAGAGGGCTGCGACCATCAAATTCATTATGAAAACGTTGTACACATTTGCTTTTGACAGTGTCAAACTGTTGTGATTTATTAAGGCTGTAGACGACTGCCACGGTAAATCTCTGCTGCTGCGCTGCACATTTGCACCTCATATTGAGTGTAACCTGTGTGGATATAGTGTCACATAAATTATGTAGTTTAGTCTTCCAGAAACACAAAAATCCCATGTGGAATGGAGGTAAGCATCACTGAGGTTGAGTTTAAACATCTGCCTTTTTTTCTTCTTCACAGCCTTGACTGAGTGATTGAGCGTGTGACTGCATGGACCGGACTGAACATGAAGAGCCTCAAAGCAAAGTTTAGAAAAACCGATGTAAGTACTGCAACACTTGTTCATGCAACCATGTGTGCACATGTGTGTGTCTGCATGGCTGAGTCAGTGTCTGTGTATTTATGCCTTGAGCAGTTGCGGATGATTTATGGCAGATTTCCTCAACCTTGGGTCAGCAGCAACCCTTTACTGCTTGCTGATATTTTGTTATGAAAAAATAAATAAGCTGGAGAAAAAATAGAAGAAATAGATTTTAATCACAACGTCTGTGTAATCCATTTAGAGCTTCCTCCGGGCTCTTGTAAACAGAAAAAAAGTATGCCTTGCTCAATTAAACACGACAACTTGTCAGGTCTGATTGCGGGTGTCATGAGAATTGTAGGACCTAAAAACGGGACCATGAGCATGAGAAACCATGATCAATGGTGTCTGCGACATAACACAGACCTTTTATACAGACGCGTTGAGTCACTCTGGAAGGTGATCCACATGTGATGCAATCTTTCCTACAAAGACCACAAATATCCCGAGATACTTTGACTCCAGATGAGGAGTTGATCCTGCGGACTATGAATCAGTCTTTAGGGAGGACTTTCTCAGTATTGGTGCAGTCATTCATTCGCTCACAGTCTCAGATACTCTACGCTCACAGGAAGTGAGGCGTCTCCACGGCGTCTGACTCATCTGTTGTCACAGTGACCGTAATGACACAGAGCCAAACGCCAGACAGGAAAAAGCTGGAGGGTTGGGGATGAATGGGATGCATTTTATGGGATGAGGGAGTATCAGAAGTAGAGAAGTTGGCGAATGGAGAGAAGAATGCCAACTAAATGAGATAGTTGGTTTATGTGGGCAGCTTCCATGAGATTAGGAGTGTGTGGCAGGGCAGGAGGGTGAGCTCTGTTGAGAGAGATGCCGTCCAACAGAGGAACAATTAGGTGGACTACATCCCTGCTTTTACTCAATTATAGCCACAATATACTGCAATGCATAACTTAGTGCATGGATGTGTGGAGAGCAATACCTCTGCTTTTGAAGAGATCATCACGAGGAACATTCAAATGCAGATTTAAAACTCTTTATAAGGAATACAGACGCAAATAAGTGTCTGATTTAATCTTTAACAGCCTGCCATTTTACATGGATCTGCTATATTAGTAAGTTATTGCAAATTCAGTCGGCTATGTGGGGGAGTACAATAGCGTCCATTGTTCTAGAAAATGTTGAGTCCAGAATTGGGCAGCAAGGTCACGGTAGTTCCCCCCCCCCTCAGAGCGTAACATGCCTCACCTTTACCGGGTGTTTAGCAGTCGAAACCAGTGTTGTTCCAGTAAGGGTTGTAAACGGTGTGAGATAGATGCTGTTGGAGTGGAATGCTCGTCGTCACTGAAATAGCCCCGTCGTAGGCGGCATGAGAGAAGAAAGGGAAGAGCAGTGGATGTGCACGTTGCTTAGAAACACGACCGAAGCCATTTTGCAGTCATGCATGTCTTTGCAGACCTCACACCCACACACATTGTCGCACTTTGACGTCTAATTATTTTTCGGTTCATCTATGAATTTTAATAAATCCCTGTTTTTGTATTTGTGCATTGATATGATTGAGGAAAGTAAACATTTTGAGCTGTTGAACTGTACCAGTCATGTACAAACACTAAGGACTGTTTTGATTGATGTACCAGCTCTCTTGCAAAAAAAAAGATCCATAGATATATACTTTTAAAAACTATCAGTGAAGTACACATTCACTTTTGATGCAGAGGAAACCTGGGTAAAACCGTGTCGGTACTGTAGTGCATACATAATAATTAAAATGAATGGTCATGATTAAGATATGCAGAAAAATGTTTCACAGGCCAGCAAGTTTATCCTCTGAGCCAATAGTTATTCCATTGCTTTTTATAGAAACCCTGAACAACCATAATAGAAAGCAAATATGTCTGTGGTTCTATTTCAGGCTGTGTTTCAGTGACCAATTTCTCAGGAATGTTCGCCCCCAAAAACCCAAAACAGGCCCTTTTTTTTTAAACAACAAAATAACAGAAACTTAATACCTTGGTAAATAGCTTTACTATGAGGTAAAGACATTTCCAGATAATGTGTAATGGAGACTGTGCTTGAATGTCAAATCTTTACTAAATGCTTCACTTTGGGGATCCACCTCCAGCCCAGTGAACTGAATGCAACAGGCAGCCAAACCTTTACTCAAACTGCTTCTGTGCAACATGAGGCCTGACTAATGATAATAAAAGAAGAAGTGCTATCCCTTCTATCTGATACAGGCGGTAGAAGGACTAACTGTTGAGCTGGATTATATGGCCTGATAATAAAACCTTTATTATGTAAGTTTCAAATTCATCGATGGTTCACGATTTAAAAAGCTTCTGAATTTGAACACTGAGCTGAAAATATGTAAGTGATTCATGCAAAACACATCTAGAAGTTTCAATTTGATGCAGTGGTAGAGCCATAAATGATATCTTAGGGTTTGAATATTAAACTCGATATACAGTCAGGATGATAGTTACTAAGAGAGAGATGTATAAGCATATGTATACAACACTAGATTATCCTTAATACCACTAGCTAATGAATGATGCAACCTCTTATAAACACTATTTTATTTGTCACTTTTCATCACGTGTGGTCACTTAATCCCTATTTTATTCCATTCAGATGGAAGTTTTTTTCTGTCTGGTGGTCTTATTTGAGTTCTTTGTTTTGTTTATACTTTCATATTGATGATAGTTTTCTAGGTTATTGCTTTATTTCTTCTTTGATCTTGTGTGTGTGTGTGTGTGTGTGTATGCTTTTTATGCCTTGTGATTGCGTTTAATGCCGGGCTGCATGCCAATATCCTCCAGGATAAAAAGTTAAAAGTTTTTCTTATGGTTCTTTACTTTGTCATATTCACCACCGTGGCTTTAATAACTTGTCGTTAGGTGGCTTAAAATTCATCTCCTCTTTTAAATATATTTAATATATATTGAATATATAAAATATATTACATTTATTTAATATATTTGTAATAATTTTTTGGTCTTCCAGTATATTTGATTGTTACACAAATCTGTGTTTGGCAGCAGAAAAACCATGTAAACTAGCTTACAACTGTACAGACATGCGGAGTCAGCAGAATGTGTCGCCAGGTTGAGGAGATCGGCTTTCTCAAACGCTGCACTGTCAGGCCAGTGTGAAAACGCCGCCTACGCTTAAGGTGCGCATGCGTTTCAAACTTCAATATTAAACGGCTTTATTGCTGCACAAAACGGATGAACTGAATGGACGATTTCCCCGCAGATTATACAGCAATAGTATCTGCACTGGGATCATCATGGCTGTGATGTGGTGTGACTTTTTCCACATTCAATTTGTTCAAAATTCTGTGCATGCCAGTACCTAAAGTAACACCAGCGTTGCTTTATCAGCAGGTTTGTAGTTATGCAAGGTAAAGTGAATCAGAGAAATTCTTTTGTGTGCGTGTGTCCGTCTGCTAGACTCTGTGTCTGCGCTCGAGTGCTGTTTCTGTTTGTCTCTGTGTGCCTGAATATGTATTAGGAATACATCACTGACATTTTATGATTCTTTTGTGGATCATTTCAGCTAAGCCTATTTGGCCAAACAGTCTGTATAATGAGTGTGTGTGTGTGTGTGTGTGTGTGTGTGTGTGTGTGTGTGTGTGTGTGTGTGTATATAGTGTTTAAGACAAGCAGATGCTGTAATCTGGTTTCTGGGAATGGGGTTGGTGATCAGCCACAGAGGCATTTTGCTTCAGCCATGTTTGAACATTCAGCTGTCAGAGATGATTTTGCTATGACCGGCAACAATAATGTTAATAAGAATGTTTCTCTCTGTTGTGTTCAAACTAGGCCTCATTTATTTAATGTTAGGTTGGAATACAAGAAGACAAAGATTTAGCACGTTGACTGTGGTTTGGTTGGTAGTGAGTTTTAAGACTGAAGTCAAAATGCTTACTTTGTGATATTTACTTTAAATATCAAGTTCTCATATGTTCAGCTGTACAATAATGTTGCCAGTCTAAAGTCAACATTTTGATTTAAATCAGGAACTCTCTCTTCAAAGAATAAGTTGATAAGACTACAAATCTGAACATCCAGTTCTAGCTTTTGGTACTTTTCAATACTTTTTGGTTGAGAACCAAAGAAGGACAGAAAGTTATTGTGGTTTGATAAGCAGCCCTAAATAGTACTCTCTGTAACACTTCACATAAAGTACTGTCAAACAACGGAAAGCCCATTTTATAACGTAGAAAATCACTCTACCAGTAAAAAGCAGTCATGTGTAATTAGTTTGAGAGATCTTAATTAAATCTTGTAATGTGCGTCGACCCTTTGAGACCACATTAACGACAGTGTCCCTGCTGTTTGAGCAGAGCTGCTCTAAATTAGTTCATTTGTTTACACTGTTATCTTACTCTCAGCCCCTTACGACCATCCCCCAAGCACATTGCTTACTGGCTGTGCTGTTGTGCCACACATGCACACACACCGACACAATTTAGGCTTGTGGGTATGTGTGCATTTTATTGTTCACAGGGGTTCTAGTATTAAACCCTCACCCAGCCCATCATATACTGTCACACTACTTAAACCTGCTCCCCCAGCCGCCAGACTAAGCAGGATTACTCAAGACACGCACACACACACACACACTTTCACATCCATGTGCATAGACCGGTATCCACAGCATATGCGCAGACACACACACACCCACATCCAGTCTCTCTGTCTAATTGAAGTGTGGATTATGCTGTCTCCTCTCAGTCAACACAGCTGTTTCATGGCTTCAATTCATCTCAGCGACACGACACTGGAGACTAAACTGCTCATTTACTCATTGTTTACATTGTTGGCACTTATTAAAATGAATAGACTCTAAATGTAGCAACTTAAATACTGGCGGAATGAAGTCCTTATAATGACGAGTTATGAAATGTGCCTGCTGTGGTAACTCAAGCAAGATCACATGCTGATCATCTGAAGGCATTTCAAAAAACTTTTACTTGTGTGGTTGAAAACATTAAACCATATTTCCCCTCATTCTTAGCACATTGAGGACAAAATGTTACACCCTAGTTTTTCCATGAAAGTTGAAACCATACTCTCACAAAATAAACAATTCTATAGCAGCACAATAACGCAGCAGCCTTTCAGTTATAGATTGATGATAATACACTTTTATTTGTGAAGCGCTTTTCAAAGCAAAGTTACAAAGTGCTTTACATGGCTGAACCAAGATTAAAACATTTCAGGACAAGAAGGGTAGATGGTGTCTTTTTAACTGAAGCCCAGCTACTTGGCTTTGTTTGATTTGGCCCGGTCTGACTTGGTTTGGCATGGAATGGTTGGGTGTAGTGAAACAACGGTATTAGCGCTGGTAGTGACAGAAAAACCTCAGGGACAGCCCAGCATTAATCTGGGAGGGGAGGGGAGGTGGAGGAAGGGTGTGTGTCTGTGTCTAAGTCCAAGGGATAACTATGGCCCCGTTCACATATCTTTTATAATGGCTTTATTCATGATTATCAGGGGGATGGCGACCAACCAGCCAAAACACACACATGTTACGCCGTGACTCAAGTGTAGAGCTGAAACTATTTGCCAATTAATCGGAAAGTCGATCAACAAAAAAATTATCGGCAGCTGTTTTGGTGATTGATTGTTAAAGTCAAGTTTTAAGCAAAACAGACTAAATTTCTCTCGAAGGAAACAAAAAAAAAAAGAAACTTATTAAAAAAAAAAAAAAAAAAAAAAAAAAAAAACTGGGAATAAAATTGATTAAATATTCAAATCTCGAGTACAAATACAAGGCTGTGAAAGCGATCTCGTCGACGTGATGACGTTTTGTAGTCTCATTTAACCATTGTAAGCAACTGCCTTTCTAAGACACATTAAAGCTTCAGAACCTCCAGAGGGGTATCTACTGACATATGTTATATAGTAGAACAAAACGTTGAATTCTCTTAAGCTTGTGTTAACCAAAGACCTTATTTAATCATCTCAGCACTATGTGCCATTACATGATTGCTAATTCTTAAGCTTCTCCACTGCTTTACGTGGCATGTTCAAAGGTATTAGAGCAGTTGTTGTCATGAGTGCAATATGTCAATCTTGACACAAGTAGAAAATAAATGTCATCTTGCCAAATGTTATTTTTGACTCCTCCTTAGAACATGGATAGTGTTTCGCTTAAGAGTCCGGCCTCTATGATTAAACTAGTTTTGCTTACAGTAGCTTACTGTATGTAGTGTAGATGACCAGTCAACCCACTGATATGCTCGCCACGTTGAGTTGTTGACAGCACTAGCCACTGTGGGCGTTATCCTAAAGTTTCACTGTGGATTTTGATCCCAAGGGTTTCTAAATCAATGTTACAAAAACACTTAAAGTAGTTTAAATTAATCCTAGAAAAGGCTGAGGAAAATGGCTTCGAGCCTGTTTAAACACGGATCTAATTAAAGCATGGGATGTCTTTATTTCTGCAGTCAGGAAACCTGCTCGTCAGCAAATACGTGAAGCACCGAGCATGGTAAAAGCAGATGGGTGAGATCCTGCTGCTGTCTGTGCTTGTGTTCGTATGCTCATTTGTGTGTGGGTGTGTATGTTTGTGCATGGACTTGTTTGTTTACTGGTGTGGGTGTGAGGACACGATGCAAGGTGCTCGTCTGCCGCTTTATGTATATGTTAACGATGATACGTTTGTGAAGATATATTTATCAGCGTGAGTTTAAAGTTCTTAAGAACAACTGCGTCTGTACACCCGGTGTACCGTGACTCACAAGACTGTCCGTTGACATGGTTCAGAATTACATGTAGATGAAGTAATGGTGTGAGACGTAACTAATCACTGATAACGCTGACGGCACCAGAGAGAGACAAAAGCAGATAAGGTGGATGAGGGGAGTTGAGTTGAAAGGTTGTAAAGGTTGGAGGGAGGAGTTGTGAAGAATAATAACAAAAGAGAGACGGAGATAAAGGAATAATGAGGAACAAGAACCAGATAAATAAGCAGAGAGTTGGGAACAAAGTGAGCTGGAGAGAAACCCTATATGAGCGTGAAGGTCAGTCCGGCTCCCCGCCCCACAGTCGGGTTCAGGCGGGTTGTTTAGTTTGGCCTGCGATGAACAACTGGAGCAATATTCATGCTAGGAGATGGATGGAGCGAGGGTTAGACTCAGTTCACCTGGAAAAAAAAAAATAAAAATCCATGAGAACTTTCCTTCACGAGAGACCATTGCACTTCTTGATTTGTAGTGTATACTTCCAAGAGCTGTCTCTCCTCGCAAACGTTTGTGTGATTTTTAGTTCTGTCTGATGATTTAAGTCATGGAAGAGTGAATGAACTGAATACAACTTTAAAGTAGAGTAGCCAGACAGACACTGTTTTCCTGTTTCGCAAAACTTTGTCCCTGGAGCTCAACAGAATGGTCAGTGAAACTAATACGTATGTTTTATTTGACTCTACTTCGACTCTTTGTACACTGACGCGTGCATGACCTACCCCTATCCTGGTTCCCGACTGAAGTGAGGGTTACAGTATATTTTTGCCCTACTCCACTGACTTTATGAGCAGACCTCCAGCGTAATGAGGCTGGTTGCTTTCCAAGTCCAGCAGTGTTTATTTATAGGGCAGGAAAGGCTATTTGTGTCAGGAGGAAGTGTTGCATGAGGGCTATTTTTTTTTTTTTTTTA
The DNA here is from genome assembly GCF_004355925.1 of Anarrhichthys ocellatus. Classification (NCBI taxonomy): domain Eukaryota; kingdom Metazoa; phylum Chordata; class Actinopteri; order Perciformes; family Anarhichadidae; genus Anarrhichthys; species Anarrhichthys ocellatus. The sequence goes on from NW_022280046.1 coordinate 1,203,079, forward strand.
CTAGAGGTCTGCTCGCCCCCATAAATGCCGGACACCCGCATCAATTTGATTCAATGAAAAGAGCTGTGTCAAAATGTGTATGTAAAGAGTTCTAGCGGTAAGATAGTGTACATGTAGTAGGGCTTGTTTGCACTAAGTGAATGTGCTTTTATCGTCACAACCCAGTTCCTAGAGTCATGGTGGCCTCATGGTATTCCTGGAACTACACCAGTTGTTTATGAGAGGGGCACAAGTAAAAGCAGTCAAATAAGAGGTCAAAGGGAAATGTCCACTAATGGGAGTTTTTCAAGCTGTGACACTGAAGTGAATTGAAGAGGGTCAGGGGGGCCATCGATGGATGACATGCTGACAGTTTTGTTTTCTTTTCTGTTAAGTCTTAGTGTTGATGCCAAGTCATCAGTGGTACGACTGAGAGACGGAAAGAGAGAGACTTTTAAAACAATAACAAGTATCTTTAGTTTATCAGTTAAAAGATATACAATGGTATCACAATGCAGTTTTTCCACTTTAGGACAGAACAGTCTAATTCTTGAATAGTGAGACGCATAAACACAGTGCTTCTTTGGTTTCATAGTACTTGCATCTGACAGTCTTAACTACATTGCATTAAGCATTTACTTAATGGAGGAAAGTAAAGAAATAACTGAGTTAAGGACCTAAATGATGTATAATCAAATAACATTTCCTTTTTTTGCATGTCATTTGCAAACTAATGGGCACATTTATTCTCCTTGGCAGTCTCGGATGTTGGCAAAATTGGTGCAAAGAAGCACTCTTGGCAGACTGAGTGTTAACAGGGGTGCTATTCAACCTGGCTGTCAATAGTGTTTCTAAAGGGAAACTCTCTATCTATTTTTAGAAGTCTTTTTAAAGATCTTTGAGAGTACAACATCATGTGAAAAATGTCCTATAAAGGCTACATTAGCCGCTACTAGCACAACACACCCGAATCTCCTCTCCGACTGTTGATTGTTGAGTTGCATTGTTGGTAATGTAGGTGCCTGGTTTTGAGAAGGAAGAATAAATAAATAAGTAAGAATATCTCTAAATAACAATATAGGTATATGGACAATATATCAACTGTACCAACGTTCACCCGTTTTGAGCGTAAAAGACATTTTGTGGGGAGGTGGGGGTTCCAGTAAATTTGCAGTTAATTCAAAACAAGGTTGCCAAATAAGAAAAAAAACAATCTCATGATGTAAATTTATTTCATTACGTGCGGTCCAGGTCGGGCAGTATTGTGAAATACATGGCAGAAACTTTCATCATGAGAGCAACCATCTGGTCTTTGTTTAACAGTTCTGTCGACTAACTCTCTTATTCTGGGTTTAAGTTTCAATGTCTAGTAAACTGGTGTGTGTGTGTGTGTGTGTGTGTGTGTGCGCGCGCTACAGAGGGCAGTAAGCGGTTTCAGCTGTGGCCCGAGAGAAAGGATGTATTGTTTGAGGACATTTGAGCATCTGCTTTGTTGCCGATAAGGGGTTTGAAGTTAACAGCCACTGCTGATCAAAGGGCAGCGATATTGTACATGTGTCAATCTTTCCTTCACTGTTTCTTTTCCTTTTTGTTTTGTATATTGTTCCCTCTCCTCTACTTCCTGTCTGTACTGCGCTTAACTGTCTCTCAAACAAAGAATATTCTTGTAACTTGTACATATGTTATCCCCCTCCGGAGTTGAGTCTGTATGTCGCTTGTTCATCTTACCTCCCAGCTAACCTACTTTCTCTTTGCATTTATTTAGCTTTATCTATCATCTCTTCATGTAATCCCACAGACAACTTAACTCTCATTTACACAAGAGACAAATCTTGTTTAGTGTGTGAACTGGAACAGCGGATGGTGTTGTGTGGTCATGTTCAATCACCTCATGAGAAGAAAGGACTTCAATACAGTTTCTCTGTATTTTTATCCTAATAATCTTGTGCTGCTTTTTTTGTTTTTCGCTTTTCCACTTTCCATTTCCTTTCTGTAGTTCCTCTCCATGTTTAAGCGTTTTAGTAAATCAGTCTCTATGTGTATTTTCTTTAGAAATAATACTTCCTCACTGGGTCACTTCTGCTTTAGTTCCCCATCTGCTTCTCGTATCTTCTTTCTTTATATCAAAGTTTTTGGTTTTTATTGCCCCACCAAGCCTACTTGGTTAGTCTGTCTGTCCCACACTTCAGTCCAGAGCACTGAAGTTTCCTTACAATTACTGCCCAGATCCCCATGAAAATTGTCACGGTTATTTTTCATCTCCTCCGTACCAGTGATGTTGGTGCCACCGTTGGATCAAATTACCCTGAAACGACATCACTAGTCCTGGTTTTGCCTTTCACACATTTTTCAAATCTTTAGATTTCCTGGGAAAGGATTTTTTCATTTTTCAGTGTCACCTGAGTTCAGATGCAGTTTATTGGCAAATAATAATAAAGGGCCTCCTGTGCCCTTTGCTTATCATGTCTAGCTTAACTTAGTTTAAAATGAGTTTGTACCACTTTATATGTGGATGTGAAGCAGCTGCATTGACATAACCTGTATGCTCAACGTAGTGAAGGCAAAAGGGACGATACCCAGAAAATCAAAGAGGACTAAACACCTTTTTATCTGTAGATCAATAAACATGTTATTTTGTCTGTTTTGGAAGGAAATACAAAAGCTTTGCTAAAGTAAACGTTTTTTTTTTTCAGTTAAACTCCACTTGCTCCTATGCTGAACTGTACAAACATACAGAATGTGATGTAGGGATAACTGTTTCCCCATCTTAGTTTGTTTTTCCTCCAGAGAGCCGAGGAAGTTCAGAGAAGCAGAAAAAAACACTCTGAGCATATTTAGGCAAAAACCATTAGGTTAACAAACACAGACTTGATGGGCATCTGTTTTCTTTGCAATTCATTCTAAAACTCAAGTAACAACGGGATGTTTGAAGTTCTGATTCCATCATTTTCTTTCCAAGACTTTTCAAATGGAGAGAAATGAACACATGTGAGACATGTGAGGAGATGAGGGGACAAAAGGACAATGACTCATGACAATAAAGCTGCAAAGCAACACATGGAACATAAACCGTAATGATGATTTATACCAATTCAATGTTTCTGTTTCTTTTTGCCTCTCAGCACGTCTCTACCAATGCATTAATTGCTTTCTTCTTTCCTCACCTCTTCATCTTTCTTGCTGCTTGTTCTCTTGTCCTTGTCCTTGCAGACAGCCTCATGCCTGGACAAACAGGAAACACTTAGTGTTATCAGCGGACACTTTGTGTGTTTTAAAGACTGTCGGGCTAAAGACAGAGAGACAACACACACTACCGTCCGCACCCTGATCCCACTGTAAACACACTTATCACAGCGCCAACAAACAGAAAGAGAGGGAGAACCTGAAAGAGAGGAGGGCAGTCGGGGAAACAGAACTGAAAGCGAGGGAGGAAGTGAGATCCTTTTTCACTTCCTGGTGGTACACAGAACAACGGTGGTCTTACTGGTGCATAATCACAGGATTAGTGACCCATGACTTATTGCTGGTGCAAACCAATGTGGGCTAAACCCATGCTGTCCAGTGCGAGGCAATGTAGGCTAAGCCAACAGTACAAGCAGATCATGTCCAAACAAAGTAATTCAGAGTGAATGTGTTGAAGACTGGTTTAGATGTTTTTGAACGTGTGGTGTTGTACAGTATTTGACACTCTTTGCTGTGTTGTGTCCAGATTTAACATCATGAGGGGTAGGACTGCAACTAACCATTGTTTTCACGAAAGTGGCTAAAATCAATATTTTATAATAACACTGTATGTGCTCCTAGTGATGAACTTACAGAGAATTATCATCTGCATCTGACCCGCTCTCTGCTTTATAGTGAGTCTCAGCTCATTAGCTGTTCCCACAGTACACGACCTGCTGAGTAGCAGACCGACGCAGTTAGATAGTGGCCAGTAAACACAGTGGAGCATTTAGCAGTGAAGGAGACAGATATTTCCCTCAGGAGTTAGTGGAGACCAAAAACGGAGTTGAAAGAGAGTGAATATTGGACTAACATCTGGTGATCAGAAACACGACTCTAGATGAATGTTGCTAACAATCCAAAACCCTCAGATATTCAACCAACAATCAAAGACAAAGAAAGGCAGCATAGTCTCACAACGGAGAAGCTGTAAGTAGTGTTTGACTTTTTTCTTTTGCTTGAAATATTAATGAATAATAGTTAAAATTGTTGCAGCAAACTTAAGGACATAAAGATTCTCTAAAACAGGCAAGTATTTCTGCATTAAGCAGCTTTTCGGTTAAGAAAACCCTTGAATACACATTGTTCAGTCACTTTTCGTTGGAGCCGAGGCCCGTGCTGATTTTGCACCCTCTCTGCCAGCACATGATTATTTCGTCAGCCTCCCTGCGATGACACTACTTGTGTATGGGACCGAACTGGAGCAGTGCATTCCGCTCCACTTAAACCTGTCCATTACGATGTCCTGCAGTCTAATGCTATCGATGTCATGCTGCTCTGTCGTGGCAGCCCTTCACTTTTTTGTTCAGGCTTTTAAAATCACAGAAGCCATTAGGCAAGGATCATGTGATGCAGTACATCAGTGTTCCCCCTGTCATTCTCTCTATTAGTGCTGGTTGGTAGGGGGTCAAAGACCATTCCAGTTGTTCCTCACACATGCAGTTCTTGTTAATGAAACCACGATGGGAGCATTCACTGCAAATATCAGCTGTATACTTGTCAGCTTTTGGATAGAGGTGTTTCTTTTACAGTAATATAGTGATTAAGAATCAAAATAAGAGCGACCCACAAACCATTTACAGCTGAATTACAGACTGAATATTTTAAGTCGATCACAGAAAATGTATTTGAGCAGCGGTATGCTTCAGGGTACAAAGAGGAAGCCCTGCTCAATATGAAACAACTGAACTTAATCATGAACACAGGAGAACGTGCACTTCTGAGACACAGATGTGTGAAACATTTAAAGTAAACAATGTTGTAGACGGTGGAGGTTCAGATTAGGTTTTTGTGAAGACCGTTTCTGTGTGAGATTATGCTTGAAGCTTTCTAATAGCTGAGAAACGTTTGCCTATAAGGTAGTCGTTGGAAGACAAAGGGTAGTGGGCTGCAGTTTCTTGATTCAAAGCAACTGACAACCAAGCACAGCATGAGCAAATCGTTACTGAGGCGAATATACAGAGAACTGGCTGTCTAGTGTTACTGGCAGTGTTTTTAATGACAGCAGAAAGCCCTGAACCAAGAGAATATACACTACAGACCCCGGGACCTAAGTTCATAAAAACGCTGCATTAGCCAATACCTTTTTTTTCTGCTTTTCTGTCTCTGTGAATCACACTCTAACTTACTAATTGCCATGTTACTCCTCTCACTGCCCTCTTAGGTTGGATAGGTTTGTGTGGTTGACCATCTTTCATGGCAACTCTCCCCTGTCCCCTCTGGGTTTTTCTGTAAATTAGGGGTTGTTGCATTTTAAGGATAAACGCTGGTAGTAGTTTCATGCCGTGCTGCATTTAAAAGCCTGCGTCTTTGCTCTGAGAGACATTTTCCCATGCAGCATACTTCTGTGTTTAAAATGAATACACTTCCACTTAGGCATTGCACAAGTATTTAGACTTTTCAATAGCATTCTTTATGTGTGACATGCCACTCTGGTTAAGCAACTCTGAAAAATAATTTCATACTCGGATTTAAATATTTGCTACTTGAGTGGAAAACGTCTTGATGTCAAATACCATAGGGGGGGAAGTACTAATTCTTGTGTTTAGAAAATGTCCCAGAGATCAGCATGATCAGTTCTTCCTACAGACCGCACAATACAGCCTGGAATAGGTAGGAGTGGGTTTGTTTTGCTGCTGTTTCCGGATCATGAAGGTACTCAATTACAGCAGCAGGTTCCGCCCTTCCTCATGTCCACACAACATGATAAGAAGATAACTACTTTGTAACTTGTTGAATTATATTAACAAACAATTCTCCAAGTTCCTTTTACATTTTCTTGGAGGATTTTGTTAAAACTCGGACAGCAGAAAAAGGAGTACATTCATATGTAGATGCATATTTCTTTCCGTTTTCTTCAGTTATGCCTCAGTTTTGTATTTGCATCTTTCTCCATCTCTAAAGTATACCTATTTTTGTAGTATTTGCTTGCTTCAGTGCCACATGACTGGCTGTATGAAAATCATGAGACTTTTTAAACCAGCATGCTGGGAGGAAATTCAGCTCACCTCTGTGAAAACGAGGAATCCTAAACACTACACCATGTGGGATATGTCCTCTTTATAGCTTTAGTTATCTCCCGCTGTGTCATGTTCCACTTCACATCAATCATAGCTACAGAAAGAGACATGTTCTCTGACTTCTCTGTTACACTTTGACTTACACCCATAGTACCTTTTATTACAGGATTTGCTCCGCAACACAAGGTTTTCCCATTAATAATACTTTAGCAGAGGCGGAGAGACATGCCTGTATGCACATTTTTTGTGTTCATTTTATTTAAGAATAAAAGTACAGTGTCTGAAAAGTGCGCTGTGTTTCCTTGTAAACAAATATTTAGTGTTTCTCACCAAAACGTTTGTGTATCCTTGAACCTTAACAAACGTGTTAAATGCATATTTTTCCTCCATACAACTTTTGCAAAGCCAATTTTTTTTTTATTTTTTATATTTATATGTTTGCGTGCTGGCTTCTTCTTTGTTGGCGCATTGCTACGCTTAGACATCATTGCCAGCCATCAACTGTCAATCAGTTGATTAGCGTGAAACCGGCTGCATGAGTGTGTAGCACATTGCCTGCTGCACATGTGCATGCCTCCTTTGTGCGTGTGCATGATACAAACAAAACTGAGACTCACTAGGGAACACATTGTTCCACAGCGCTGCTTGTGGTCAAAAACTCCACAGGGTGTAGGCCTACTTCCCAACGAAACATAAGCAAATAGACAAAACCCCAGCAAATGCTGGAAGCCAACAGTTTCTGGGGTATACTGTCGAGCATGCTAGTAAAAAGTGAAGGGCTACTGCTCGGTGTATTTCCAGTATCTTCAATAAAACAGGAATTATGCAATCAGACTGTTAAAATTCACACATTAACTCAAATCTCCCAGTGTGTTGCTGACATTCTTACCACTGTTGCATGTGCTCCACAGCAACGTTTTCCCTGATCTTGCATTTATTTTGTAGTAACTCTAAACTGGTATTGGATATTTTTGGAAATACTTGGTGAAGTATGCTCATCACAGACACGGAGAGGCACCTGGCCGATTCATATATCTTTTTCACATGTCTGCGTCGGTGCTCTGGGTGTTTTTTTTTATATCCAATCTGTTATTTCCAGTCTGTCGGAGAACTTCCTCGTCTTACACCACCTCCTAAATAGTATCGCCTCCCGCTTTAGTGCTTTGAAGCGTTGGATCACAAAGAGTGTGTGTAGGTTTACAACAATCTTCCAGTGCTCCTTGCCAAAAAACCAAGAATATTTCTCTGCTCTGTCAACATTTTTTATAAAATTTTTAGTTTAAAAAACACCGCAACAATTTAGTATTTTTAATTGACACACTGGTCCACAGTAAGGCATCTGTGGCTCAGGCTGCAGAGCTCAGTGGTCATCCTAGCTGTTTCAATGACAGAAGGGATTTTCATAGCCCAGCAATTTTCCACCAGCTGTGCAAAATGTATTGCAGTGATTGCATTTGGGTGTTTGCCACAGAGGCTATTTACACCATGTATCGCTATGTCGGCGTATTGCTCTCTCTGAAAATAGAGTACAGTTTGCCGAAGTTTGAAGTATTTCTGGAGTCAGAGAGTTCACCGCTCTTCTCACGGTTGGGTCAGTAGGCTATCGGGTCAAATCTAATACTGTGCTGCATCCTAATATGCACAGATGGTTGCCGGGAGAGCTGACTGATGAACTTGTGCTGCCAAAATGTTTGGGGGATGCACAGGTTTTGTTCTGCCCCCTTACTCCGTTATCAAGTTAAGGAAATAAATTTACAACATGCTCTTTTAACAACCATTTCTTTAAACACATTTTCCTTCAAATGAGTAGCTACTTCTTTCCTAATTTGATATTCCTGATTGTGGTTTAATATAATTTGCGTCCACTGTCCTTTTTACATGGTTATTGTAAATGTGTTTTAATAATGTAATTTTGTTTTTTCTCTCAGAGGTAAATGTTGTGGACAGCTCTCAACGCTTACTGCAGAGTAAAATGTCTTAATGTATCTGTTAATGTCTGGCGGTGATCATTGTTGGGAAGGTATACATTATTATTAGTTATAAATTAAATGACTATTACATTCTTTCTTAGAATTAAAACCATGGATACATACATAACACCAATGTCTCGATGATGATGATGTTTTTTTTTTTTTGTCTTTCTCTCCCTTTTTTACAAATCGTCCCTTTTAGGTCAATGAGTGGAACAAAAACGACGAGCGCCTGCTTGCTGCGGTGGAGCATGGCGAGGTGGAGAAGGTGGCATCACTTCTTGCCAAGAAAGGTGCCAGCGCTGTGAAACTGGACGGCGAGGGCAAATCAGCGTAAGCATTCTTACTATTATCTACAAAAGAACAAAGGAAAATGTGGTACAGATGATGCAATCAAGGAAATGAACTTTGTTAGCACAGAGACAATAGTCCGCTGTGGCTTTTGTAGGACGCGGACTGTACGAGCATGAGGAAAGCAGCTTCAATCAAAAATGAAAGGCAATTTGATTCAGATCTGCTACACAAACATCAGTGTGGAATGAAATGTCCAGTCTCTCCAGCTTACAGCCTGGTTTAGTAATATCTGACAATAAGTGCAGGTTTTCAGGTGCAATCTGGGACTTAGCTCACGCTTTAATAACAAATGTGTGATAAGAAATAGTGTGATTGTGGTCAAATAAAAAAGGGGCGTATTCAATTTTAGGCAAACACTACCAGTCTTGGTGATTTCTGTGTTTTCCTTTTTAAGTTTTAGGATTGCATATGCCTCCAGCCGATGCTGAAAATCTCAAGTCTTGGGCTTATGTAACTACTTTTCCGTTTCACAGCACTATGTTAAAAATGAATGGCCAATCTAAAAATGCAGTGGTTTTTCTTAGTTCCTGAAAGGTTGACATTTTCAAACATTAATTCAGCCTCTCCGGACATTCAGTGTTTTGCGAGCCAGTTCATTTCTGCCGAAGCCGTGAGGCTCGTTGCCTCACCAGTCGAGATTGTTGATAACCACATTGGCTCAGCGTTAATATTTTACCTCTTTTCTTTTTCTGAAACAAAACACCCGCTGGCCTCAATGTGTTGAGTTACTCATGCGGTGCCAGGAACACCAAAACACAAGAACAAATGCAAGGAGAAACGAATGTGCAGATTCTTACATGCTGAAACACACAGGTTTTATTTTTGTCCCATCAGTAGTTCACATCCTTGACCTTTTCTCTGTTTGTGTGTGTGTGTGTGTGTGTGTGTGTGTGTGTGTGTGTGTGTGTGTGTGTGTGTGTGTGTGACTAGAACGCAGAAACACACATACAGATGCATCCTCACAGCCTTTGCAAATCACGATGAATGCGGTAGTTTGGGATCTCAGCGCTCTGATCTTTTCAGGACGCACAAAGGAGGAGTCTACAGTATCTCTATAGTGATAACACCTGATAGAAAGGCATGTGGGTGTAGTTGTGTGAGAGTGTGTGAGTGTGTATCAAGTACACACAAACGCCAAAAGGAAAGCTGGGCATGTGTAGTGTTTTTTTCATTCTGCTCGCTGAGCTGGAAAGGGCTTGTATTGATTGCCTACTGCACACAAAAGCACAAACGGACAATAAGGTGTAAGAATTAAGAGTTGTGGTTTTACAGTCTGCTGTATGAGCATGTAGATGCCACCATTTTGCAAGGGAGCAGTTTTCAAGTTAAAGTTCCCACGTCATGAGATATTTAATGTTACTCTGAAGCTTGCAAATATGTAAAATGGCTGTCGTATATAAAAAAATCTCTGCTGTCATAAATGTTATGACTGGTAGTTACTGCGATTCCAAGTTGTTCTCTGCTTGGGGTTTGTCTCCAGTCTTCATGCGGCAGCTGGACGAGGACAGACAGACTGCCTATCTGTCATCCTGGCCCATGGAGCTGACCTGTCAATCACTGATGCTGCAGGTATGTACTGTAGTTTTATTCAGTATTGATAGAACATATGGGGGGATTGATTAGAATCTGGATTTCTGGACAAATGCAATCATTTTTTTCAACAAATCCTGTAAATAGAAAAGTTGTGTCCACATACTTTTTAGCGCCACTTCTAAGATTCTTTCCTGAGGTCGTCTTCTTTTTAATTGTATCCAATTTGTCACAAAAGTCTTTGGCCTAATGAAGTTCTTAACTTTGGTCTTTCTTGATTTCTGGTCAGGTTTCAATCCGTTACACCTGGCAGCCAAAAACAATCACACCGAGTGCTGCAAAAAGCTCATTCAGGTAAGGTGAAGGAGGCTTAAAATTGCAATGTCATAATGAGTGCCCTGAAAATAATGCGACAATTTGCTGCCATCTATCAAGCCATTATATTTTACACACAAAATGCTTCCACCGTGATAAGATACTACGTGTTTTTTTATTTATTTAATATATTTACCACTTCCAATAAATAATGCTATTTTTCCTAAAACCTGTAGCGGGTCAACAATGGAGAAAGAAGAACAAAAACAAATACAATATGAAATGCAGCCACGTGATATTTTGAGTGTTGGGAATTAGCTGGACAGATTTCATGTTTTAGAAAGTCATTCAGGGAAACTGTATGGATTTAATAATCAAACTTTTCTTTCACAGTCATTCATACGTCATGTGCATTTACACGTCTAATAATATCTTTCTGTTTGCCCTCCAGAGTAAATGCCCCATCGATGCTGTAGACGGTTCAGGAAAGGCTGCTCTGCATCACGCTGGTAAGTGTCTCAGTGCCCCAAGGGTTAATCAAACCAAAGTGCTTTTATTGAAGATTAGTCTGCTTAGACAAGGACGTGGGAAAATGTCTTGTGAGATTAAGTTAAAGCTCTTGATTTTAGTCGGATGAAATTTGCTGCCATATTTGGAATTAGGTGATTAAATGTGATTCCAGCCCAGTTAGTTTCAATCAAAATTTCCCATAATACTCTTGCAGGTTTTTATTCAAACACTGTGTTAGTGATGGGAAGATTCTCACAGACCTCATCATTTCTTCATGAAGCTGCAACTTTCTGTCTCTAAAAACAAACACTTGGAGAGTATGACAGATTGTTGACAACTGTTAAAATCAATAATTGGATTGGTTTGTCAATGTTGCACTTTTAGATGGCTTACGAGTGTCATGTGTTGCAACATAAACCAATCACATTTGTTCTTTTGGAAATTAGAGAGGGGAGCCGATGAGATACATTTCTCCCTAAACTAAATCCTAGACCTAACTAATCTAGACCACACTGCTATCTCTGAACACCTTTGTCCTTTTTTTTGTGATCAACCTTTTTATTTAATTTGTCACATAAACATCGTTGCACACGAGGTACCATAGACAAGGATTCCTGCACATACAAACAGTAATTAACACAAACTATATACAGTACTTATCACCCTTGCCTTGCAAAATAAATAAATAACATTAAAAGATATATAAAAATGTAAATTTAAAAGAAAGTGCTTCTTCATTTCTGACTTTTTTTTATTTGATCTTCAGCTGCCAGTGGGAACATCCAGACCGTCCAACTGCTGTGTGAACTCAAAAGTCCCATCAACCTGAAAGATGCCGTATGTACTTGGATTATTACTTCCACTTTCTTTCTTTCTCAGAATTTGTTTTCCTGGCAGGGTAGTAAGGGGCCACATAAATGCTCCATTCAGTGTCATTCATATCATTTTCTTCTGTGTAATTTCCAGAGAGGAATTTGCTCTCGGAAGATTGATCACTGTTTGGATTTTCGTAAATATTTACCTGTCTTATTGGTCCTGTGTTTGCAATAGGATGCTTTTTTATTTTCTGTCCCAACATTTCATCTCCCCAGCTGTAGTTTGTTCTGCGTCCCTTTATGTGCTTATTAATGTGTGTCAAGAGAGCAGAGGTAAAACAATATTGTTTTGAATTGGCTTCAGCTGTCTCTCACAGCTGTTCATCTATAATATGAAGGATCCTCGTTTGTCCTTCTCCGTTTAATGATTGATTAATGTACATTGTGTGTGCATGTATGGATGTGTGTGAGGTAAGGGGTCAGTTTACTGTGGGAACTCTGCTCTCAAGCCGCAGACATGTGGTCTCCATTGCAGTGACGCTCCATGCCTGTGGTTTTTACCCAACTGTTGTGTAATATTTTGTGTGTGTGTGTGTGTGTGTGTGTGTGTGTGTGTGTGTGTGTGTGTAATAGAAAAAGAGGGAAAAGAAATGGAGAACAGAATGTGTTGCCCATTTATTTCCCTTTTTATTATCATGCCACAGCTGGCCTGTTGGACATAAACACGCACAGAGTGGTCTCTTAGCCGACTAAAAGGCGTTATGTTTATTTCTCAAGATCCCCATGTATTTCCTCAAGTTGTATGTTGTGACTTTTAAACATTTTTCATGCTCTCACTTTATACCCCTGGCTGCAACGGTTTTAAAGTGTAGTGTTTATGAAATCCTGTTACAATTAGAGCACTTTAAATATTACTTGTTAAGCAAAATGCTGCATTGCGTGTACCATTAGGAAACCCTAACCTGCATGATCAACTGACGCATTCCACTCAAAATGTGTCATCAAAGCGTACATTCATGTGTGCTTACGCAAACCACGTTTTGTAAGACGGTGCTTTAGAGCGGTTTTCCGATGACAGGAAGATAAAATGTGGTCATTTACTTCTCCAGCCATCAACATCTGTGAGATGTGAGCGGCTCTGTTTGCTGTTAGAGGACATAAAGACTGAGGGACCACAAAGTCGTCTGGAACATATTGCTGTTTGTGTTCTGAGCAGAACATGCCAGCTAGCTTCAGGCATACGTCATGGCTGTAACGAACGCCTTTACCTGATCTATATTTGATTTAAATAAACAAGCAAGATATGGAAAGAAACGGAGGAACATCTGCCCGGTCTCTCATATGTCGGACATAGAATGTTTATAGAAAATCAAGTAAATGTAAACTTAAATTCTGTTCTGAGACAGTGGTACGATGTAGTGTAAATGCTTCCTCATGTTTTCAGTTGGAAAGAAATATATTTCTCTGTTACTTTTAAAGAAAGTCGGCCTTGACACAATTCACAGATGTGGCCTGGTAATTGTTTGGCATCGATGCGTTAGGTTTGAGTGGGTCAAAGAATCTTGGAAGACTACAAAATAATTTTTTGCTCCAGCAGAATGTAGTCATCACAATACTTGATGTTTGAGGCTGATACTGATATCGATATTTAGGAGTTTACAAAATCCCATAAAGATATGTCTACCAATAGTAATGTCTGTTAAATGTATACAATAAACACAACATAAGCATGTTCATATCTGCAATAAGCTAATATTGGCCGATTTTATTGGCCTGGACAATATCCGTGTAGCTCTACTAAAGAGTGTTGAATGTATATGACCGAATTGAAGAAGTCCGAATATGAAACCATCTATGAATTCACATGATATACCTTCATCACATTTTAGTGTACAGTGAAAGCACTAATCAAAATGTTAGCGATCATGTTAGCTCAGCAGTTCATGTCATGTAGCTCAGACAGAACATCGTAATAAAAGTAAAGCTCAGTGGGAGTTGCTTTCATTGTTTGTTAATAACAGTTTGCAGTGTTCTGTAGTCAGATTGTGAATCATAGCCTTCAGACTTCTACAAGACAAAATGACAGTCTGCATGTATATTATAGGTTTTATGTGGACATCCACATACCAGGAAGTAGTTTGGTGAGTGATTCATTACTTTCCCCCAGTACTGAAACACAAGTTTATTCGGATAGAACTTTTAGCAATGATTCCCAACCTAGGAGTGAGGACCTTGTACAGCTTTGCGACACAGGATAGGAAATTATACGCAAAACTATAAATATTTTTCCCCAATCTTTCGTTTTCTATGGATAGTATTATCGCTTCAGGCCTCTGTAATTATTGAAATGAATCTGATCACTTTTTGTTTCAACAGTTCACAGCTCACGGACATGAGCAACATGAGGAGGGGTCACAAATAGACATTGCTTCTATTTGCAGGGTTGCATGCTAAAAAGGTTGGGTTCATAGTATCCCGTCCGTCACATGTTGTACTTGTGAAATATTAATTCACAAGGCTGTTAAAACACAGACATGTGCTAGTGTATGTGCAGTATCTGTGTCCACATCAAGTGGCATTCACCACAGAGAGTTGTGTTTATTATGAAGGCGTGTATTAAGCTTTAAACAGGGGCATGTCTGTGTGCCTTTTTCTTTGATTGACAGGCCTCTCAAATTATCACATTTAGCCACGGTTGCAGCTCTACGTCAGCTCCACCAAGTCTTTACCTTGTTGCCCATATTTGGTATCCTGGCTTTAAACTGACAAGATGGCAACAAGTTGTAAACATAACTCAAGTGTAGACAAACATTTACACACCTGTGTTCTCACATTCATCCACACAGACCCTGAATCTATTACCCTGCGGTGAAAAACATATTTCTGTCTTTTTTTTCGATTCCAAAAAAGAAACCGTTCAGCAGAAACACAGACTGAGCAGAGCAGACACGGGGCTGTTAAAGTCTTTAGCAGAGCTCAGAGGAACCCACAACATAGTTTTGTTCTCTGTGGTGTGTCGAAGCAGCAGCCTTGTAATATAAAACACAAAGCTAGGCTGACACACTTTACCGTTTCTTCACAGTCTTCTGCTTTTTTCCAGTTGGACATGACTTCGGATTTTTTTTCCCCTTCGTTTAATATATATGAACTGTGGGAATTTATATTGATACAGTTAAACATTGAGTTCTAATGTCATCTCAGTGGAGATGATGTGGCAGCAGCTCCTTCCAGGCTGTACTCTGCCCTCCACAAGCCCAGCCAATCAAATGTTTTGGTTAGATTTAGGTCATAGATGGTTAGGTTAAATGTCATGCTTGGGGTTTAGGATCAGTCAATCCTGGTGACAAATATGGGATTGCGTTGCATAAAATACTGCCTCAGTTTCCCAACACAAGGTAATAAACTCTGCTGAGTCAGCCCCTTCAGTTAGAACTGTAAATATATCATTTTCGGGATTTTCCCAAAAAATCTACGCCTTCTCCAGAAACTGGAACAACTTTGGCTTTGTTTATCTGCTGGGAAATTCATTTAGGAAACATCCACTCCCTTTTTCACATGGATCTGAGATTTATCTCACCCCACAGACACTTGCCATACTTCATGTCCAGGCCCACGAACTGATGTCACAAGAGATAAATTATGTAGGTGTGTGTGTGTGCGTGCGTGTGTGCGTGCGTGCGTGTGTGTGTGTGTGTGTGTGTGTGTGTGTGTGTGTGTGTGTGTGAGTGAGTGTGTTATGGTGGATTGTGGTCCCTCCACAGGATGATTTCAGTCTTATCTAATGTGTATACTGTCTGTTTGTTCCAAAGGACGGACTCACCCCTTTGCTGTTGTCAGCCAAACACTCTCATGCTGAGGTGTGCAGCGCTTTGCTGGACTGCGGTGCTGAAATCAACACTTCTGACAACAGTGGCAGGTACAAAGTCAAGACACACGGAAAATTCAGAAATGATGTGCGACAGTAGTGATGACTAATTAAAGTTGATAAATTTGACATTCAGAGCATTAATATAGCAGCAAAAGGCTACTTGCAATGTAAAGATACGGTGGAGTAATGTCTACCTAATCAGAGAATTAAGTCACTCTTCCTTTGTGTGTGTTGTAATCAGAGCTTCTGTGCATTGTTATAGTAGCCGGTCCAGCCACTCGTGCATTTTGAGCCCCAGCGTGTGTGAACCACTGACTAGCTAATTGCAGCTGCTCTGCACTGAGCTTATACGGTGGTTACCGCTGATAACCACCGTATCCACGCCATTGTCCCGGAAGCATATCACCCACCCTCGGGTTCTTCCTCTGGTTTACTCTGTCAGCACTGTTTTCTTTGTTTGTGCTGTTCGCACCGTTAGCTGCTAGCCGCTGGCTCAGCTTAAAATTGAGAGCCGTGTGGAAGCAATCCCTCAATCATAGATATGCTCTGAATTTTGAATTTAGCACTTTAAAGACACGTTTTGGATGTATTCTGTGTTGCAGGACAGCCTTGATGCTGGCTAGCGAGTCAAACGCCGTTTCTGTTGTTGAAGTCTTGGTTCAGCGAGGAGCAGATCTGTCGGCTGTAGATTCACAAGGCCATGACGTCGAACACTACACCAAGCTGCTGGGCAACTCTGAGGTCAAAACCGCCCTCAATGCTGCCGTAAACAGACAACCGGCCTCTGGTAAGAGGGTGGAGGCAGCAGAAGCAAATATTGATGTGTATTTATATTATTGTGACAATCTTTTGCCTTATACACACACACACACTTTTGGAGTTATTGTATTCAGGTTGAGGAAAAGAACACCAGGCAACAGCCTCAACATGTGGTTATGAAACAGTAAATGAAGTTGTCTGGTGAAATCGGGGAGGGACTTCTCTTATTAGGTAGACATTTAATGGTTGAACTTGTGAGGACCACAAAATGTATCAGGTCTGGGTGGTAGAGATTTGTGCTGCTCTGGTTTCAAAGTCAACACTGCCATCTGGAGGAGATCTCTCAGTAATGTTTTTCTTTTTTTTTTTGTATATGTTTGGTGTAAGCTTCTCTCTATGAAAGCAATGTCACACGTAGTAGAAAATGTATCCAAAGAAAAAGCTATAATTACCACTTCTATTTGATTCTGCTTTTTTTTTTTTTTTTTAATGTTCTTGTCATTTTTTTAACAGATACAAAGTCTCCTAGAAGTCCTCAGGTAACACACACTTTATTAAAAATACTTTTCTTTAGAGCTTCTCACAAACAGGCAATCGCAGTTACTAAAACATCTGAATTTAAAACATCCATAAACTAGCAATAGTCTAAATTAGGTTTTAGTACTATTATGTGATTCATAATGAAAAAGAGCTGAAGCCAAATTGTATCTAATTTCTGTTGTGTAGCTACAACTCATAGATTGTAGTTTAGTATCAGCTTTTCTTATGTGTCGATATTACTTATTTCTCAGCTTGTAGAAAATCCCTTACTTGCTATTTCGGGAAAACAAAACTGAAGTTTTACTGTAGCTCTCGTCGATTGACCCTCCTCTTACTAACCAGCACTGAATCCCTCCTTTTTCTCTTTCCTTTGCCTTTCTTCTCTTTTCTCTTTGCTGGCTCCTCAGCATGATCAAGTAGCTAAACTAAGTGATGAACGGATCACAACTCCCAAAAAACGAAAAGCACCTCCACCTCCTATTAGCCCACTGCAGGTAAAAGCATGTCTCTCTTTGTATCTGTCTGCTTGTATCAGTATGCCACTCTTTATATTAATGCATGTCTGCAGTATATTCACAGAATGAGTAGTCAGAGCTGTATGTGTCTGGTCTGTAGACCCATCACAATTATTAGCTCACTGGCTTATTGTACGATATTGCAGGTTGTTTTTGCATGAATGTTGTTTTTTCAAAAGAATGTCACCGAGATTTTAGCAAACATGATGCCAGAATATTCTGCAGGGTTTTTCCCTTCTATTATAAGATTTGGGCATTACGCAGACATTGCACATTTTTTGTGGACAGAGCCCGGTAGTCCAAGTTATTTATGGTTTGGTTGTGTGGTTTTATTTTTTATGTTTTATTTATTTAGGACATTTTTAAATCTGTACATGCATTATTATGCTATATAATTATTATATTAGTAGCATAAAATTATCTTAAAATTACAAAAATATATTTTACTGCAATTATTTCTGGGACAATATATCCAAAAAAAGAGTTAGTGACCAGCCTACTCGTCTATCATAGTATCTGTTATGTTACTGTTCTCTCTGTCAGTCAGTCTCTCATTAGTTTATGGTTTGCCAAAGGATAACACAGTTTTTATAACATGTATGATGTTCATTTAATTGATGTACTAATCTGCCTTTTGTTTTCAAAAGTTTAGGATTTAAAACTGTTCTTCATACAAACATCCAGGGCACCTCATTGTTTTAATGGGACACTGACATTTGAATCGTATTCCTTGGGTTTCTGGACTAACAGATTACAAACACGTTGCAATCATTTGTTTTCCATGCTGCTCAAGAACAAATCTTGATTTTTGAATCAAACCAAATCATAACAAAATTTTACAAAAACTAATCAACCTCACTCATCTTCAGAGCTCTGGGCCCTCTTCTCCTTCAGTCCTCACCTCTGCTGGGACCCCTGGATCCGACAAAAGTGACACTCCAAAAAGATTCAACTACAAGGTAAAATTATGTATGTATGTATGAATATATATATATATGTATGAATATATATATATATGTATGAATATATATATATATATATATATATATATATATATCCTCAATAAGAATGCATGGCAGACTTTATTCCATAAGATGTTTCATCAACAACATGGTTTCTTTAGCTTAAGAGTCTTATAGAAATTATTTTATATAATTATTAAAATATTCTATAAGCCCCAAAGTTGCAGCAAATGCCATTGACCGTGTATCAGTAGTAATGCAGTAGGAATAAGGAGACTCGCAGTATCCATAGAAAGAATACAGCATATTATCTAGTAACTTAAATATATACAGTATATTAAAAAGGCTTGAATACAAGATAAGGTATGATACAGTTGTAAGTTGGTTGAATCTCAATATAGTTAGACAAAATAATCTGACAAATGAATAGGTTAACCCTAACAATATAATTTATATAAAAATATATACATTTTAGGTAAATAAAAATAGGTTTGTGCAATAAGTCCTCAGGTGTAAATGTTGATTGAAAACATGCAAAGATGACAAATATGCAACATTCTTAAATATCAACTCCAGAGGGTGACATTTTGTTGATGATTGTCTTGTGATTTATATTACAGTTGAAGCTCATGTGCCAATTAGCTAAATACTTGCCTTCAACCTTCATCCCCTTTTCCCTCCTTCTCTCACCTTCTACTCTCTTTCCTTGACCATCTTTTTCCTTTGGTCTCCTCCCACTCCTCTTTCCCGCCACTCCTCCTTTTTCCTCATTTCAAAAGGACGATGAGGTTAAAGGAACGACAATGAGAGAGGAGGTCGAAAAGCTCCATGAGGAGAGAAACATGTTGCTGGAGACAATCGAAGACTTGAAGCATTCCGTGGAGCAGAAGTTGACGGGTCCCGAACTGGAAACAAAGGTGACTATATTTATATTACAGATGAGCAGATTTAAAAAATGGATGTTGTGACTTGAACAGTCTACAAGTAAATGATGTCAGACTTTTAGTTTGAAAAGTAGAGCACATGCGTTGAATATAATTATTGGTGAATAAACCTTTCGTATCTTTTACCCGAACCAACTAAAATGTCTTTTTATTTTGATTAAGAGAATTGAAAAAACTTTTGGGCTAGATATAGATATTTTTCTTGGTGGCTATTTTGATACATTCTTAGCTTTTTGTCCACTAAAAGTCTTTCTGGTAGTTAAACCTTGAATCAACATTGCTTTTGTGAGTGTAATACTATACTCTGACAACAGACAGCTGTGTACTGCTGAACCTTTTCACTTTGGGCATTCTTGGAGGAGGTCTAACCTAATCTTTAGACGTGTCAAAACTCGTTTTTGTTTTTCAGTAGGTAGCTAGTGGTCCTTAACGTTGCTTTTCCGTCTCTGTGTGCCTCTACATGTGAATGTATGTGTGTACGTGTTGACAGGTCGAGCACGGTTTTACAGCATCGGCAACTCTGGTTTGTGCTCTGAAAGCCAAGATTACTGCTCTAACTGTGGAGAATCAGCAACTTGCAGGCAAACTTAAGGTATGTAACTTCTTCAGTCACGCTCATGACTTGACCATAAACCAATGAATGAACACACTCGAGGTAAGGGCAGTACGCTGTATATAAGAACCTAAACTATAGCAAACCGTTCACACAATGCTTTTTACAATATAAAAAGTTCTGTTTTATCTGGAATATAACAAGGCAATGTAAAAAAATAAAAAATACAAGCAAAACAAACTAGGTACACATATTTTCAAGTCTCTCTCACTTAGAACAATACTCGCATGTTCATATGTACATTTACAGACTTATTGGTCATCCCTCATGTCCACACTGGCTTTGAAGAGATCTTCTTCTAATGCTATTCCAATGTAAGTGATGAGGGAGAAAATCAACAGTCCTCCTGGAGAAAAATAGAATTAAAGTTTAAAATATAAACTAAAGTTAATGAGGCTTCAGTAGTGTGAGTTAGCCACATTGATGGGGTACAAAACGTAAACATTATTTTCTTGATTAATCACCTATAAAATGTCAGAAAATAGTGGAAAAAGTTGAATATTTCCCACAACCCAAAGGGATCTATTCAGATGGCTTGTTTTATTCAACATGTTCTGTTTAATATCATATCCTTTTCTCATTTATATTTGAAATACAGGAAATTACTTTTTAATAGTCCTATTTTGATTATCGATTAATGATTCAAATCATTAATTTGAGCAGAAATGTCAAACTGAATGTGAGCATTTGCTGCTTTTCTTGGTCTTGGTTCCCCTCCATGTAATGACAGGCATACAACTGTAACTCATACTGCGCTTGATTTGTGAGATTTAAATGTTTTCAATCCCTCACCTCACAGAAACATCCGTCCGTCCAAGTAAGCGAAGACCTGAAGGACGACAGTCGTCCAAACAGCATGGCTTCCAACTCCTCCTTCCACTCCACCCAGGATGAGTTTGATCTACTGCCACAAGTGGAACGGGAAGACGGTTCAGGCGGTGTTTCTGTCAGACGAGAGGAAGAAGAGGGTGAAGGAGGGAGAGGAGGGAGCAAAGAGGAGATCAGACTGTTGAGACTGGCGCTAGAGAGCATTCAAGTGAAACTACTAGAAACCAGGAAGGAGAACCGCTCGCTTCATGCCCAGCTGAAACCTGAGCGAGGCAGAGAAGGAGAAGAGGATGAAAGCGTGACGGAGAAAGGAAGAGAGGAAGAGTTGATGGAGAGTCTCGCGGAGCTTCAGGCAAAGCTGACTGACGCTCAAGAGAGATACCACCAAGCTGTGGAGGAGGTGGAGGATTTGAGGGTGCAGATGGGAAGGGGAGGAGGTGAGCCAGTGGAGACACAGGAGGTCCAGAGACGTAGATCATCCACACTTGAACATGAAGTAAAACAGCTGAGGGGCCTGCTCGTCCAATCGGGATCTGAGCAGGAGGACGCAGCTCAACGCATCCGACAGCTGGAGGAAGCCCTGAGGAGGGTGGAGGAGGAAAGATGGAGCGCAAAGGAGAAGGAACAGAGGGCTGCTCAGATTGAGGAGCTGTACAAGGAGGCACAAGAGGAGATTAGGATGCTCCAGGTGAATATGGGCCTCTTTTTCTCTCTGAACTTCTGTCTGACTGAAAAGGGGAACTCCATCGATTTTGTACCTCAAAGTCTGTTTACGGATCTCGGGGAATACTACTGAAAAAGTAGCAATAAAGTTTTACAAAGTCCATACTGTCCATTGTGAGTGCACCACTAAATTGGTGGAGTACTCTTTGAATGTATAAAAAAGCCCAGATGATATTGCTTAAACATTGATTTATCTCTATTCATTATCTTTCAATTATTTATTGTATTCTACTTGCTGTGCATCACTTACTTTTTGAAATCAATAACATGTTTCCTTTTGTTATTTAGGAGGCTCTGAGGGGCACGGTGCCAGTTGAAGCAGCAGCCAAAGACTTTGAAGAACTGAAGGCCGAGCTAAATGAGGTCATCGCTGGGCTGCAGCGCCGCTTGCTGGAACTCTCGCACTCCTTCAGCGAAACCAAAAGTCAGCTAAGTGCTGCACAGAAACAGCTGGCTGAGAGCAGTGCAGCCTCATCTCCCTCCTCGGAACAACAGCAGCAGGTCCAGGTGCTGAACAGCAAGGTGGAGGAGCTGCACACGTTGCTCGCTGAGACGGGGAAGAAGCACTCGGCCGCTCAGGAGGAGATTTCACTGCTGAAGCAGGAAGCAGAAGCTCAGGCACAGAGCTCCGTGGCCCTCGCCGACCACACGCAGGTGATGTCATCGCTGGGAAACGCCATCAAAGAGTTGGAAAGCCAGTCGGAGACGCTGAAAGAGCAGCTACACCAGAAAATCTTGCAGGTGGAGGCTCTTCAGAACAGGTGAGGAAGAAAACTTACGTCACATGTTGATATATCTTTTTACGCTTATACTTGAGACTACAGCTTGAAGTGGAGGTGGGGCTTATGAAATGGTATATGAGCAATCAAAAAAGAAGTGGAGGGATGTAACTAAGTACATTTAGTTTTAACACTCT
This sequence comes from Anarrhichthys ocellatus, assembly GCF_004355925.1. NCBI lineage: Eukaryota > Metazoa > Chordata > Actinopteri > Perciformes > Anarhichadidae > Anarrhichthys > Anarrhichthys ocellatus. The sequence goes on from NW_022280046.1 coordinate 1,225,462, forward strand.
ACAATTTTGAGATACTTGAGTATTTGCATTTTATGCTACATTATACTTCTCCACTACATTTCAGAGGAAAATATTGTACTTTATACTCCATAACTAGTTCACAATCCAGTGTGTGGGGGCTAAAAGGTGATTTATATGAAGATTGTCTCTCCTACTGGAGTGATCAGGGTCACCATGACTTACTCGTGTCTGTTTCACAAAAGGCTGACAGCAGAGAAAGATGTTACCCCCGATGATTCTGTCTCCCGCGCTGAGCACGAGAACACTCAAGAGCAGCTTGAGGGCAAGGTGAACCACCTGACGCAGCTCCTCCAGGGGGCCCTCAGAAAGCAGGACGAGATGGCTCTGGAGGCTGCTGATGCATGGCAGAAGGTGAGAAGTAAAAAAATAAAAACGTGGATGGATTATTATCTTTCCATACTATGTATTTATTAAAACATACCTATCCACACTCGTACCCATCAGGCACGGGATAATCGTGCAGAGTGGGAGGCTCTGCAGGAGCTGGTGATGTCGAGGGAGAAGGAGAACCAGTCGCTGACCACCAGGCTGGCTGAGTCCCAGGATGCCGTGTGTCAGCTCAAACAGCTGGTGGAGAACCACGTTGCCTCAGAGAGAGAAAAAAACAAGAGGGTAGGTGCTGCTGCGGAGGTACCATCACTATTGCACCACTTGACATTTCAGTAGCGTCTGTCCAGCACTGTACTATAGAAACATGATTTAGAAATTGGTGAGTCGACCTAAACTTGGGACAGTCTTCTCAGGACCTTGTTTTTTCCCGTGACCACAAACATTCTACAAAGTTCATTGTTTCATTAACCGCATGCTTTATGTTTTTCCCTATCAGATAGATGACCTGTCGCGGGAGGTGGGGAAGCTGAAGGATGCCTTAAACAGCCTATCGCAGCTCTCCTACAGCTCCGGTTCTCCCTCCAAGAGACAGCAGCAAAACCAGCAGCTAAGCCAGCAGCTGGAGACGACGCAGCAACAGATCAAACAACTACAGTACCAGCTAGCTGTAAGATTTGGTCAACATATAGTTTCAATAGAACACACAGTAATCACCATTTTGAAAGAGCGCACTGTAACTTTGAATTCTGAAATGTACCGGTGACAAATGTGTGTATTTACCTGATGTTTTTCTTTGCAGGAGTCAAAGAAGCAGCACAATGATATAGTGTCAGTCTACAGGATGCACCTCCTCTATGCTGTCCAGGTATATCCATCCGTTAGTTTTTAACTCCAATTTTAAAAGGAATGGTTCACCTTTCTATAAGCTCATATGCAACACGTCATTTCCATCCTCTTGTATCACATTGGAGATAACCACATGGTTATGTAGAGTATAAATATATATTATTTCTCACTTACCAGTTGTGGTATCTAGCCATGGACATAGTTTTGAAATAAAACGTCTGCCTCCATCCCAATATGATGACTACACTCACAAGAGAGAGAAATTCATTTTATAACATTTTACAGCATATCTGATAGAAAGTAGTTCCACTGAAACCTTCGTAATTTGAGTTTTACTTATGGTGTATTTATTAGTTAGTTAACTGAACCGGTGCTGTGTGCTTTCAGGGTCAGATGGACGAGGATGTCCAGAAAGCCTTGAAACAGATCCTGATGATGTGCAAGATGCCAAGCCAAGCCAAGGAGGCCTGCTAAGACACGCTGGGCCTGGCTTCCCGAAAGCACGTTGTGGACGAAAGTGAAGTGAACTGCTGGACCGTCACCACATGTCCTCCCGTCCGAATGCACACGTTGCTTGTGCTGATTGCAAGACAGGCCAACACATGGTGCCTCTGGATAAACCTTGAGTATTTGTTACTGGGGAACAGGTTTACAACCATGTTCATTGCCTTCGCAAATGTCTTTTTTGACTGACTAATATCATCAATCTTATGATGGGGAAACCCCAGCCCAGCATAAAGACACTGTACATCAGCCAATTGACCATTCAAGTGAATGAGAGAACCAAGTGGTTCCAGCCAAACGTTTAATCTCAGTATGTGCATATTAACACTACACTATCCATGTGCAGTAACCTTAAGTCACATGCAGTTGGATAAGCGTGATAATGCAAACATGTGTGTACTCTGACATAAAACATACATATACCATGTATGTGCGTACTAATCAGTCCACTGAAAACAGTAAGTTTCATGTGGTTTGTTTTTGTTACAATGTGCGCTTAGAGGAATAAAAGACTCACTTGGCACTGCTGTTGGTAGTATCCGTTTTATGATACAACAGTGTTAGTATTATTTGACTTGTTGTCTAAAGGTTTCATGGTTGTCAACATTTTCCTGATGCAGTGTAAATTATTTGTGCCCTCTTAATGCATGTGACTTTGCTTAACGCCAGCCCAAAAATCACAAAGAAATGTTATTTTTTGGCTGCACTTCGATGAAGAAAAAGCATGATACCGTTTGTATTGCTATTTTCGTATTAGCACAAAATTTATAAAAATGTACTTTACTGAAATGTATTACATGCCATGTTTTCTAAAATACTGTACTGTATTGAGGAGGTTCGATAGCTGTATTTTTGATGGCCTTTGTTTTGTGTGAATGAAATTAATTTTCCTTGAGTATAACAACGCACCAATTTGTCTAGTGACACCTGAATTAGTCTATTTTCCTGTTTTCATTCATATTTTACATATAACGGGTTGAACATGATTGTCAACTGTAATCAGAAAACATTTCAGTAGTAACAAATGTCCAACAGTAGGGGCAAACTTTTTTTGTCTTTTTGACTGAAAGGGAGAGTTCCTCTCTTGTCTAATCTTACACTTTGGCCTTTTGTTCAGCAATTCCTTACTTGAAAATCAGGCAAAATGTGTTGGCTGACAGCAAATGGTTGAGTCTGCTGTCAGGTGCCTGGAATCAGACGAGCATTTTTCTGGCTCTGCAGTAATTTCAACTGACAATTACCTTAAATATCAGTAATTCTCAATTGTGATAGATGCCAATTTCACCAGGCTTCCTTATTAATTTATTAACATTTACCAGGAATGTTTTCCGTCTTCCTATTTGTGAGACTCCCATCTCTTTCAGTGTTTCTTTGTAGGTACGGATTTACACTGTACAGAATACATTTTAAATGCATTTCTTTGAACGTGTCTTCTAGGGGCTTCTGAACTGTTTTCACATCACACTCCTTTGCCTCAGTACTGTACTTAGAGCCATACGCACTTAGAGATCATCCTTCTTCTGAACAGTGTGTAAGACTATTGAGAACACACTCTCGACACTAATGCTGTTCAACTTTAGTCACATTAAATTCTTTTGTGTATGACTGACTGAAACTCCCAGCCTCGTTTCTCACTCAGGAACCTTTTTTTTTTTTTTTTAATAAACTGGAGGTGATTTACACCTGACTGAGATTTCTTAGAACCCGAGTTGAGCTTTTGCTTCATTTCATAGGTTGTTGAATATCATAAACTACGTAACTCTCTCTCTAGGCCTTAAAAGGGAAAATAAATAAACTTCTTTGTTGGTTGTTTTTGAATTGACATGAAAAAAATGACTTGTTTGCCAACTGCTTTGTTGCCCGCATTAATACATTTGCAAGAACCTGTACCAGTGTGTCCGTTTTGTTTCCCATCTCTTATATATCAAGACGTGTAAAAAAATAACTCATTTTTAAGAGGGCTAACTACTTAATTTAAAACATTTATAGCATTTTATCATACCCTGGTTGAAATGAAAACGTTCTGTCATTGTCATGCATACAACTACAGTCCGTCCAGCACACATGCGTTAACAAGCCGCCACAGATTAACAAATCAGATTCAGAATGCCACACACACCCCTTCCTGATTCCTTCTCTTTGCATAAACTGTTTTAGATCTAAGATTGAATATAAGACACAGGCAACCTGAATAAACACAAAATATTGTTTTTTAAAGATTTCAATTATTAAAAGGAAGAAAAGTAACCCAACACCTATCTCACCCATGTGAAAAAGTAATTCCCACCTTAAGCAGCAACAACTGCAACCAAACTCTTCCATTAACCAGAGATCCGTCTTTCACATGGCTGTGGAGGAATTTTGGCAAACTTTTCTTTGCAGAATTGCTTTAATTCAGCCCCATTAGAGGGTTTTCATGCATGAAGCGCCCGTTTAAGTTCCTGCCACAGCATCTCGGCTGGTTTCAAGTTTTGATAGGGCCACTCCAACCTTCACTTTGTTTATTTGAGCCATGCAGAGGTGGACTTGCGCTTGTGTTTCCGTCAATTATGGCAGGTTGACCAGGTCCTGAAGCAGCAAAGCATCCCCACACCATCGCAAGGCCTGCAGCTCCTGAATTGTTTTGCCTGGGTTCTTTTGTGACTTCCTGTCGTCAATGTACTCCTAGAGAATTTTTTTTGTGGGCCGCCCACTCCTGGGAAGATTCACCACCGTTCTAATTTTTCTCCATTTCTAGATAATGACTCTCATTGTGGTTCACTGGAGTCCCACAGCCTTGGAAATTGCTTTGTAACCCTTTCCAGACCGATATATTTCTTTTGATCGTGTCATAGTGTGCTGCACGCTTAGATCTTTTAGCTAGCTTCCCACTGCTGGATAGGATCTATATAAGTGAAATTTAGATGCAGTATAAGCGTGTTTTCAATTTAATTTAATCCATTGGTTGAATGAGTAACGAAGAGGACAATTACTTTCTTACAGGAGGTGTTGGATTACTTTTAGAAACTGTATTTTGTGTTTACACAGGTTGTCTTTGTATGATAATCAATTCTGTGTAAAAATCTGAAACAGTTCAGTGTGACACATATGCAAAAATAGAAGAAATCAGGGAGGGGACAAAGAATTTTGTATACATTTTCAAACAACGCACACTGCCTTCTTTTCCAAGCTTCTGACACAAAGACATCCAATTGAAACACATCCAAACTAAGCAGCTATTACGCTTATATCATAAATGTATGTCCGTCTAACACAAAATAAAATGGGACACACTTCTCCCAGCTCACACAACCTATTTCTTCCTGAATATGTTTTAATATGCCACACTCAATGACCACAGGCCCAATACCAGTTCTCAGCTCGGCAACTATAAAGACCTTTGGCTTCTAGATAAAGAGATACAACAAATGATTCAGTGCTTCAGTCAGATGGAGATGTTGGGCCCATTACATGTTCGCTTTCATTAAACCTTTGCTAACAAAGACAGAAGCTGTTACTCAATTAGCTCGAAATGCGCCACAATGTTTCCTTGTTCATTATAGAGTCAAATCAGAAACTTATATGTGGCAAGTGTTTGGTGAAGTGCAAGGACACTGTAAGACTGAACAGGTGGTATATGACCACTAGATGGCAGCCTTTGCCAAATTTGGATCGCTTATCTCATATTTATTGTCACAATATCAGAGAAGGTGTTGCCACTGAAAATCTGAGATAACAGGCTGCCTTCAACAATGCTCATTGTATATAAAAAATAAAATCACACAAGTGTGAATACAATATGTATATATATATATATCTATATAGAGATATTTTTTTTTATATACAAAGAGAAATATATATATCTACATGTTATCTCAGA